>NC_143400.1:48498497-48798497 GCF_052110815.1 Crocodylus siamensis
GAATCTGATGCCTCATCCCTACAATCATGCTTCCTGCCATGCCACACCTGCATGGCAGGAGAAATTATTGTGATATCCAGCATCCGATCCTACCACACCTTATTACTACGAGAGGAGTATGTACTGCACCAGTAAGTAATCAACTCCCAGCTATGGGCATGCGCCATGCACTCCTGTGTCTCAGAGTGAAGATCAGCTGAGGGCTCCCAGCTATGGGAGTGCATGTTGCACTCCCACATCTGGGAGTGTGGATCAGCTGATGCAGCTCCCAGCTGCAGGGGTGCATGGTGTGCCTCTGTGTCTGAGAGCCCCAGTCTGGCCACATTCTATTAATGGTGTGAAAGGAATTTTTAAATTTGTGCATGTGTGTAATAGCCTTGTGATTTATTCCACGTTTCATCACTAATTGATGATTAGAACATCAGAACATTTTCTGATGTTCCCTGCTTTCTGCTAATTCTGTGCCTCAGTACATGGCTCCAGGGTTCACAACTCACTGTCCAGAATTGGTGTTAATTCAGTGGTGCACATCCTAACTATCTGTAGCAGCTGAATAGAACCACAAAAGTATAGTGCCCTTGTTACTCTTTTACATGGTATTCGTTATAGCAATATTGAAGAAAAAAATCAAATAAAAATGAATCACAAGTCCAGAATATATTTTCCTGAGCTTCCAGAACACCAATGTGCTTAAGAGTTCGAACTGCACAATCTGCTTAAAAGAACTCCCTTCTTAACTGTTTTAGAGAATCTCTGGGTGGTAGGTTTGCTGCTATTATTTATCAGTTACATCACCTCTCCTGAGATGTAGCCAACGGCAAAATCCATAATGAATTTGCTTCCCCTTGACACTGAATTGTATCATAGGACCATTGCCAATCCTAAAGAAGAACCATGAGTTACATATTAGCTTGTGATTCAAAAGTACATACCTTTGCATCATCAAGCATGCAAAAAATCTGTCTTTCTACCCCAATATACAAATTTTCCATGCCTTCCTTTATACCAATTTTTTGTCATCTTTGCTCTCTCATTGTGTGTGTGTTTATATATATATCCTCCTTGGTCCCCAGAATTGTTTTAGCCAGGGTGCTCAGGTCCCTTAGTTCCAGCTCCGGCTTCTTGGGCAGTGGGAAGCTCATACTGGGAGATGAAATTGGGGTGGAGGAGATGGTCATCCTGCTGCTGGTGCCTATTTCTGGAGTTAGAGGAGGTAGTTCAGGTGCAGAGATGTCATGTACTGCTACCACCTCCTTGCTTCCACTGGCAGCAGAAGCCTCATGGCTGCTAGAGAAGATGTGTCTATGTTTGGGGTGAAGGGGGAACTTGTTTCTCTAGCTCTCCCCCTACCCACTCTAGCTCCTCTCCCTCCCCTGCCAGAAGACCTTCCTTCCAGCCTGCTTCATATTAATCTTTGCTGTGCTGCAAAAGGTGTATGTGTGTCTGACTTCTTCTGTGTTGTGTGTTTTCTTTACTCTGTGTTGTGTGTGGACTCTGCTACAATGATTATTGATTGATTATTAATAACTACATATGGTGTCTTCTTCTGTGATATGATATATGAATTATGAATGTGAACATGCAACTAAAGTGCCACCTATAAACTGGCCAAGGGGGACCAGCAGGCAATGGGAGAGTCCCTGTTCCCCTGAGCACTACCGAGGGTAACAAGGAATAATGGCCATAAGTTGACTGCGAGTAGAGTCAGGCTAGATATCAGGAGGCACTACTTCACAGTCAGGGTGGCTAGGAGCTGGAACCAACTTCCAAGGCAAGTGGTGCTCACTTGTACCCTGGGGGTCTTCAAAAGGAGGCTAGATAATCACCTAGCTGGGGCAGCATTCTTTCCTGCACCTGGCAGGGGGTTGGACTTGACCAACATTTATACCTCTATAATTCACACAGGTGAATTATACAATCATAGACAAGCATGGTTGGAAGGGACCTCTAAAGGTCATCTAGTCCAGCTTCCTGGCTGAGACAAGATTATCCATATCTATACCACCCCAAGGAAATCCTTGTATAAACTATTACTAGAAGTACATGGCCAATCCTGTTGCACAACCACAACCTGCCACAGATAACAGTGGCTAATGTCCCGCTGCTTAGAGAGTTGTTAAAATATGCTTGAGAGCTCTAGGGAAGAGATCCATGCCCCTCCATGCCAGAGAAAGGCAAAACCCTCCATAGTCTGTACCAAGCTAACCATGAGGTAAAATTTCCTCCTGAGCCAAAATGTGGTGATAGGTTTGACCCTGAGCAGGGGGTTCACAACCGTGTAGCCATGAACCTCCAGGTTATAGTCTCAGCTGGGACATTTTGACATTGTCAAAATCCTCAGCCTTAGCTTCAGCCAACACCCAGTGCTTCTGAGGAAGGTGGGAAAATAACCCCTGGCATGTAGCAACAGGAAAGGAAATAAATTCCTTCCTGGCCCCATGCAGCAATCAGCAAAACATAGAAGCATGGGAATTACCCATAGTATAGCATATGAATACCTACTCCTAAAACACCCCTGATGAACATTTATACCTCTTCTTAAACACTTCCCATGATGGAGATTTCATAACCTCCCTAGGCAGTCTATTCCACCCCCTAAATGCTCTAACAGAAAGACATTTTTCCTAATATCCAATCTACACCTCCTTAGTGGCAACCTCAAGCCATTGGTCTGCATTCTACTTTCTGTAGCAAGAGGGAAAATACATTCTCTCTCATCTTTATGAAAGTCCTTCAGGTATTTGAAGACTGCTATTGTGTCCCCTCTTAAGCATCTTTTCCAGAAGCAGAACAAGCCTATTTCCCTCAACCTTTGCTTGTATGGTTTGCCTTCTAACCCCTTTTTTGTCACCCACCTCAGGACCCTCTCTAACTTTCCCATGTCCTCTTTAAAACATGGAGCCCAAAATTGTGCACAATATTCTAGATGAGACCTAACCAGTGCTGAGAAAAAGATACCGTCACTTCTTGTGTCTTGCACCTAACTCCTATTGAGCATAAAACCACATGCACCTTTTGTGAGGTTGCATCAAGTGGAATGGTTCTGAGACTGGTTGTGTCAATCAGATTTTTGCCAGCAGCTACATATAAAATGCACAGTGACTGAATTAGAATTTAGCCCACACAATATTGTTGCTACTTTTTCCCCCCTCAAATGATAGCATTTTTCAAAGGAGACCTGTTGTGAACAGAGCTACCTGCTCTGTGGCTAGAGCTATTTCTTGGGAAGAAAGGGGGCACAGCTGAAATTCCAGTTTGAAGGATGCATAAATTGCTATAGTTATATCATGAATGTTTCATGTTCCTTCAATTGTAGGATTATATCTGCAAGTGTTGGCTACATATTTCCTAAAGTTAGGGCATCCAGGAACTAACAAACATATAGACAGGAAGACATACAGGATCCCAGATGATATTGTTCCTTCTACACCTACACAGATGTTTTCCCAATAAACATCAGGGCTAGGGATTGAAGTTACACATAAACTGGTTTAAGTGATGAAAAACTGGTTTAAACCTGTAACAGAACAGAAGCTCAGTGCACATAAATCAGTTTAAAAATGGCTTAAACTGGTTTAAGATAAACCTGGTTGAATTTAGTATCAGACTTAACAGATTTGGGTCAAACAGGTTTTTGAATCTTCTGTCCCAGACCTCTTCCCAGTTCATGTTAAATCAAAGTGCCCCAGAATGCTTTCTAGCCCTGGATTGGACTCTCTGCTCTGTCGCGGAATCAAGCTCCAAGGTCACGGTGGGCCAAGGGTTTGGATCAAACAGGAGGGATTAGCGGCGAGGAGTCAGAGCGGCTCAGGACACATGCGGTTTCAAATAAAGTAGATTTTATTTTGACTTACGCTACAAGATGATGAAGCGGAGGCAGAAGACTTGCTTGTTCAGTTACAGTATACACGAACAAACAATCAAAGGTGTCTGCCGGTTCACGGGGTTCCCGAGCCGAGCCCTTGCTTTCTAGCCTGGAGGCTAGGTGAGGCTGCCCGACTCAATAGTCCCAGAACTGGTCGACAGCTCATAAAAGGGAACAACAAACAACTGTAACACGTCATCGGTGATGGATGAACAACGAATGGGGTAACGTGAACGGTCGGTGAGATAAACGAGGAGAGAACGTGGGTGAAGTCAGGATGGTGACAGCGATGATAATGATGCAGAGGTTGGAATAAAGGTCGGCACCAGGGAAACAAGACATAGACAAAATCAATCAGTCAAAGATGGGCTGTAAGCCACGACCGCGGGGAGACCAGTGGAGCTCTGGGATCGAACCAGGGCTCTGGGCCTAAAGGCTCTCCTGAGGAGCAGTCCCTGCAATAGCAGCCTCTGCTCTCAGGTTGGGTCTGGTCTCCCCTGTGGGTGGAAACTTCTAAGCCTTTTATATGATTTTGGTGGCCAATCAGGTAGCTTTCTTCATAGAAATTTCTGGTCGAATTATGTCATACTTTGTGTAAGACTGAGCATGCACAGGGTGTCAGTTTAGATTTCCTTATGGCAGAACTAGGTATGCGCATGGTAACAAGACACGTTACCTCATGGCTGAGCCATGATTGACAAGCCAGAGGTCGCACAGGGGGCACATGCTGGGCATGCTTGTTCGCTCTTTGGGGATTTTCCATTGCTTGTCTGCGCATGTCAATACTTAGCTCTGTGTTATCCAGCATTACATTCCAATTCAGTTCTGACATGATCCAGCAGAGAAAGGTTGGGGCAAGGAAGAAGCAAGGACTTACTGAAACTTAGTGCTGGCTGGGACTATGGATTACAAATCCCAGAGGCACCTGGAAGTAGGAAGAGGAAGTGATGAGCAACCCTTCAGGGTCCTGCTTCTGTTATTCTGGACTACAAATCCCAGAGACCTCAGGGGCAGCAGGAAGGGGAAGCAAACGCACAGTCCATGCTGGCTACATACCAGAGAGTTGTTCTCTAGCACCTCCTGGCTTCTGGACTGTGTCACTGCAGGCATGTGGCTGCATTTCCTGAATCAAAAGTAAAGGTGTGCCCACTTTTAACATCAGCATTTTATAAGATATCACTACAATGGCATTCAACAGGGGATGCCCATACCCACAGTCCTTCGTATGTGAATGGCTAATCAGTCTTGAGAAGAACCCATGCATTCTTGTCTGCTAGCATAAAAAAGTAGAGTGAAGGCAAGTGGACTATATGAGTTTTGGTCTCTGATTCAAGTCAATTACTGAGTAGGTACAGTTCCTAGCATTGGACCTGTATTTTTAGTGATCCCTTTTACTAAAGAAAGGCTTCCAGTAGTAATACTACTAGTAACACAAGTAAATAAACCCATCATTATTATAATCATCATCAATATGTTACTGCAGTTGGGGTGCTGTGATGGCACTCTTACACAATTTTTTTAAGCATTTATCTTTTTTTTTTAAGTGTGAAGAAGTTCTAATTCCTGTGAGTATACAATGTGTATTTCTTATGCAATTTGGGTATTTGTGTTATGCCAAATTTTGTCCAGTGCCAGTCTGGGGAAAGATTTTGTTCTGTGATCTGAGCTGTGATATGACTCAATTCTTAAGGCAAAGTTGTCTCGCGGAAAATAAACTTTGAGTTTTCTTCAAGGCTTATGGAAAAGAGATACTACATTGCAGGCTTTTTATGGTTCTCTCTCATTGAGGACTGCAATATATATCATAATTAAAGAAATAATATTATTAAAGCACCCAGGGCAGAATCTTATTTTACTTCATATAAGCAAACAGAACTTACCCAGGTATTAACTGCCCTTTTCTTCACTTACACACAGTTTATGATATGTAAGTGTTCACTTAGCTACTAAGCATTCTGAGTAGCCTGCAGTATGTACCTGAGAAAGCCTAAATCTTAAATTTGTAGCTGGGCAAATCCCCATTATTAGTGGGTGCTAATAGGAGGCTGTGATCTTGATTCCAGGTCCTTGGCCTGGAAAACATAGCTGCTCATTTCACCCTGCCACCCAGAGCTGGTCACTCAAGATTATCAAGCCTGTTCTGAAGTTTTCAGCCAGGCCCAGCCCTTGGCCCACTCCCTGGCACCACAGTGACTGTTCGGGGTCATCTATCCTCAACTTCCTCCATACAAAGTTCTGACACAGAAGAGGCCTATTTGTTGCACTTGGTGAACATGTCTTAGGCCTACCATGAACAATTATAAGCCCCCTAAAAAAGGGAAGCCACTGAGAACACAACAACTGACTACTTGGGACAAATGAAAAAGAAAACATAAATGGGAGTGAGGGTTATGGGTTCCAGACAAGGGATCCAGAAGGGGACACCAAGCAGAGTATGCTAGCCAGTACCCACTGCCCTCTAAATGAGTTAAGAGAGCCTGTGGAAGCTGACCAGGGAAACTCTGCCCAGAGATGTGAGCAGACAAGTCACAGGAAGATAGTCCCACATTTGCCCAGATTGCTCCTGGCTAGAGCTTCCTTCCTGGTCTCATAGATGGTCAGCTTGGCCAGAGCATAGAGGAGCTTGACCAGGAGGTCCCAGGGATTGGGACATGGATAGGGAGTGCATAACAAAAAGGTGGGGGGAGAAGTACAAGCAGAACCTCCGCAGGAGTTTCTGGAGGAGATGGAAGAGGAGCTTCAACCTGGCACATTCAAAGTTGGCATATACTAGGGCCTCCCTCTGGTGACAAAAGTGGTAATAGTCAGGGGTGCTCATAAAATGCATCAGATACATACCTATGGTGATGGTTCCATGAAGGAGCCACCAGTTGAGGTCCCTGGTGGCTTGTCAGGCTGGAATTCAGACTTGCCCACTGGGGACCCTTGCTCCTGCCCTTGTCTAGGGTGTCCCACCACTTCAGACATAAGGACAGGAAGATGAGCATGTGCATATAGAGCTGGCAGTGGTGGGCTGTTTGGAGGTGGGCTGGCTTGGTATCCCCCAGCCTGCTAATATGGTGAGATGGGGAATGCCATGGGGCCTGCCAAGGCAGCAGCCCCACTAATAGCTCCAGAGCGCTGGGGGATATGAGTTAGTGGGATTGCCCTTGCCCAGGATCTAGTCAGTATAGATTTCATAGACATTAGGGCTGGAAGTAGGCAGCCTTTACCTCCTGGAGTAAGCCTGGCTTAGAACAGGAACTTTCTGAGTAACATGTCTTAATCTGATCTCAGATCGTTTTGTTGTTTCTTCTGGCTCATGCTCTAACCATTCTCCCTGCTTCATCTCCTGTATTCTTGAACTAGCATGCTCTCTGACTCCCCTCTCTGCTTCCTGAATTTGCGTTGTTCTAGTCTCCGCTCTTGGGCTGACCTGTCTTCCTGACCTGGTTTGCCCCTGCATTCTGCTCACTCCTCCTGACCCTGGTTAGCACCTTGCTTACAGAGTGGCCTCAGACCTGGTTGCCCATGATACAGCATTATAGTTAGGTGCTCAGGAGGAAGGCACTCCTAGATGATAATAATAGACTACTACTTTGGTTATTTGCCCAGGAAACTGAACATTTAGATTGTTAGTTCTTCCTCACACAGAGGAGTTTTTAATTTGGTTTTCTCTGACTTTCTAGTACAGTGCCTTAACCAACAGGATGCAAGTTGGGAACTGTTAAGTGCCCCCCCACTCCCCTCAGCTTTCCTTTTGAAGCTGAGGCACAGTAGTTTGAATTTAATTCATTAGATAAAATTAGTTGAGAGCAATAGGGAAATTTCCATCACATTGGGAAAAGTATGCAGCTAGAACTCAGGACTGCTTCCTTTCTAGACCAGCAGCTAGCTCACCAAATCACACACACTCTAGGTCCTGATGGCCCTTATGGAGCTACATTTTTTTCTCTAGGTTGCCCAGAGAGTCAGCTTGAAGAGGAGGGCTGAACATGCTACCAAACACCCCCCAGCTTGTGACCTGATGTTTAGAAGACAATGCTTCTAACAATGCTTTAATTCATTGTCCACCACCACTAGCATCAGCATCAACATCAGCATCAAAAGTACCCAAACAGAGCTGTCACAAAGCCTTCTTTTTATAAAGGAACTGACAGCAAATAGGAAACATGCAGTGTTGTGTTGTGTTGGACGTATGATGTTATTCATGGTGTGGTGGCTTATCTTGTGTTTTTATGTCTATACATGTATTACAAAAAAAAGGAATACTTAAAAAAAATGTATCTTTGGAAGCTTTAGGATTGAAATCCCCTTTGTCAGACTGAGGAAGTACCTGTGGTTGGTCCTGGATGGAAGAAATAGTAAAGAAGCCAGAGGCTGTCCTGGCATACAATGCATGCATGAAAGCCAGTCAGTGAAAATGGATATAGAGGCATTTAGCAAGGCACTAAGGTGCCTGCTACTTTTGGAGCAGTAATAAAGGAGCCCAGGTGCAGGTTGCTAGGGCAACAATAGGGAGCCAATGACCTACACCTGTTAGCAGTCAGCTGACCAGAAGGGGAAAGGCCTGGTTTCTATATAAATCCCAGGCAGCCAAGGGGGAAGGAGCTCTGTCTGAGTGAGAAAAGAAAAGAGGCCTGAATGCATAAGCAGCTTGATACGGGTGAGGGATAGATGACCCTTGGGGTGGCTCGAGTGATGTTTTAGCCCAGCGGCATGAAATTATGTTATTGCCCAGGGGCTGGTGTTTTGTTTGCAGTTGTAACTGGTGGCTTGGGTGAGGCTATAAGGGGATGGAAGAGGCCTCATAGGGGGTCCATGGCAGCGTTGGGACCCAGGCACAGGAGAGTGCACGGTATTGGATGTGTGCTGACCCTGAACACAAGGGAAGTTGGTGCACTGGGGGTGTGCCAACCCGAGCGTCAGAGAAGGCGCTGCACTGGGGGTGCGCCCACCTGAGTGCCAGGGAGGATGCAGTATTGAGGTGTGCTGACCCTGAGCCCCAGAGAGGGGGCAGTGAGAAGCCCCAGAGAGAACATGAGACTGAAGAACGTTTGTTACACCAGCGAAACTTGGAGCATAGTAAAGAGGTGGCTGGAGCCACCATAGCCCATAAGGCTGGGGTGCAAAGAAACACTCATTACAGAAACAGGGCTAGTGTACAGGAGGAAAACTGGGTCCAGGGAGATGAAGAGGCAGCCTCCCTATTATGTATACTTGACATCAAAGATGTGGCGGGTGAGAATTGAGGGTGCTTTGTAGATTGACTGAACATGGTAAGGGGCATCAAGGGAGATCACAGCGACCCCTAGCATGCCCTCCTGTTACAAGGCATCAGGGGGTGAGGGACAGGCTGGGGTGGGGGTAGGGGGCAAAGGGGGATGTAGCAGCACAAATAAAAATGCAGAGGTGCCTGGGGTGTCAGATGTCTGGCAGGTCACAGCATGCCATAATTCCATTGTGTATATTGAATCCATGAGTTTCTGTACCTACTACCTAAGAGGCTGATGAAGTTCAGTTCATAGGCTCAGCTCTGAAAAGTGGTTTGTACACTCAAACACCTAACCTCACACCAGAACTGAAGACAACTTCCTACAGTTCAAAACACAAAACCTGTCACTTATCTCCAGTACCCCCACAAACTGCACACCAGAATCTATCGAAGATGGCAAAACCCAACTACCTGTGGGGCACATTCCTCATGAAAAAAACATTCTACCTCCAGTCTCTCAGGCCTGATCCTGAGAGGGAACAAATTACAGTGCAAACTACTCTTCAGCTATCCGGCTTCAGATAGCTTCCCTGAGCCCATGCTTCAGTTCAGGCATACGGATCCAAAGTGGATTCCAAAGACTCACAAAGCCCTACCTGGCAGCTATAACTGTAAGGTAATGTCTCCTGATGTCCAGCCTGAATCTTCTGTCTAAAAATTTGTGGATGCTATTCCTAGTAACCCTCAGTGGTGCCTGGGGGAACAGACCCTGACCAATTTCCACTGGTCCCCCCAGTGAGTTTGTTAATGGCCATCAGATCCCCTCTCAGCCTTCTCTTGTGGAGGCTGAATAAATTCAGGCCCTTTAGCCTCTCTTCATAGGGCCTGCCCCACTGCCCCTTGACCATGCGAGTGGCCCTCCTCTGGACCCTTTCAATGCTAGCCACATTCCTCTTGAAGTGCAGTACCCAGAACTGGATGCACTACTCCAACTGTGGCCTGACTAAAGCTGCATAGAGGAGATGGATCACCTCCCTGGACCAGTTTGTGATGCACCTGTAGATGCACAACGAGGTGCTGTTAGCCTTACTGACTGCTTCCTCATATTGATGGCTCATGTTCATCCTGGAGTCAACAATGAATCCAAGATCCCTTTCTGCGACCATGTTGACAAGAAGTGTTCCCCAGCCTATAGGTGTGTTGCTAGTTCCTTCTCCCTAGATGTAGCAGCTTGCATTTGCTTGCTTTGAATTCTATCCTATTCTCATTTGCCTACCTCTGTAACTTGTCTAGATCTAGCTGGATTCTGTCCCTCCACACCAGCATGTCCACCTCGCCCCACATTTTGGTGTCATCAGTGAATTTGGACAGTGTACTTTCCACACCCACATCCAGATCACGGATAAAGATGTTGAACAGTACAGGCCTCAGGACCAAGCCCTGGGGGACTCCACTGCCCACATCCCTCCAGGTTGAAAATGACCTGTCCACCACCACTAGCCAGTGGCCATCTAGTCAGTTTGCTACCCGTCTGACTGTGTAGGCATCAATGCCTCAGTCACCAAGTTTTTTTAAGAGAATGAGGTTGTAGCAAAACCCCCAGTTTTTTTAAATTATTATTTATCTTAAAATACATTCCCTCCCCTTCCCCAACCATTTCTGACTTTTCTCTCCCTCTCTGTTCCCTATAGATACGTACAAGTGAGCTCAAAATTAGGATAAGCTTTAAGCATTTTTATTTTTGTTGGCAAGTTTTTGGTTTTGGATGTCCATTGTTTTATGATCATTAGGTTTGTATTACTTTTTACTCTTGTTTTTTACTGTTGTATATAGTATTGTCATTTTTTTTACTGATTTTTGTTGTTGTTGTTTCATATGGATATTGTATGGTTTAGGCCTGTGTTTGTAAGTGAACCAAAGTAATCTCAAGTTTCCATTGTATATGTCAAGCCTCCAGCTTCTGTCCTCTGCCTGGGCATCCCATGTTGCAACAATATGATTCATTGTACCCCTCCCATGAGAAACAATGGTAGCAGGCCTCTACTGAATGGCCTGTAATGACTGGGCCATCACCTCACATTGATTCATCCAGGAACTAGGGACCTCACCCAGGAACAGAGACAAGACCAGCATTTGAAAAACAAAAGACCCTGCAAAACCAGAAACTCTACCCTTACAGACACCTGAAACTGCACATCCCTGCATGGAGCACACATGCTTGGTACGCCAGGGGCTGACCCTTGCCTGGGCATGCCTCCTGCCACTAGGGTCACACAAGGTCTGCCCCTATAAAGAGGGGCAGTGAAGACAGACCCAGTGGGAACACCATTTCCATTCAGACCAGACCAGCTTCATGTCACCTATCCACCCAAGAGGCCCTGCCGGTGACCCCCTCTGGACAACATCTACTGGACAAAGACCCCTTTTCAGCCTGGATAGGTAGACATTACCTGCATACCTCCCCCTACAATTTGGACTCTCTCTTTCCTCCTGGACTTCACTGGACTTCAGCCCCTGCACCAAGCCTCTTTAACCCCTGCTGCTATTGTGTGTGGGTGGGTGGGTGCAAGGGAACCAATCTGGCATCGTGTCACCATCTCCCCTGCTCAATAAAACCACTGTCATTTGCAACCCCGAGTTGGGTCATGTTTTACTGAATCCCAGTCCCTTCCCTATCTTAAATTCCAGCCTCATTCTCTCTTTCTTTCTCAGCTCCAGTTCCCACCCTCTCTGCTAGTTTCCCCATCTCCTCTCAATTTTGTCTCCCCCTTTCTGCCACCTCTCAGCCTCTCCTTGCTTTTGTGCTCTCCCTGCTGCTTTTCCTGTGACTTTCTGCTGCCTCTCTGTTTTCCGGCTTCCCCCTTTCCCCCACCCCCGCAGCTTCCCAGCTCCTATTAGCTATCCTGCAGTTCTCTCCAGCTTCCAGCACCTACAGCCACTCTCTGCAACTTCTTTAGCTGCCCCAGAGCCATCCTCTGGCTCCCCACAATTAGAGCTCCTCTTTAACCCCCACACTTTCTCTTAATCCCATTTTTCCCCTTCCCCATCTACCACTTCAGCTTCCCCATAGCTCTGGCTCCAGTCCCACACTCTGTGCCAGCATACTTCCCTGTTCTGCAGGTTTTGGATGTTGTCTTTTAATCAATTAAGATCAGTTAACCTAAAGTTACCCCCGAGCCTCAGTTCTTCAGCCCAGGCCCCTGTAGTCTGCCAGTTCTAATCCCAGTCCTGGTAACTTTAACTCCCTACACTTCTATTTTCTTACCTTAACCTTTCTACAGGTATCCCAAGTACACCAAGCACATAAATATATACATATCACAATACCCAACTTAGGAACTCACTTGTGTGTATGTGTAGGTGGGTGGTATGTAAATTAGTGAACACACACACACACATGCACGCACATGTGCGCATGACTGGAAGAGGGCCAACATGGTTCCCATCTTCAAAAAGGGGAGGAAGAAGGACCCAGGAAACTATAGGCCAGTTAGTCTTACCTCGATCCTAGGCAAGCTGTTTGAGAAAATTATGCTGGCACACATCCATGAGGGGACTGCATGTTTAGGGGCAACCAACAAGGGTTCATCAGTGGCAGGTCCTGTCAGACCAACCTGGTGGCCTTCTACAATCAGATTACCAGATCATTAGATGCAGGGGTAGCAGTGGACATAGTCATCCTGGACTTCTGGAAGGCATTCGACACTATCTCTCACCCCATTTTCATTAAGAAATTGGGGGACTGTGGTGTTGATGCCCACACAGTCAATTGGGCCGCCAACTGGCTGGTGGGCTGCACCTAGAGGGTGGTAGTGGATGGGTCCTTCTCAGCTTGGAAGGATGTGGGAAGTGGGGTTCCGCAAGGCTTGGTTCTCAGGCCCACACTGTTCAACATCTTCATCAGTGATTTGGATGTGGGGGTAAAAAGCACCCTGTTCAAATTTGCTGATGACACTAAGATGTGGGGGGACGTGGGCACACTAGAAGGTAGCATCAGGCTACAATCAGACTTAGGTTATAAGGGTGGGCGGATGTGAATAGGATGGGATTCAACACAGACAAATGCAAGGTGATGCACCTGGGGAGGAACAACCGGCACCATACCTACAGGTTGGGGAACTCCCCTCTTGTCAGCACTGAGGTGGAAAAGGATCTTGGAGTCATAATTGACTCCAAGATAAACATGGGCTGGCAGTGTGGGGAGGCAGTCAGGAAGGCCAACCGTACCTTGTCATGCATCCACAGATGCATCTCGAGCAGGTCCAAGGAGGTGATCCTCCCCCTCTATGCAACACTGGTCAGGCTGCAGTTGGAGTACTGTGTCCAGTTCTGGGCACCACACTTCAAGAGGGATGTGGACAGCATGGAGAGGGTCCAGAGGAGGCCCACTCGCATGATCAGGGGACAGCAGGGCAGGCCCTATGAGGAGAGGCTACAGGACCTGAACCTGTTCAGCTTCCAAAAGAGAAGGCTGAGGGGGGATCTAGTGGCCTGTTATAAACTAGTCAGGGGGGATCAGCAGGCATTGGGGGAGTCACTATTCCCCAGTGCACTGCCAGGAGTGACCAGGAATAATGGTCACAAGCTGGCAGAGGGTAGGTTTAGGTTAGATATCAGGAAGCACTACTTCATAGTCAGGGCGGCTAGGGTCTGTAACCAACTTCCAAGAGAAGTGGTGCAGGCTCCTACCCTGGGGGTTTTTAAGAGGAGGTTGGATGAACATCTTGCTGGGGTTGTTTGACCCCAGTATTATTTCCTGCCATGGCAGGGGGTCGGACTAGATGATCTACTCAGGTCCCTTCTGACCCTAGAAACTATGAAACACACACACACACACACACACACACACACACACACACACGATCTATAGATATATAGATACTCTGTGTGTGTGTGGTATATGAATTAGTAATCCGCATATGTGTATTGAATGTGCAGGTGTTGGTAACTGATTCTGTCTAAATTTGGTGTGTATAGTGTGTGCGAACCTAGACTAATTATTTTTAACGTATGTGCCTGAGCTGGTAGTGTGAATGTGTATGCCTAATAGGGGTGTATGCACCTAGTGAGTGTGTGCTTGATTGATTTTTATGTGTGCATGTGCAGTTGTACATCATGCCCTCCTGTCTAACAGCGCAATATTGAGATGCTGAGCGTTGGCCTGACCCTTCAGGGCAACATGGTGAGGAAATGGTCTCAAAGTCCAGGAAGATGACATGCACCCCAACACTCTTTGTCCAGGGACTTTGTGACCTGATCATAAAAAGAAACCAGGTTAGTCAGGCAGGACCTGCCCTCAATGAACCCATGTTGGTTGCCCCTGAGCATTACCTCTCCTGCTGGGCCCTTGCAGATGTGCTCCTTGATAATTTTCTCAAAGGTCTTCCCAAGGAGTGAGGTAAGACTGACTGACTTATAACTGCCGAGGTCCTCCTTTCTACCCTTCTTGTAAATGAGGATCATGGTGGCCCTTTTCCAGTCCTCTGGTACCTGTTCAGAGCCCCACAAGTGCTCATATAGCCATGCCAGGGGCTCCGCTATGACCCCTGCCAATTCCCTGAGCACCCTTGGGTGAAGAGCATCTGGACCTACTGATTTAAACATGTCCAGACCCTCCAAAAGTTCCCTAACTAGGTTATCCCTGACCCTAGGCATGGCAGTGCCTCCCCTGGGTCCATCTGTAGTCCTAGTGAAGGAAATGTCCTGGTCCCTGTTCAGGAATATGGAGGCAAAGAATTCATTAAAGAGGTCATCTTTTTCATTTGCTGCAATCACCAGATTGCCAAGCCTGTCCTGTAGGGGCCCCATGATACCCAGTGCCTTCTTCTTACTCTCTATGTATTTGAAAAAGGACTTTTTGCTATCCCTAATTCTGGTCACCAGCCCTAGCTCCATCTCTGCCTTGGCCTTCCTAACAGCCTCCCTGCAATCATGAGCAACGGAGGTGTAATCCTGCTTGGTGATAGCTCTTTGCTTCCACTGTTTGTATGACTCCTTTTTTGCCCCAGGAATTCCTGAATGCCTTTGCCAAGCCATGTGGTTTTTTTAGCACTCCTGCCCGCCCTGGTGCACATTGGGACTGACTCCCTTTGAGCTCGGAGGGTCGTCTCCTTGAGGAACAACCACCCGTCTTGGACTCCCATCTTATTGAAGCTCCATGAAAGTAGTAGATGCAAGATTAGGCCTCTGGGTTGCTCTGGCTGTAGTGTTAAATAAAAGCTAGACTGTGGATCCTTTACTCATATTATAGAATGAATACTTCCATGGTTAGACCTATTGACTTCAATATAATTATTTTCCTGAGTAATTATTCAGTTGCATGAGCAAGGGGTTCACCAACTGACTCACAGGGAGCAATGACAACTGGGTATCAGCAATGTGTAAATGTAGCTTTCAAAATAACTTGCTTCTGTTCACTGAGCTTTGCAGCCCACAGCCACTCTGATGATGTAATACTACTGCCTGTACTGAAGTTACTTCAGATATTAATTTGGCTTCCAATGTTTACATAAAACTAACTGGATTTTCCCCAATGTCCTCTGAAGTAGTGATGAGCAATAGTTAATTACTATTTTTCTATCTTATGGAAGAATTACTGGCTCCCTAAAACATTTCCACCATTTGCTACTCTGGAGGTTAGTTTAAAAGTGTGCCAGGAATGAAGTCATCAACCAATTTTGCTATAAATAATGAGGCCAGATCCTCAGCATGTGAAAATCAAGAACTCCATTGGCTTCAATGGGCACCGACAGTTTTTACCTGCTGAGAATCTGTCCCAAAAAGTTTTGTTTCTTATGCTCAGTTGGTCTGCAAGGCCTCATTTACTTACTAAAATTTAGCACCGATTTTCCATTTTTTTTTAGCAACCCTTGAAGTCAATTCGTGTTCCCTGTTGCTAGACATTTAATAAAGGGGCCAGATTCATCCTGGGCACAAATTTCCTTGGTTTCAGTGCTGCTACACCAGTTGATACCACTGAATTTTAACAAACCCCTGTGCAACTTGTTAGAGGTTGAAATTCTGCTTTATGGTCATTGCAGAGACTTTTTAATAATGCTCAGTGGGGCCTATTAAAATTAGCAATACACCACTGAGAGTTGATCAGTGGAGCTGAATTCTGAAGGAATAAATCAATTCATATTATAGATTGATATTATTGTAAGTACAAGTGTGTGTGGACAGGAGGTCTGATGATTCCTAATGTGCCTAAATACCAAGAGGTGATGGTCACCTTAAATGTCCCTAGGGTAAACAAATCTGCATCTTTTTTCCAATATATTTGCTGCAGTTAGGAAGCAGATTAAAAAAGCTAAAGTAATTATTGCTGAGGGTGTGTGGCTGAGGTGAATGGCATTTTTGTTGTTTGAAAAGAGTAGGAGAGAGAGATGCAATATTAAGTCTGCACCACAGCTCAGGTGAAATTAATTGCATGGTCTCAGAGTAATTCTAGAGAAAGGAAGTTAGCAGAGAAAAAAAATCTAAGGATTTTGTAGGGATTATGCAACCTGTTCAGAGTTACTCTTAATGAAGTTAGGGGCCTTCTTCCCATAGCAGGCTTAAAAACATCCTCTAAATACAAGATTTCATACTTAACAGTGACTGATGGGATTTAGCTAAGAGGTGAGAAGCTTGATGGACCAGAAATTCTGCCAGCATCCCTCTCAGAAGTTCAAGCCAAGGCCATTTCACCGTAGCCAGTTATACTTGTGATATAATTCACTGTATGTCCATGCATTTTCCATTAAACCTGTGCTTTCATAGACAATCCCAGCCTGCTGTGTTAAAAGATGGGTGGATGTATGGTGCTTTCAATGTAATATCCAGAGATAGGAATAGAATACCATGGGAAAATGCATACAGATATAAATAAGGGACAAACCACTATGAGGCCCTTGTAACATGTTACACTTCAGATATGTTTTATTCGGATCATAGTAAGCATTACAAGAAATTATAAAGTTTCTTGAACAGCCTCACTGTAATGCTAATTACAATCTAAAATGCATCCTAAGCACTAGAGCCACTGAAGACTCCAGTGTCCTAGGGCGGTAGGGGGGACCAACAAGCAGCCATTTGTCATCCAGTTGACATTGCGCTGGAATCTCCCACTTGTATTACCTCTGTGGAGAAGTCCAACATTAGTTTAACATGTGTTAGGCAATATCATCTGGAAATACTCCTTGCCAGAAAGTTCTAACTTTGCTATACTGCAATGTCACTTAGCACATATTTTACTTCTTGAATACTGGGACACTAGGGGCATCTATATATGTGTAGGGAGCTGGCTGCCACACGCTGGAAATCCAGTGCATCAGATCAGACCTGATTAATCAAGTCTACTGGAGAACAGTAATAAACGTGTTCCAGCAGACTCTGGTGTCACACACGTCAGTGTCCCCACACCAAAAAATGATGGTGGGGTTCTTTGAACTAAAGCTTGTCCAATGAGCTTTAGTTCAGAGTGCCCCACCATCATTTTTTCAGCATGGGGGATGCTGATACATGTGATGCTTGGGCACTTTAAATTAGTGAGACTTTCTAATTAAAGTGCCTCTCTGCACCTCCCGGAGCATGTGTAAAAATGCCCTATCATTTTAAGTGTAGTTATCATGCTAAGTGGAATGTGTGACAAGGTGCTGAGGTCTCCTAGTACATAGAAAGCCAGGAGGGTGATGGGGTCAACTCAGGCTATAATTTACAAAGGCCTGGTTATTATGGAGTTTTGTCTATGCTGCAAATAAATTGTATGATATTCCAGTTACTATAATAAAATCCCTGGACCAATTTAGGCCTCTGCTAGGAGTGGCACAATGTTATATATGGTTTGCCTTGTTTTCATAAGTTACTAGTGATTTGGGATGTCGCATTTTTCAGTGGCTCAACTTAACACTCCTAGAAAAGACATGATGCTCATCACTTCTTCTTATGACCTTAAACTCAGGGTGGCATTCCTTTAACCCAGGGCTATCCAATTTCTATGTGGCTGGGGACTGAATACCCTGCACTCTTCACCACCAGAAGCCATAAACCTGGGGCCTGGACCAGGGTGAGCCACAGGCACTCTGAGCTGCATACTAGACAAACACCCCCATGATGCATCATGTGCCATCCCCTCTATCCCACACAGCCTAGAAAAAAGGAGAAACAAAGGACACTTCTACACATGACCTGGGGGTGAGAAGGGGCAGCACTTTGATTAGAGCAGCTTCAAGAGCCACCTCATCTCCTGTATCAGCATCCATGCATTTGAAAATGGTAGTGGGGTCTCTTGAACTAAAGTTTGTTTAACTAGCTTTAGTTCAAGCACCCTGGCCAGAACAGGCAAAAACTGTCACTTCTGTCTGCACCCTAAGTCCTCCCTTTTCCCATGGGAGTGTCTTCCTTTCAGAATTATGGAGGAATACTCCCTCTTGATTTCTCTCCTGTCTGCTTCTCTGCCTATACATGGATTGGTCTCTACCTCTTCTACAGTTGGTATTTTTCCACCACATTACATCTTCTTTAAATTTTTAAATGAAAAAGTAGATCTTCAAATAAGTTATGTTTTTAATATTTATTGTCCTCTAGACAAATCAAAATAATTAAGATATGTTCACCCTCCCCCCATCCCACCTTCTAAAATTCAAGAAATGTTCAATCATATATTTATATACTAGCGGAAATACACATTCTTCACCCAGGTTGTTATTTTTGTCATTGCAGTGTTTGTTTATTTTCAAAGAACATAATACAACATATTTAACATTTGATATTTAATGTGAAGTGACATGTCAAATGACATCCAAATGCATTTGTCCTGTTTGGAGGTTTGCTACACCTTAACCAGCATTCCAAAGATGCTGGAGAACCTGTTGAGGGAGAAAATGGGTGTTTTCATTATGGAATGTGCAATGCAGATGTTTTTCTTCCTTTTCTTCAGTCACAGAGTGCTGCCTCCTGGCTTCAATGGCATTTCACCAATACATGGCAATATGCAACCCTTTGCGTTACACAGGCATTATGACATGAACACTCTGTGCACAATTGCTACTTGGGTCATGGGCTTGTAGATTAGCAATGGGACTAGGACACACAACTTTATATTAAGATTGCCTTTCTGTGGAAGCCACATTGACCACTTTCTTTAATGAGATTCAGGTCATTACAATGGCTGTGTTTCCCATCACAGCCCTTTTCCTGATGATCATTTTTCCCTACGTTTGCATCCTTGCCACTATCCTTAAGATATCCTCAGCTGAAGGCAGGTCTTTTCCACTTGTTCCTCACATCTGATGGTGGTGTTTCTCTTCTATGGCAAAGCTGGCTTCATGTATTTACAACCAAAATCCAGCTACTACTCCACATGTTGACAAACTACTTATTTTATGCCATTGTGACTCCACTGTTAAATCCTATGATCTACAGTTTTTAAAATAGAGAGGTAAAAGGAGCCCTTAAGAAACAATATAAGAAAGTATTTTCCTTATGGCCATAAAGAGAGAGATGGAAGATAAGTATATCCTTAAAATTCTTGTGTGAGGACTGCTGCAAAATGATGATTTTTTTACATTATTCTGGCACCATTCATTTTAGAAGGAATTAACTTGGTTTTACATTAGAGGCAACATAGGCTGAACCAGACCCCCAGTATATATTCTAATCTTAATCACTGAGTCTCTTTGAGCAGATACCTAGGTGTTTTACATTACTGTGGCTTAATTTTAATCAGTGGTGTCCAGTCACCAACTGGAATTGCTGTAGCCCACCTTTCACAACACTGAAGTCAGTGAGCCAGCCTATAACTGGTGTAGAGTTGAAATTACTGAATATGAGTTAGTTACACTTATTTAGTTTAGGCAGTTGGCAAGGAAAACTTAATGCATTTGTATTACCATAGAGATATATTCTACTGAAATCAATATTGTTATGGCATATTTCTCATGATCTCGTCTCATAAAAATCATAACCTTTTGCTATATTTAATGGTTTAATAAAAAATGCATGGGTTCTATGTTTTCCATTGTCTATTATTTTTTGTTAAAGAAAATGGGAACCGTGATGTTTGAAACTTAGCTAATACATTAGGGGTCCTGGGTTATATTATTCAGTTTACTACTGAAGCAAAAAAACCCAAACTTTATTGGAATGTGTATTAATTTGCTATACATTAGGTATAAAAATGCAATTAACTAGTCAAAAATAATTTAAAAATACTGTTTATTTAGTCCTGTAGTCATTAGAATTACATGTGCATCTCTTTTCTAGATTAATAAAACAAAATCTAGCCTTCTTGTGTACCTTGTATATTTGATACTTCACTGAAAGTTATTTCCACACCTGAGTTATTGTTTCTAGCTAAAACTAAAAAAAAATGCCTGTAGGGCTGTGAAATAGGAGCTAGGTTACCAGGAGCAGCTAACAAGCAGCAGAACTCTAAAACAAAGAATAGCTTGATTAGTGGAACCAGTAAAGACCATTAAAAAGGAAATCGTATAATTAACACTTGTGGGGTGAAGAATTTAGAAGGAATCAGGTAGCTTATAATGAGCCATGAAGTCACTTGATTTCATTACTGCTGTCTGAATGTAAATGCTTCTGCCAATGCTAGGCAGTGTCAGGGACTGTAATCATCAGGCAGGGCAGCCTGAGCCAAGTACCTCAATAGCTACACCTGCAGTAAACCTCAACTAGTGAATTCTAGCCCAGTTTAGGAACAGCGAGCATCTTGACTGGGTCATGGGAGTGCTGTCTAACCATTTAGCATCAGCCAGGCCAGCCAACCATTCTACTGTAGCAAGACTCCTAGTGCCTTCACTCTGGTCTTCTCTGGGTTTTACACATGCTCCAGGGGTGCGGGTAGGGAGGGAAAGGCATTTTAATTAGAGCAGTTCCAAGAGTCACTATAGTTAAAATGTCTCTAGCATCTTGTGTATCAGCATGCAACACTTCAAAATGGTGGTAGGAGCTTTAGATAAAGTGTCCCCACTGCCATTTTGAAGTACAGAGATGCTGATACGTGATACATATCATTACCATGCTCCAGCAACCTTGATTAATAGAGTCTGCTCTGATGCATGTAATTACACTGCATAGGAGCAGCCTCTGCACTTGTGTACAGGCCCCCTTGGTTTTGGCTTATTTCTGGAACTGCCTTTGGATTTCCTGTGGGTCTGTTTTCTATCTCCTGACCTGGTTTGGTTCTGCTCTTAAACTTCACCCCCTAGATTATCCCTTGGATTGGTACTTGGCATCTGATCCCTGGATCCTGAACCTGAACTGTGTTATGGATACTTCCCCTGGATTTCCCTCTGGATTTGGTAATATGGCTCCTGTCCTCAGACCCAGCCCTATGCCACTGCTTTCCCTCAGTGGTCTAACCATAACCTCTTCTTATGCATGGATCAAAACAATTTTATCTACAGCAGACATACTTAGCAAAACATAATATCTCTACCAAATTACCCCAGTCCTCAGACTTCCTGACATTATTATAGGTGTTCAGGATTTTCTAACACCAAACTTAACAATGAACCTTATAAAGCAGCTTTGTTAGGAGTCTGTAAAGCCTAACTACACAGGCACCCTTCAGGCTAAGGATCTGGTGGGTACAAAGTCAACTTTTGAAGATGCCTGCTTGGAGAAATGGTTTAGCACAGCCTGCATATTAGTTGTATATGTACTGATAAATACTGGGCACATCTACATGTGTGCTTTAATGTATATGGGCATTTGTATGCACCACAGCATTTGATCCTTATTAATTTACCTTGCCTTAAACATTTTAACCCAGGTTATTATGGTGTGTTGCGTTTGTGTTAACACACCACAGCCTTTCAAATGAATGAAGTCCCATGTGTAATTCCCTGCAATTCCAGCAGGGAAAGCCAAATACCAATCTAGCTTAGATTGCCCTGTCCCTGCTCCCACCAGCCAAGTAAAGCAAAATCCCTAACATTTGGTTAGGGCAGAGGCTGGGGCAGCTACAGGGCAGGAGGGGTGGGGGTTGCCTCTGAGGGCAGCAGGGAACTCCATGGCCAGTGTCTGGGCAGGTTTTTTTTAATTTCCTCCCCTGGTTCTCTTTCAACATGGCTGCAGCTAGGTAGAACTACAGTTCCCAGAATACCAACCAGAGGTCATGTTGCAAATGGACCCCAAATACCATTACGTAGAACTACAGTTCCCAGAACACAAGAGGTATGCTTTGCTCCACTGGTGGGACCAGGAGGAGGGCAATTAGAGGCTGCAGGGGACACAGCAGGTTGGAAGTGAGGTGCACTGGCAGGGTTGGTGGGGGCTGTGGCTTGGGATTAATGGGCAACAGAATGCGCAAAAGCAGTGAACCAGCATGTCTCTGCCCTCCCCACCATCATCCCGCCTCTGGGGAGGGGAAGAAAATCTCTCAGCCTCTCTTGCTCTGAGGAGAACAAAACAGATAGAGCCGGACCTGAGAAAGGTGATAATTGCCCTCTTTGAAATATAAAAACTGCCCTTCCTGCTTTTCTGGTCAGACCTGAAATCCTGTTGCTGCCTTTGTCTAAGGCATTACCACGGCCTCACAGGAGACCTGAGGCTCCTCACCAGCTAAGAACTGCCCAGAGGAGTTGTTCATGTATTGACTCCTCTGTGAAATCTTATGAAATATGGACTTTCATTTCTACCCGGGAGAACGTTTACAATCTTTTCTCTGATGCCTGATGAATGGTGTTTGTGCAATTAAAGTTTTGGGGTTTTTTTGCAGAAATCTTGTTGGTCTAATAAAACATATCACCTCTGTCTATGAGCCCTGATTGCTTTCTACCATACCACAGAGCATTAGACTCAAAACAATGTAACCTGTCAACTAAAGAGCTAATACTTCACAACAGTTGTAAAGTGTTTGAGCAGATTTTGGTTCCATATGTAGAATTCAATCCTTTCACAAGGTGGATTCCATGTACAGTCACAAATATCTGTTAGGTGTGTTATACAACAGATTTCCTCTCTGCATTGAGCTACAAGGTAGGGCCACTACTGTATGATTCAGTCAGCATTAAAGTCTGGAGAATTATTTCTCCAAGACAGGCAGGGACTGTCTGGGCATCAAATCTAGTCTGTTCCTAAAGTAAGTAACAATATCAGATGATCTCCATTATAAATGGATCAAACTGTACCCTAAAAGAAGTTGCATTTTTTACCCTTTCTATTGAAGGGTGAAAACCTCCAGAACCTCACTATTTTGATAGAAACTTTCTTCCAATCCCCAGCTTAACTTTATCTATAGCCAGGTAATACCCACTTCTCATTGCGCCAATATTGGAATGTTGAATACATAGTTGCCTTTTGTACATATGAAGCAAAGCTTTATCTGGTAATATCCTTTACTGGATTAGTCTTATAGTTGTGAGAAATGTTAGGCACTTTCAGGTACAAAATGCTTATCCTGAAGCTTGGGAAAGAGGCAGATAAAATGAATGTAAATACTAGGTAAAACAGTTACTTTAGTTTAGTTGCACTGTGTAAATGAGAATGTGCCCCTGAAAAAGACTGTGCATTAGAATTAACAAATACCTGGCTTATGTCACAATCTATTCATGATAAGAGGAATTTTTAAAAAATGAAATCTTCTAAGTATGCGCCTTACAGATGTTGACACAATGCAACAGGAAGGTATTTTAAATTCACACATGCTATCAGAAACCCTCTAGCAAATGGCCAGGAGTTCTCTCTGTTTATTTTAGTTTAGTTACATGCAGTGTTCTTTTGCCTCATTTCAAATCACTTGAGTTCCCATATAAGAGAGAGAAACTGGCCTTGACAATTCAGCACGAGAGATATCTGTACCCATAGTGACCAGATAAAAATTAAACTAATTTAATGAAGTTGTAAAATTAAATATGCTATGCACGCCATCCTGTGACCAAACAGAACCAGTACCACCCAAGTAAAAATAACCCCCCTTTTTTATGAAACCTGAGCAAACAAAGAAAGCACAAGTGCCAACTCATTAATTATTTATGATTAGTGTATAGTAATTGGTCACCTGCGAAAAGTATAACTTTGAAAGAACTTCTGCCCAAAGCAGAGAGCTGTGTATACACTCAAGAAGAACAGATTATGCACAACGAATGTTATCTCTCCCGCCTACATATCTTTCTGGCGTATCCTTGTTTATCTCTCTATCTCTGTCATAATCTTTCTTATCAAGAGCTCTCGGTAATCTGCAGACTGCAACGGCTTATGTGAATCGCTCGGACTCTGTAACAAGCAACTCTCTTACCCACCCTGTCAATGCTGGGTAACATGGTATCTGCATGCTGTAACTGAATAAATCAACTCCTTTGCCTACGCTGCAGCACATCAGTAGCGTAAGTAAAATAAACTTTCTGTGTAACCAATATGCTGTGTTTAAAACCTCCTGACTCCTGCTCACCGTTATCACCCACCTGCCCGGTCATAAATCCCCCTCCTCGCGCCAAGCCGGTCGTGCCGACCCAGGCTCGCAGGTCGAGGGTGCACCGGCGTTAGGGGCACAACAATTGACATAATTTAATTTTAATGTAAACGGTTATTATTTTCATTGTGAATATTAGTAGTAAAATATCTAGTAGTAGGAATGCTAAAGTATGTAATCTTTTAATTGAAGGTCATAATAATTAAAAATAATATTCTTAATTTAGATATTACCAATGGATTTATGTTGCTTTAGAGAGGATTATAAGCGGGGTTGACATCTCAGAAAGACAGAAAGAAGCCCAATAATTAGCTACACTTTTTGATTCCATACCAGTGATACTTTTTCTATTAAATTACAAATTTCAGTCCAAAGAAAGGAATTTTTTTAATGATTCATGAATTTCACCAACCCTTAATACTTCAACACGAGTATAGTATAACAGGCATACTTTGGTTGTAAAAAAAATCACATTTCTTTTGGGGAAAAGCATTTTGTCCTGCACCTAAGTGCAAGTTTCATAGTTTCATAGTTTCTATGGTTGGAAGGGACCTAAGCAGATCATCTAGTCTGACGCCCTGCCATGGCAGGAAAGAATACTGGGGTCAAATGACCCCAGCAAGATGTTCATCTAACCTCCTCTTAAACACCCCCAGGGTAGGAGCCTGCACCACTTCTCTTGGAAGCTGGTTCCAGACCCTAGCCGCCCTGACTGTGAAGTAGCGCCTCCTGAGATCTAACCTAAACCTACCCTCTGCCAGCTTGTGACCGTTATTCCTGGTCACTCCTGGCGGTGCTCGGGGGAACAGTGACTCCCCCAAAGTTTACACACGTACAAGTTCTGGGTCAGCTTCTGCCAAAATATGAGTGATAAAGTATGCCATCACTTTCTCCCTGGACATCATGTAGTCTCTCTGTGTGGTTATCACAGGCCACTGTGCAGAGACAAAGTGGCCAGGCAGTCCTCCATCCCGTAATGCACCACTTACACCCAAATCCCAGCCACTTTTGAACACAAAGCATTCACTCTAGTATGGTTTATAGAACTCTATTATCTATATTTGAAAGGTCACAAGAGAGCCTTGCTCACCTTTTTATTTCCCTCTATGTGACTTGCCAGTCATTCTGTTTCTATCAGCTATGTGGTCATAGGCAGCATCAGAACCTGGTATTGAACACTATCCATCTAGAAGACTTCCTGACTGGACATCCCAAGCTCAAGCCATGGCTCCACCAACTCTTCTCATAGTTGTCTGAAAGCATACCACTGACCAGAACAAGGACAAAGAAGTGGACCTTATAACCATCTGTTGAGAGGTGGAGAACAAGTGGGTCCTCCATTGCAGTCACCACTACCAGGTGGTCTTTGAACAGATTTCCATGGAAATGGCAGTCCACGGGCATGAGCATGATTGGATGAGCTGTCCTCCACCCTTGTGAGGAAAGGCATGGTGAAATGCCAGTCTATAGTGGGCATAGCTCTCATCTCCCTTGATATGGATGCATACTTGGATGACACTGTCAGTATGGGTCTCACATACTCATAGGCCTCCATGGTGCCCCATGAGACAACCTTGAACAGAGACAGGTCAAGGACTCCTTGCCTCTCCAAGATAATGGGAGAGACATGGAGATGAATTCAAAGTTGTACACTAACTGTTCCCAGGCCTCCAGCCACCTCCCCACCCACAATATCCCAGCTTCTCCTTTTGACAATGTGTACAGGAATGGCCTCCCCATTCCTGTACATTCATCTCAAAACAGCCCATGTCACTCCCAGTAAGACTATCCTCCTTCCAGCCTCATGAACCCAGACAACATAAGGGAAAACATACAAGCTTTTCCCTGCCTCCACTCAGTAAGGTGCTTGCATTCAAACATTTTCCTCTGTTAACCTCTGTGCCACTAGTAGTGAGCAAGAGGATAGAGGGTTGTCAAGGATCTGGAAACACTCCCAGTGCTCATTTCTAAAAAGTGTGGGGTAACCCTTGGCCAAGCCTTATGGAAAGCCATCATCCCTCCCTCCCCCAATTCCATTCTGCTCAGTGAGGATGTGGGTATGTACAGACCATCTCACTTCAGCTAAGAGGTATTAATTCTAATCTCTGAATAGTAAAGGTGCATGAATGCAAGTGCTCATATATGCATGGCTGTTGTAGAAGAAAGTAGTACTACATTAGCTGATAGAAACAATGATTGTTATCCAGTATGTGGACTAATCAGTAAAGAGATATAGATAGATCTATGTAGATCTGAATAGCTATATATATACATCTATATACAGGTTTCTATTGCTTTATACTGTACATAAACACAAGCACAGGTTGGTGGTGAATGTTACCGTAATGGGGATGGCAAAAACAGAAATGCATGTCACAGACAATAAGCGAGGAGCACAGATCTACACAGGAGACTATATTTTGGTGTGTATCACTCCCACAATCTACTGCACAAAGCAGCTAACTATGGGCTTCCACCATATCAGTCACATAAGAGTGAATTTACCTCACATATGATAAATTTTTTGGTATAAAAAGGTTCATCATATAAGAGTGAATTCACACATACATAACCCACATAAAGTGAGGGAAACCTATAGATTGATAAGTCACTTGATCTATCTCTCCATCTAAATAGAGAGATAGATAATGCGTGTGTATATTAGGGCTGTGTGAAGCTTTGGTCCCTGATTCGATTTGGTGGAGATTTGGCCCAATTCAGTGGCTGAATCTCCGAATCCAAATTGAATCAGGGGACCCTTTAATCTCTCAAATTAAATCGGAACCCTCTGAATCAAATCGGAAAGATTTGGACATAGACACAGTTTTAAATGTTTTTTCTACATACCTCAAGGTACCAGGTGGCTCATGAATGCTGCAATGCTAGGACAGATGGAGCATCCCACAGGTGCATGGGGGGCTCCCCAGCATGCTCAGCAGAAGACCTGGAAGTGGACCAGAAGCACTCCTAGTCCACTTTTGGGTCTACCAGGGAGCACGCGGGGGGGGGCCCCAGCCCCTCCCCCAGCTCAGCGACTGGTGCCTCCTGGGCTGGGGGGGCACCCAGGGCCCCCCTGCAGCTGATTGCTGAGCTGGGGGGGAACATGGGGGGTGATGGCTCAACACGCTCCCTGACAGACCCAGAAGTGGAAGTACTTCCAGTCCACTTCCAGGTTCACTGCCAAGCATGCAGAGGCCCTCCCTCCACGCTCCTGTGGAACACCCTATCTGCCCTACCATCACAGCATTCACAAGCTGCACCTGGTACCTCAATGAATGTAGAAAAACATTTAAAGCTATGTCTATGTCCCAATCACTGATTTTCTGAATCAGCATTGAATCTTCAGATTCGGCTGAATTGAATCAAGGTCAGTGATCTGGATCAATTAATCAAATCACTGCCCTTGATTCAGCTGAATCCGAATTGAACACAGCCCCGTTTTGCACACCCCTAGTATGTAGATAGATAGATAGATCGATCTATTGATCTCAGGGCACCACTGAAATTCACCAGCCCATTTACAAAGGGCTAGCCCATAAGTACTCAAACTCCTAAAGCACCTACTAGCCAGATATAAAAAAGGATTAAGGTGCCTGAATTGCACCGTATGCGGTATCTAGGCACTAGATCCAAGTTGGCAATTGCACAGATGTGTGAGTGTGTGTATGTGTGTGTGTATGTGTAGATAGAGATAAAAACATTGCAATTATAGTACATCTGTGAATTATTTATTTTTAGAGAAGCCTAATGGGATTAACGGCATGCAAACATCTAACTTTCAAAAGCACCTTTGAATATCCTAGTCATAAATAGAAATGGAGTGGTTAGGTAAGGTTTTTAGGTACTTAATTTCTATATATGTGGCTAAAAACCCCTAATTTTGCCTAAGTAGGGATATGATGAGTTTAGACCCAAGTACTTTTTTTGGATTGGACCCTTCATTCCCATACTTAAAAGGTCATTATTAACAGATCTAACCTTCTGAATGCAGCATATTTGCACTAATTTACATCTTGTGCAAGTTCAATAGACTGAAGCAGTGAAGTATCTCTGGCTCACAACATAGAAAGATCAGGCAGGCTGACTTCCAAGGGAGCTACAATGATATATGCTGCCTGAGAATCTGGTGGTGAGACTTAGACACAATTTCAAGTTTTATTCCCATAAGAATGAGGCAATATTCTGCTATTGATTTCAGTGCAGGAAAGAAAAGATGCCTTTTGGCTATGATTATTTTTCTGTTATTTGAAAACCTTCTTGTATCAGATCCCTACTGTGACTGCTAGGTAAATAAGTAAAACCATCAACACTATGCTTCCACATATACTTTAATGAACACAGAGGAGAAATTAATGTGGGCTGCTACAGAGCCAGGTGTAAAATGTAAGTAGAATTATCTGTAGTTCTTTGCTTTATTCTAAAGTGACTGTGTCTAATGCCATTTCTTGCTAAATTCACCTCACATCATGAACAAAAATAGGTAATTTTAATGATTTCAGTTGCTTCATGATTTGAGATGGAGGCAGGCATTAACAAAGAAAGTTACTACTATGAAAAAAGTTTATTAATTTTTTTTATGATCAGACTGTGATTAATTTATAGTCATTTAGGTGAGAGAATGATACGGTCTTCCAATCATAGGAAACCCTTTGAAATTCCTTTTACTTTTTTAAGGTCTGCAGAAAAAAAGAGTCCCTTGCTTTTCCCTTTTTTCATATGAAGGACTGGGGGGAAAAAAGGGGAAAAACATGAAAAAAAGACAGGGATCTCTACTCTTCTTAACAAACAACTAGTTGGGGTTGAAGGCACTTATTGGGAAATTGATTTAAATCCCTTGCCTAACTAAATATGGTCTGTGACTTAAAACTGTTTGACAGCTCTCACCTGAATGTCTGAATCATCAAAATATTAACTACCCTGGAAAATATATATTATTCTTTTTTGATCAAATCATCGTTGTGGAGCTGAGCACTTTTTCTAAACAAAAGTTAAAAAGAAAGTATTTCAGCTCTATAAAAAATGATCTTTTCTTCTATAAATTGGAGTTTCTGACAAAGAAAAAAAATGAAAGGACAGGACAGAACAACAAAGGAAAGAAAAGGAGCTCAAAAGATCATGACCAGCTTTTCAGTGATGGGACTTCAGTGAAATGACCAGTATGGTAATGCAGCCGATATTCTCAATGGATGTCAAATGGTAAAATTTCCCTACCCATGCCATAGAGAACCTGAGAAACAGGTGATCAAACAAATTCTGACCATTTTATTCTTAATTTTATTATACATAGATTGAGTTGAAAATGGGTTTTGACTTTTGCTGTAGTATTGTAAATATGTTGACCTACATTTTGATCTTTCAACAGTTTTGCACACTTACGAGCTCACTAGGCCAAATGCTTTTCTAACTGAAATGGGTTTAAAAAACGGTCATGCTTTAATGAAGTCCTGGAAGTACTCCAGTTTAAAGCTGGTGTAATTGGGAGGAACATTAAAATCTTTAACTTAAATTATATTGTTTTAGATTTACGTTGTTGTGAGAGCAGTCCCTAGACAAAATAGTTACAGTCCTGATTTATTTTCATACCAAAAAGTGTATACGCTATGAATAGACAGTTAATAGTTTTGCTTGACTTAATATATATATATAGAACTAATGCATATATTTTCTCTTTAATTTCCAAGATGAAGCATGGTGCAGAAGAGATGCCAGGGAATGATTCTCTTGTGACCATGTTTGTCATAATGGGCTTTTCTACCCGCCCTGACATGAAGCTTTTTATTTTCTTGTTGTTTCTATGCATTTACATCATCACAGTGCTAGGCAACCTCCTCATTCTCTTCATCATAAATGCTGACCCCACCCTTCACACTCCCATGTATTTCTTCCTCAGGAACTTATCATTCCTAGAGATCTGTTACACTTCAGTCACCCTGCCCAAGTTGTTGACCAGCCTCCACTCAAATGATAAGTCCATTTCCTTTGCTGGCTGTGCTGCCCAAATGTATTTCTTTTTGTTTTTTGGTGCAACCGAGTGCTGTCTCTTAGCTGCTATGGCATATGACCGCTACAGTGCCATATGTAACCCACTGCGATACACAGCCATTATGAACAGGAAGGTGTGTATCCAACTGGCTGCTGCATCATGGGTCTGTGGCAACTTGGTAGCTCTTGGACATACCACATTCATGTTCTCACTGACTTTCTGTGGCCCTAATGTGATTAACCACTTCTTTTGTGAGATCCAGCCACTGCTGATGCTGGTGTGTGGAGACACTTATTGGAATGAGATCCAGATCATTGTGGCTGCTGCCTTTGTCATCATGATGCCTTTTATGCTAATTCTGGTGTCCTACATTCGAATCATTTCAACTATCCTTAACATTAGGTCTGCTGAAGGAAGGCATAGAGCTTTCTCCACATGTTCCTCACACCTCACTGTAGTGATGATATTCTATGGAACAGCCATTTTCATCTATATTCGTCCTAAATCTACCTATTCCCTGGATGTGGACAAACTGCTCTCTTTATTCTACTCTGTGATCACACCAATATTAAACCCAATTATATACAGTCTTAGAAACAAGGATGTGAAAAGAGCCCTTAAGAAAATAAAGCTAAAGATGTTTTATTAAAAAATACAGAGAGATTTGCTTTTTTGGATAGTCCTCTGAGGAATAGTTCAGTGTTGTTTTTTTTTAAACGGGGAAAAAATAAAAATGTTATACTCCTTATTGGGTATATCTTAAGATGTATAGGAACATAGGATCAGATGACACAATACAAGAGGGGGCCTCCTGGGCTAGTTAATCCAGTGACTCCTGTCTCTTGGCATTGTGAAAATTAATGTAATAAAATACTAGGGCTGTGCAAAGCTTTGACTTAATATTTGATTTGACAAATATTCGACATATTCAACCTTGAAAAGTGAAAGTTGAGTTGAATAGCAGCTGGTCGAATAGCTGTCGAACTGAATACTGGAAGTCAAATATTAACAGTGCAAGTTGAATAGTAACAGAGGAGGTCGAATATTCGACAAGGGTTGAATATTTGACTTGCTTATACTGGATTCCCTGTGGGGGTGGAAAAAAAAGGAAAGTAAGGGGAGGGAGGGGGAGAGGGGGAAGGAGTGCTTTCATGACTGACATGTGTGGCTGGCCAGTGACCTGTCAGCATTCTCTGAGGTCCCTTCCAATCCCAGTGCTCTGGGGGAGGGCCAGAGAAAATGCATAAAAGGCAGCAGTTTTTCAGCTCCCTGCTTTCTGCCTTGGGGTCAGTTTCTGAGCTGTTGGTGTTCTCCAGCACCTCTGCATCAGACCATGACGGCTGGAAGCCCTGATCTTCAACAAATTCCCTGCTTGCAATGCTAGCAACAGGGATTTCTGAGAACTTGGTGCTTTTATTTTATAGCTACTTTTCATATTAGTTTACGCTTATATTGGATAGGGTTAGTAGTAGCCTAGGATCTACTCTATATATAGGAATTTAGTTTATATATATATATTTTATACATCATTCATTCTTTCCATGACACCAGTGCTTCTCAGTATATTATCTACATGCACAAACACATTTACATAACATCTAGAAATCTAATCTGCGGCGCACAGCACACTTAGAGGTTCCAGTTTACATATGAAGGAACACATTATGAAGTGGGGTGTAAAGGCAGGTGGCCACACTGGCCAGTCTGCACGAAAGGGAGCAAGGGGGGTTGCAAGCAGGAGAGCTGCAGTTTCTCCCCCCACCAAACTCAGACGCAGCCTCTTTTCTCCCACTACAAGGGATGAGGCTGCTACAAGCAGTAAAGAGAGGGGAGCAGCAGAGAGTGCCAACAGAGCCACTGCCGGTATCTAAAATTCTCTCATGTCCAGACACAATAACCACAACCTTTCCCACCATAACTGCAGCTAGCACAGCAGCGCGCTTCACCGCTGTGTCACTGCCTATGCTGAGCCTCCCAGCGCCAGAAGAAGAGCTGGCTCTGGCTCTGGATCTCAGTGCCCTGGCAAGAGAAGTTCTGGGGAAGGAGGGGGAATCCGTTGAGTTTGTGCTCGACACCCCTCAGGTTTTTTTCCTTTCGAGCCACGAGGTCTTTCCCAGAAGGCACTTCAGAAGGTGCCTGTGTACAGGTGAAGGCAAGCGGGTCAGCCGAGTCTGCTCTTTCTCTTGCTGTGCCTCTGACTGCTGAAGAGGGGGAGAGTTCAGCAGCATTCACAGATGCACCCGCACGCCAGAGGGAAAGGCCTAGTACTAGCATGGTCTGGGATCATTATGAGCTGGCAGATGATCCCGCCTTTGCTATCTGCGTGCACTGCCGAGCCAAAATCAGCTGGGGCAAGGGAACAAAGCGCATGACCACCTCGGGAATGCTGAATCATCTCCTCGGGTACCACCCCTTTGTCACAGGAATGTCCTCGCTCGCTCCACAGCCCACATCCCCCACAGCAGAGGCAGGGCACCCTGGAACATCGGGGGCAAAAGGGACCAGTTGCAAATGTAAGCAAGGTCACCCAGACCATTGGGGACATGCTTGCTCTCGATGGCCAGCCCTTCCCCTGTGTTGAGCGGCGAGGGTTCAGGTGGCTCCTGGCACTGCTGGATCCATCCTACCAGGTACCTGCACACACCACCTTCAGCAGGATGGTGGTGCCCTCCCTATACAAAGCATGCAGGGAGCACTTGAGGGAGGAGCTGCACAAGGCAGATCTGCAGGTGATCGTACACTTCACCTCGGACATCTGTGTAACTGTTCTATATTATTAAGCATGTAACTGTTTTATATTATTTCAATTTTATATTATATTTCTTTTCTTTTCTGTGTAACTGCCATGCGGCACTCTCACATTTATGTAACCTTGAGGCCCTTGCTGTTAACCAAAGCAAGCGCCTGGTACCGCTTTTTGCTGCCTTGCAATTTATACTGTTAGTCTAAACAAGTGCCTGGTACTATGCTCTGCTGGCAGTAGGCCACACACCTGTACTGTGTAAATTTTACTTCTTATCTAAAAAGTGTCAGTATTGAAGGAACGAAACTTGTGCAGAAAATCTACCTAGTAACTATTATGTAAAAGGAATTATCCTATCTCTGTATGCTTAGCTTATATCGTAGTTAGTGTCATAGAGGCAGTCCAACGAACATCTATAAAAGAGGTAAAAAAGCAGGAAGCAGCAGAGACGACGACTGGAAAACTCTGTAGGCCTGATCATCCTACAGACCAGTTCCTAGCCTCCCCGCCTGGGCGTACCCCAGCGAAGACAAAGGCCTCGAAAATCCAACAACTGACAACGATTCACCGTGTTACAGTATTGCATTGTATATCCCATTCATGAGCCGTTGACCAGTTCTGGGACTACGGGGCCGGCAGCCGCGCCTAGCATTGGATTAGTTCTGGTGTTGGAGCGCGGAGGCTGGCTCTGGAACCTCGTGAACCAACAGACCCCCTTAGTATCCAGCATACTGTAACTGAAGAAACATTGGAGACTCCACTTCTCAATTGCCTCTCATCGTAGCTTAGACAGCATACCTACGCTCGCTATACTTGTATTTACTGCAGCTTCGTTCCAACCGGCCTCCCCTCTTACTCGTAAGAGGGTGAGGCCAGGTCAGTGAATAAAATCTTTTTGTTTTACCTTATTACTCTGTAATAACTTCTACTACTAACATCCCATTTCAATGAGCCGTTGACCAGTTCTGGGACTTAAGGAGCTGGCAGCCGCACCTAGCTTTGGACTAGTTGCACTGTTGGAATGCAAGGGCTGGCTCTGGAACCTCGTGAACCAACAGACACCCTATAGATTAAGAAACACTAACAACTTACTCTAAGTCGTCTACTTGTGCCAACTCGGCAAACCTCGAGGGCGGCTATAAAGCTACCTCAATCCCGCCCCACAAGCCGTGCGCTCGCACAGCTCCACAAAGCCCGCGGCTCCCCTAAGCGGTGCCAGAACCACTAGCCCGGCATTCCACCACAATCTGGAGCAGCCAGGGTGGAGATCATGCGTACCTCTCCCTCACAGGGCACTGGTGTGGCCAGTCAGGCCGTTGGTGGGCTCTCCTTCACACCAAGGTGATGGATGAGTCCCACACAGCAGCAGAGATAAGGGGGGCCATGAACCGCAAGGTGCAGGGGTGGCTGGCCGTTGGGCAGGCTGAGCTCATCCACGGCTTCATGGTCACTGACAATGGGGCCAATATGGTCAAGGCAGTCTGCGATGCCAGCTTTACTGGTATTTGCTATGTGGCACACAATTTACATCTGATTGTGAGGGATGCCTTGGAGGGGGACAGGGCTGCTGGTGATGGCACCAGCAACACCAGCAGGCTTGTTTCCAGATGCAGGAAGGTGGCAGGCTACTTCCACTGGAGCATCAAGGGGGGCAAAATGCTGTGGGACAAACAAGCAGAGATAAATGTCCCGCAACACAGAATCATCCAGGATGTGGAGGCTCGGTGGGACTCCACATACCTGATGCTCAAGAGGCTGGTGGAGCAACAGAAGGCCATCCATGAGCTGGCTTTGCTTTGGGAGGTTGGGTTCAGCTGCCCCCTGACCAAAGCTGAGTGGGATGCCATGTCCCAGATCTTGCTGGTCCTCAAGCCCTTCCTCAAGGCCACTGAGACCCTCAGTGCTGCTGATGCCCTCTCAGCCAGGTGGTCCCCATAGTGAAGGAGCTCCACAGTCAAATGGAGAGCTTCTTGGGGGCCAATGTTCCTGGCTGGGGCAGGCAGCTTTCACCAGATGTGCAGGCACTGGTGAGGAGGCTGAAGGAGGGCCTTAGGAAAAGGCTTGAGCCCTTGGGGTCCAACACAGTGCATATGCTGGCCGCCATCTGTGACCCAAGGGTGAAGGGCACCATATGTGGCAGCGAGACACTGAGTTAGTGGAGGGAGGTACTTATTAAGAAAGTGACGGAGGCAGAGCAGCGGAGGTGGGGGGCAGTGGAACAGGGGGATCCACTGCCTGAAGCCAGCCTGCCATCCATGAGCCAGTCTTCCCCTCCAACACAGGTGCTGCCACGAGTTTTGTCTGGATCACGAGTTTTGTCTGTCAGCATCCTAAGGTGCAGTTTCCCCCAAAACCCTGCACCTATCACTGTGAAAGTTGGTAGGCTTTGTGGGCTCCTCAGGGGCTACCAAGCCTGCAGTTTTGAGTTCCCTGTGGCTTTCCACACAGAAGTCAAAGAAGGTTTTCTCTCAAGAATTTGGGGTGCCGTTTTTCCAAACCCCCAAACCTATCTTGTTGAAAGTTGGCAGGCTTTGTGGGTTCCTAAGGAGCAACCATTCCTGCAAGTGTGAGCTCCCTGTGATGTTGTACATAGAAGTTACAGATGGTTTGCTCTCAAGAATTTGGGGTGAAGTTTCTCTGCACCCCCTAAATCAATCTTGTTAAAACTTGGCACTCTTTGTGGGCTCCACAGGAGCTACCATCCCTGCAATTTTCATCAAGGTTAGACAAGGAATGCCAAAGTTAAAGCTTGCTTCGACCTTCCCCATTATAGCCTATGGGGAAGTCGAAGCAGCTCCAACATTCGACTGAGCTTCAAGCTGGAGTCCAAGCAGACCCTCTTCGACTCGAAGCACACGGCAAATCGAAGCGGGACCCGGTTTAATATTCGACGTGGCTGTTGAATTGAATATTACCTGCTCTGCACAGCCCTATAAAATACCTTCTGCAAAATTATGAAGCTCTATCTTTAAACTGTTTTCCCTCTTCTCCCACTGCCCCCAAACATACCTGCTCTTATTGGAAGAATGTTTCAGGACCTCATTCTTCTTGTGGTCATAAATCTTTTAGTTTCCAGCCTAAATTTATTCATAGTCAGCTTATATTGATTGGCTGTTGGATCCTGTGGTCACATTCTCATTTTGCACAAACAGAACAAACTAGTGGGTCTTAGTCATCCTTTGATCCATTAATAACCATAGATCTGTCATTCACTGGGGCTCCAGATTACATCAGAAATTATTTTTATTACTCCTGAAGTTCATTAACTTGCATTCTTTATTGTTAAATTCCATTCTGTTCCTATTACCCTAGTATACAAAATTATTCATTTCTTCCAATATGATTTTCCAGTCCTCCCAGGTTTGTGTCATTACTAATACATGCCTCTTTTTCATGACAACACCTTTAATGAAAATAATAAATAAAATTGTTTCCATGACCAATCCCTGAAAAATTTGAGTTGTAAATTCCCTTAGGCTCATAGTTCACCTATCAAGCCAACCTGTTGTGAAAAGGGTACCACTAGTTCAGAGAGAAGTGTCTGCTATTGGACAATACTTGAAAAATATTCTCTTTATTTAATACTAGTTAGTTAAACTAGTCTTCATTTTCTTTTTATCCTATTCAACCATGATTAAGACCCTGAAAAAACTTTACTGCAAAAGGTACATGCAATTTTGCATGTCCAAGTGGAATTTGTTAGTACTGTGGTGCCTTAGGGTGCCTATGTATTTGCATCAAGGCTGCTCCAACACACTGTAACTGGCTCTGGCCCAACCTTTCAGCCTCAGCATCTCAACAGCCTCAGGCCACCTTGGTTGTCCCCAATCCTGGGGTCAGGCTCAGGCTCCAGCCCTTTCGGCCTCAGGAAACCTACTCACCCCCTTTCCCTCCCAGGGCTCAGACTCTGGCCTTTTTGGCCTCAGCCCCCACCCTCCAAGCTCTGGCTCAGGCTACAGCCCTCTTGGCCTCAGGTGCTCTCACTTCCTCCTCGTCCCCGCACTGGGGCTCAGGCTCTAGCCCTCTTGACTGACTCAGTCACTGCCTCTGGGCTCAAAATTCGGCAAGCCGCTTAGGCAGTCCTGTGGCTTCCTATTCACCCCTACAGCCACCCCCAGTCCTCTAGTTTTAAAACTAAATAAAAATGCAAGCTGCTACTTTAAACTCAAACTCTCAAAGTCACTAGGCCACTGCCAAGTCACCTTCCCATTCTGTGTCTCTGTAAGCCCTGGGAGCACCTGCCATGGCCTGCAGTCCCCACTCCCTACATGCCTAACCTGGCAGGAGCTCCTCTCCTTGCAAAGTTCAGAACTTCCCTGCCCCTCTGTCCTAGAGACCCAAGCTTACATACCCTGGGCTCCTCCTCTTCCAGTTACATGCTCTCTTTACCGGCCACAGGTGTGCCCCCTCAGCCTCCTAACTTACTGCTGTTTCTCTAGCTAAACTGTAGTTGTGCTCTTGCTGCCTAGCCATGGCGGTGCCCCATTGTCCTACTGCTAGGAAGCTAGCTCAGAAATAGACACTTGCAGCCTATGGGTTCCTGACTGCCTACTCCCCTGCAGCTAGTCCAGAATCTGGTGTCGCTTCCTTTCCCCCACGCACACCTGGAGACATCCCTGTTGTGGCCTCTCAAAGTAACAGGAGTCCTTGGATCTCTGTTATAATATATATTTTTAATCATTAAGCTATCTTTCATTCATTGCACTCAGGCCAAGCTTTCTTAGGATATGGCCATAACCATGAGAAGTATAGTCATGCCCTCTATCTCTTCATGTGGGAGGTCCCTTAATGGTTCCCTCTTTGCATTTCTCTTAAGTTCTGGGACTTTTGATGGTCAAAAGTGGGAGTTGGGTGTGCATCAATGTAGCGTTACCACATCATCTGGCTGCTGTATATGTTGCTAGGGGCAGGAGCAGGTGCACCATCTTGTTTCACAACCTCTTCAGGTCATTATTGTCACTTTTTGACATCAACAAGAATGGCCTTCACTAAGGTAAGGCAGAACCATTTCAAATGGTAGCAGGACTCAAGATGTTACTTTCTATTTGTCCTCTTTTTGTGCTTCAGCTACAATTTTATGCAGGCTTTTTAGCCTGACATCAGTTCGTAGCATAGCAACTGTTACAGCATGGTGCACTTGCTAGCCCAGAAGGGACTATCTCAAGTAGTAGCCCATTTTCTTTGTAGGGGAGTAGGCAGAGGCTCAGTTATGGTATAGTCCTGAAGTTAATTTTTCTAACAAGGCCACGGAATGCCGTCTGGCAGAGCCTGGAATCCTCAGGTCCCAAATTACAAGTCCGATAAACCAATTTGATATTATGGCAAAATATACTTGACCATGAAGCTGACTCAAATCTAAGCATTTCAAGTCATTATACATACTCCTACTGTACTAATTGGACTCCAGGGACATAAACCAGAGTTAAAATATGCTCCTAAATATTATGGCACACTAGTTTCAGACTCCTGTTGATCAAGATGGTGAGTTTTGGAGGATGGTGATACAAAGCAAAACAGAACAAAATAGCACCAACAGATGAGTCAATATTTCCAGTTTCTGTATTTTAACTTATTTTCTTCTGAATATTCAATGTAAAAAAGGCATACATGTTTTCTTGGAAGGGAGAGCCACATAGAGTGATTCTTCTGTTGCATTGCTACAGAACCCATCCCTGCAAGCTCTAAAGGTAAAAAAAAAAAACCTGAGAATTCCCAAAGTTTAGAAAACGTTGTTGTAATATGAAAAACATTCTATTATTTTAGAAGTCATTAATAGGGATAAAAGGCCAGGAAACACAAATTATATTTGGTTGCCAGTTCCTGTCCATCCTCTACTTTTGATGTTCTTAGATATTTTTTGTTGCTTTGGATTGGCAGTTTTGAAAGAAGAAGAAAGAATGACCAGCATGTCTACTGAGTTCTAATGGACTGGTTTCAGAGTACTTTTGGAGGCCAATACATCAGGATTCACAGAGAAGTATAGAAGTTACATTTTTCTAGTGAAAAAGGAACATTTCTCCCTCATTCCTTTCAATTATGTTTGATCTGTATCCTAGCTCAGGAAAATTATTTTCCTTTATAACTTTTAATTTTCACAAATGAAACTGGTAAAATTTCTCACAGTTAATTAGCACATTTTTTTCCAAAGGAACTGCAGAAGTTTGGATGCCTATTTTTTCCTTAATTTTCAAGAAAAATTATTAATAATCAAAATTTATGTAGTGACGTTAAAAACATTTATCTTACAATTGTACTGAAAAACTAATAAGAGACTGTGTTTAAGATTGTAGATTCATGTGTATATTTGCATAAATATGTATGTGTGATTTTTAAATGTTCATGTGGTGTTTATGTGTTTTTAAGGTTCATGTGTGCCTCTGCCTGTGTGCATCTTTTTATTATAAATTTATATACATAATTTTTAGGACACTGAGTAACTCTGAATTCATATAGCTATTCGTTCCATAGTTTTTTCATGGGAATTTGCCATCAGGAGGGGTGTATGTACATTTGTTGAGTTCCACTGTGCTCCACTTCTTGTATATTTGGACATGTGTTGAGTAACATGTATTCAAACATATGTTGTGTAGTTAACATTGTATTGATATCTATATATGTATATGTGTCTAGGTGTGTGTTAATTTGCTTGAGCTTTTGTATGTTTGTGCAGGTACTGTATAGGTGTTTGTGTCTAATCATTGCAAGTAAGTTAGTATAAACTTTGTGTGTACGGGTTTTGTTTGTGCTTTTTGTCTATGGGTGGGGGAAGTGGTATCTAAGCAATGTTAATCATACCAGGAGACAAAATGATAGTCACTTACTGTATTTTAGTTTAAATAGTAAATAGTCTAATGTATCTTTTTTTCTGCCCTATTTTAGCAATGTTGAAGTTGATAAAATAAATAGGGGTAAAATAGAAATATTTGATTTCATATTAAGGACTTGAATTAGAGGTTAGAATTAGAATTCAGAGAAAGAAGTTTAGATTCTATTGTTGCTGCTCAATCTATCTAAGTTTTACATCGTTCCTAGCCCAAATAGCAGGCATCTCAATCAAAAAAAATCTAATCATGTTCATTCCAGGGATAGGCATAGTTTGCCCTTTCTTGCAGTTATGGCATGGGAGGATTCAGTTCAATTCAACTTGAAGCTCATTTAGATGGTAGTTGGCTATCTGAAGCAGTGTATCTTATTGAGAGACAAGAGCTTTGTCTTTAGTGTAAGTTAAACACCAGTGCGTGGGAATGCATAATGCATCAAATTGTCATTGGATAAAAAAGTGTATACCATTTTAGGAGCAGAAACCAAATATTCAAATATTTGTATACCCAGAAGAAGGAAGCGGTGCTGGTGGTAGTGGTGGGCAGTTATAGTTTTCTTTAAAAAATTAAACCCAGGTCTAAAAGACATTGCAGAAGTGGGCTAGAGATTACAGCACTGTTGCTATGCTGGTGATCTGGGGTTAATTCCTTCCTTTGCTTGGAGGAATTCAAAGCAAAAACTAACACCTCCCAGAAGCATACTCTATCCTAGAAGCATGCCCTATTCCCATTTTTCTTGTTGAAGTTGTGCCAGTATTCAGGGGGAAAGGGGGAAATCAAGGTTCATTGGGTCAACTGGGTCATTGGGAGAGGGGAGGGGAAGAAGCAGCATGACATTGCAGACCAGGGTTTAGCTGAGTCAACTAATAAGGGGACTCCCAAGTTCCAGCCCCTGCATCCAGGATTATTTATTAGTTCTATCTAACAATTATTTTGTAGAAGAGGACTCTTAGCAGGAGCTGAGCTGCAGGATGCCTCCTGTTAGCTCAGTGCACTAATCACTAGGCTACAGCATAATGATAATTTGTTCTCAGTTTCTGTCTTCCTTTTGCCCAAGAAGCAAATGCAACTGTTATACACTCAGAAGTATTTTTTTAAAAATATTATGTTTCTGCTTATTGTTGGTCTCTTTTTTTCTATAGATGATAGAAGGCTCATCTGGAGATCTGAGAAATGATAACTCAGTAACAGAATTCGTTATTGTGGGGTTTCCCAGCACACGAGATGTAGAGGTCTCACTCTTCATCCTTTTCTTATCCATGTACCTCCTCTCCATCACAGGAAATATCATTATAATTATGACTCTTAAAATGGACACACAGCTACATACCCCAATGTACTTCTTTCTGGGAAACCTCTCTTTCCTGGATGTGGGATATACCACAGTCACTGTCCCTAAGCTACTGTCTATCCTCCTTACAGGAGTCAGAACGATACCCTTTGCTGGCTGTTTGTTGCAATCTTATTTCTTTTTCTTCCTTGGTACTGCTGAGTGTTTCCTCCTTGCAGTGATGGCCTATGACCGATACATAGCCATATGTTACCCCCTCAGGTACTCAGTCATCATGAACCAAAAGGTCTGTGTGCTACTGATTATTGGGTCTGGGATAGGTGGTTGCATGGCTCCTTTGGTGGCTGCCGTTCTGGTGATTAGTTTGCCATTTTGTGGCCCCAATATAGTTAACCATTTCTTTTGTGATATCCCACCATTGCTCAAGCTGGCATGTGTGGACACTTCTATAACACAGAAGGTGATATTCCTGCTTTCTGCCCTGGTTATTCTAGGCACGTTCTTGTCTACTGTAGTCTCCTACCTGTATATTGTCATCACCATTTTAAGAATTCCTTCTGCTGAAGGCCGGCATAAAGCCTTCTCCACTTGTGCCTCCCACCTAACTGTGGTTTCACTCTATTATGGGACAGTGATTTTCATGTATGTCAGTCCAACAACACGGTCTTCCTTCAACATGAACAAAATTGTAGCTATTGTGTATAGTGTGGTCACTCCAACATTAAATCCAATGATTTACAGTTTAAGGAATCAGGATATGAAAAAGGCCTTAACAAAAATTCTCCTTAAGAGATGGACTCATGGGAAAGAATTTGAATGGCCCAAGTAATTTCTGAGTTTAGACATGGGGACTCTACATATAAGAGAAAGCATTTAAAATCAGATTGGAAAGTTATCTGGAAAAGTGGGAGTCCTTCAGGGAAACCTTGCATGAAAGTCACATTAGAAGCTAAGGATCTCAAAACAGGAAGTAAAGCTACCTGAGCTAGGAAAGCCAGTTTTGTAAATTCAGCAATGTATCTAACTCATCAGCTTCTGTGTGTAGGCTCACCACAATAAGCTTAGGATGAAAATTTAGAGACAACCAAATTATATTTGCAGACGTAAGATGACAAGATACAGTAATAGCCTTGTTTGTGCAATTCTCTGCTAAGTGATGGTTTTCTTCCCAATGATTATCCCTGGAATTAGCCTGCTGAAAATTCTGTCAAGACACATAACCTGGATTATGTTTCCCTTGACTGAGGAAGTTTCTTAGATATCAGTGAGCCAGGGATGGGTTTGTCCCCCTGTCTGCTTACAATCCCACCATCACACATCAAACTCAGTCAAAAGCCTATCTGAGTTTCTGGGACCTTTGGGCTAGCTGGTTAAGGCATGCTCACAAAGGAGTGATGTGACTAAACTCACATACAATCACTTTTGACTCCACATCTGGAATATTCAGGTATCCATTTGCAGCTTGGTCATTTGGGATCAAACATTATTAGTTCAGAGCAAGGCTGAAATTTGTATCTGCAGAACCCAATCAAGATGCTTTCACCAGTTTGCCACTGCATCCTGGCACACATCAGCTTATTTAAATCCAAAATATTTGAAAATGGCTCTCCCATTCAAATCCCATATAATATCATCCTTCAGATGATGGACCATAATCCTGTATGCAGTTTGGGTATTTTTCTTTTTTATTGTTTTTTATTGGTGCACAAAAAATCAAAATACACATATATAAGTTACATATACATCAATCTGAAACACATAAATGTCTATCACAAATAATAAGTTATAAAGGGGGAAAAAGAAGGAAGGGAAGAATGAGAGATACAGGAGGAAAAGATAAATGTGCATTTAATAAAAAAAAAAGAATTTAGTTACTAAAATATCCTAAAACAAAACCTTTCCAACTTGCTTGAAAGCTTTCAAAGCAGTTACAGCTGTAAAATATGATTTTTACCATGGATTTTTACTCTCTCCACAGAAACCTGATAATCTTTTGGTTGATTTTATCAAAATAGGATTGGGTTGATTATAACCAGTAGATTATGCAATCGCTAATTTAGAAAAGGCAATTCATTCATTTTTCAAATATTAACATACCCCCATAAAGATATTGTTAATGTTTTCCATTTGTTCAGGTCCTATAAAATAATACTGAGAATCTTCTGAAAGTTTTTGGTAGACTATATCATTAATATTCTTGTATATTTCAGTGCCTGAATCAGTTATGTGTTCTGGTTATCAATTAACTGCAATTGCTAAACAGAGCTTTTGTGGTAACTAGTTTCTATATCTACAGTGGGGAGAAAAAACACCATTGCTCCTCTTGCACAGCATGCATTCTAGTAGATATTTAGTTTGTAAAGTCTGAATCCAAACTAGGTTAGGCTCATATCTGATATACACCTAGTGAAAAGATTGCTGCCACAGTACATGAGGAGACAGATGGAAAGACTAGTTGCTATCAACAACCTTACCTAAGAAAGGCAATATGATTTTAAAATACAAAGGGATAAGGGAAAAAACTTCCATATATTTTTGTGAGGATTCAGTGATGCAGCTTCAAGTCAGTTATGATCATTACAGACTGTTATGTTAATTCACAGCTGAGCAAGTACACCCAAGAGTTACATGTTTCATGAACCTTTTTAATAGAGGTAGGAGTAGTGCTAGATTGAAAAGTGTCAGTCAATGAAGTTCAAAAGGAAATGCGAATTTGTTCAGTCATTTTCATAGTTTCATAGTTAGTAGGGTCAGAAGGGACCTGAGCAAATCATCAAGTCCGACCCTCTGCCATGGCAGGAAACAGTACTGAGGTCAAACGACCCCAGCAAGGTGATTGTCAAGCCTTGTCTTAAAGTCCTCCAGGGTAGGAGGCAGCACTACTTCACTTGGAAGTTGGTTCCAGATCCTAGCCAACCTGACAGTGAAGTAGCGCTTCCTGATGTCTAATCTGAATTTACCCTTTGCCAGCTTGTGACCATTATTCCTGGTCACTCCTGGCAGTGCTCGGGGGAACAGGGACTCACCCAATGCCTGCTGATCCCCCCTGACTAGTTTGTAACAGGCCACTAGATCCCCCCTCAGCCTTCTCTTTTGGAGGCTGAACAGGTTCAGGTCCCGTAGCCTCTCCTTGTAGGGCCTGCCCTGCTGCCCCCTGATCATTCGAGTGGCCCGCCTCAGGACCCTCTCCATGCTGTCGACATCCCTCTTGAAGCACGGTGCCCAGAACTGGACGCAGTACTCCAGCTGCGGCCTGATCAGTGCTGCATAGAGGGGGAGTATTACCTCCCTGGACCTGCTTGAGATGCATCTGTGGATGCATGACAAGGTGCAGTTGGCCTTCCTGACCACGTCCCCACACTGCCGGCCCATGTTCACCTTGGCACCAATGATGACTCCAAGATCCTTTTCTGCCTCTGCACTGACACAAAGGGAGTTCCCCAGCCTGTAGGTATGGTGCTAGTTCTTCCTCCCCAGGTGCAGCACCTTGCACATGTCAGTGTTGAAACCCATCCTGTTCTCATCCGCCCAACCTTGTAACCTATCTAGGTCTGATTGTAGCATGTTCCTCCCTTCTAGTGTGCCCACTTCTCCTGACTTCTTAGTGTCATCAGCAAATTTGAACAGGGTGCTTTTTACCCCCTCATCCGAGTCACTGATGAAGATGTTGAACAGTGCGGGCCTGAGGACCGAGCCCTGGGGAACCCCACTGCCCACATCCCTCCAGGTCAAAAATGACCCATCCATTACCACCCTCTGGGTGTGGCCCTCCAGCCAGTTGGCAACCCATTTTAGTTTTGATCACTTTAGTTAAAAGCCAGGAAGGGACCCTGTGGTCCCCACATCTCTGACCTTATGACAGCCTGTGTTGAGGGCCCATCACTGAAGAGGGAATCCAGGAATCCAAGGGCATGTCCACATATGCAGGCATGTGTGCTTGCAGCAGCTCAAATAGAAGTGATGCAAATTTGAGTCGGAGCGTTTGGCCTCAGCACATGGGCCCAGACATGCACTTTGGTGTGCGGCAAATTGTGGCACTTGAGGCAAAATAACTCTGCCTGGCTCCTCCCAGATCTGCAGCCAGAGGGCACTAGAGCTCTGGGCCAGCACCTGTGCTGTCCCCAGCAGTATAAAAAGCTGCCCTGTCCTAGCCCCATCAATACAAAAAGCTGCCCTGGAAAGTAGCTCAGAGCTACTCACTCTCAGGAACTTCTTGGGCCCAGCAAGTTGGTACCTGGGGACACTACCCCTTGTGCCAGCTGGACTGCTGAAGCAGCCCTGAGGGTTACCTGCACCCTTTACCCACTGCAGCAGTCTGGCAGTGGGGGCTGCTGCTTGGCTGTGACCTGCTGTGCACCTGCCAGACCCAGATGGGAACTGCACAGCCAGCCGGGCATCTGCCCCTCTGGGCCACCTGCCATTGGACTGTGGCTGCAGGGTTGGCCTCTGTGTGGCACTACTGCCATGTGTGTCCCTGCCCAACCATCTGGGCAACTATCTCCCCGAAGATGTTCCAGGTATGGTGGCCTCCTTTTTCTCTGAACTGTCAAAGTATTTCCCCCTGGCCCCAAATGGCCAGGAGGTCAGCCACCTCCAGCTGGGTTCAAGGTGCCAGCTCTGAGCAGGCAGGGTTCTGTCACTGGCCTCCCTAACAGGAATTCTGGCGTTCCCTATTTGAAAACTGAAAAATCCCTGATAAAAAAAAATCCCAAAGTCACACTGTTAAGTACCCCAATATCCATGTTCCTCCACAATTAAAAAAAAAGACCACTATGTATAGAGAGAGTGAGAGACAGTCATCACTTGGGCAATATTTTATTGCTTTATCTACAGTGTTAAACTGATTCAGAAGCCTATCAGTGTCTCTATCATCATAATAAAGTGAATTCTAAATATCTATATGTTTTGCTGGCCCCCATAGGGGCTACAACCCCCACAGGGGTTACAGTCCCTTCTCAGGGTCTACAGTCCCTAACAGAGGAAACAGCAGCCCCCCACAGGGGCTACAGCCCCCCCACAGGGGATACATATCCTTCTCAGGTTTGCAGCACCCCCCCAACAAGGGCTATACCCCCCCACAGGGGCCAAATGGCCCCCAGAGGGGCTATGGCTGCTGCAGGGCCTGCCTGCCCTACCCCCATTTGCTTCCCCAGTCCCAGCACCTGCCAGCTCCTGCAGCCTCCCCTGATGGCTGCGCCACCCTGCCCAACCCTGCCACTCCCCCAAACACCGCAATGACTGCCCCACCTAGCCCTAGCCCCTGCTTCCACCCCCACCCCCCAATGGCTGCCCCCCCCCCACACCAGCCTCTGGAAATTTAAAATAAAATAAAACCTCTACTTACCTCAGGAGCAGAGGCTTTGGGGGCTCCAGGGCCTGGAAAAGCCCCCCGAGGCAACACGGGGCACTGGGGGGTACTGGAGTGCAGCAGAGCCCAGGCTGGGGCCACCAGGGCTGTCACCCAGCCCTGCACTGTGTGGGGGGATACTCAGTGACCCCCAAGAGCAGCTGGTATTGCTGGTGAGTGCCGGGGGGAGTTGTTTTTCTTTTCTTGCTGGGGTGGGAGGGCAGTGATGGGGGGGCTCAGCTGGCAGGTGGGGCATGGGGCCAGGTGGGGCAGCCATTGGGGAGCTCTGGGGGCTGACAGGGACTGGGTGGGGCAGGGATTGGGGGGGGCTCAGGGGGATGAGGCCAGGCAAGGCAAGGATTAGGGGGCCTCAGGTGGGAGGCTTGAGGGCAGGGCAGGGGGTGGGAATGGATGGGGGAGGGATTGGGGGTGGCTTGGGGCATGGGGCAGGGATCTGGGGGGCTGGGTCCCCCATGGCCCCCTTCCCCCTCCTCCAGCCCCCCCCCAACTCCTTACTTACTGGCACTGGAGCCTGGGTGAGGGCCACCTGGCTTCAGCACCAGGGCGAGGGCCAACTATAGATACACTCTGGCAGGCAGAACATCTCTGTGGAGGACCCAGCCTCCGGTTGTCTCAGGGCACCTTTGGGGACCATGCCCTGGCCCACATTTTTTTGTCTGCTGTTTTTTTTTGACCCCTAGATATCCAGAAGTCTAATTTTGTCCCAGCACTGCAAATTTGCAGTGCAGGGAACATTTTCTCATTCCTACACATGCCTCTTGCAGAGTCCCAAACAAGTTTGTGATGCTACAAGAGGCACATGTGGATGTGCCCCAAGTGTACAAGACCTGTGCTATCTTCTTCACAGGATTGCCTTAGATTTTGGGAACCTGGAAATAGCCATGTGTGCACTCATTGCGATGTACCCCTAGAAACTATGTGGTTCAGAAAGATATAAACTTTAAGGCAACAGCCTATGTTATCATGTATTATGAATGGACACACACAGCTAACCACTTCAATACTGTCGTAAATAGTGTTAACTAATTTTAGGCTATAGTGTGGCAAACTGTACATCAAAATTCAACTGTCATGTCTGTAGATTTCTACTATGGATTTATATGTCAGGCCTTCCAGTGAAAGACCTTAAACTTTATGGAAAGCTCAGAATCACTCTAGCATAGGAGCATTGAATAAATACATATGTTTGTTTCTGGTGTACAGCACATTCACAAAGAATAGAATTTAGGCACCACCAAATATATTTGCAAAATTGGTCTGAATTTGGGAAATTTTAACTGACAATGAATAAGTTAAGAAATATGAACACTGTAATAACATTTAATTTCAATATGGGAAACCTAAAAATAATTTATTTCAGATATGTGGGATGACTTTGGATGTTCTAAAAATTAAACTCTTTAGATTTTCATGTTGACATAGCATTTGTTTCTTTGTTTATTTGTCTTTCATTATTTGCCCTAGTCTACAGTTCAGTAAAAAGCCCAGTCTATTTGCAGTCACTGGTGGTCTTTTCCTTGTTCACTGAAGCATATTAACATACCGTGAAAATTTCTTCCATCGTGCACAGGACGAAGATGGGTCGTTAACTACACTATGGAAGGCCTCTTCCATAACCCCAGTGTATACCTTCTCTTCACCTCACTTCAGGAAGACATCCTCCTCAAGGCCTCTGAAACAGTCAGAGACTATAATGTTTTCAGACTATTAATATATATTGTGTTCACTATATATTGAAATGAGGCTGCATAGGTAAGAAGGATCTTTGTCTCCAGTCCCTCCTGTCATCTTGATAGATCTTATAAAAATTGGTGATAGCTAAAGAATAATGCTTCCAACTATCAGATGATATGTAAACATTAATTATTTTACCATGAGTCCATCTTTCCTGCTCTGTAAACCTTTGCCAGAAATTAAGCAGAAAAAAATGAAACTATTTCCTCAAAAATTATATCAGCAAGAGGAAGAAAACAGGGAAAAAAATTGCTCAAATTGTATTGAATTAGGGCTCCAGTACTGGGAAGCACCACCAAACCAATAACCCAATAATGCAAACTACAAAACTCTTATTTACTGGTCCCTTAGTCCTCTCTAAATGACATGAGAAAAAACACAAGTCATAGATCAAACATCTGACCTAAGGAAAATCAGTGTGTGAATATATATGATAACAATAGCTAGGACCACCCTATGAAAAAACCCTTAATAAACATTAAATAATGAATTATCACAACAGATCTGTGAGATATGGAATTAAGTATCTTTACTCAAAGGTTGGAGGCCAATAACAGTAAACCAGCTATATCTCCCTCACAATCAATATGTACAATTTTTAGCTGGTTTATATTGGTCATAGCTGTACTGAACCCAGTGGGTTCTAATCCAACCTGAATTATTGATTTTTCCCATCTGTAGATTCAGCTTTCACCTGATTTTCTAATTCTACCTTTTGAATCAGAATCTTATCTGAGCTTAGCTTTGAGTTGCTATAGGATCCTGGAAGCCTGCTTACTTCTAACACCCACAGACTTTAATTCGTGCTTTAAAATACATAGTTGTGGTAACTCCACCTCATAGAAAACTCAAACTGATACCCTATTTAAAATTCATTATAGTGTGTTTGTATAAAGGGCCTGAACCCAACCTTGTGTAAAATAATATTAACTCTGGTGAAGCCAACAGGACCTGTTTTCTTCTCACTTATCCTGGAGTATGGTGTAAACTAGCAAGTGATGATGTAATGGAGTCATACTCATAGCAGCAGTGATTCAAGACCTAATCCTTAGCCCTTCTGGAATGACCTTCCTCTGCAAAATGTTCTTTTCAGGGCCCCTTTCACCTCATTGTTCCTCAGACTGTATATTATGGGATTTAACATAGGGGTGATAACTGTGTAAGACAGTGACACCAGTTTCTTGCTCTCTGGTGAATTGCTGGACTTGGGCCGGAAGTAGTTCAAACTGGCTGTGCCATAGAACAATGTTACCACAGTGAGGTGAGAGGAGCATGTGGAGAAGGCTTTTCTCCTGCCCTCTGCTGATGTCATCCTGAGGATGGTGTTGATGATGTGGATGTAGGACACCAGGATCAGGCAGAAGGGAAACATGATGAAAAAGAGGGTGGACATAAGTGCCTGCATCTCATACATAGAGGTGTCCCCAGTCACTAGTTTCAGCACTGGAGGACCATCACAGAAGAAATGGTTGATTTCATTGGGGCCACAGAAAGGCAAAGTGAACATCCAGGCTGTCTGAAGCATAGAAACAGGTATGCCAGCAATCCAGGACCCAGCAGCCATCCAAAAACAGACCTTCCTGTTCATGATTATACTGTAGCGCAGTGGGTTGCAGATGGCCACAAAGCGGTCATAGGCCATCAAGGAGAGCAAGAAACACTCAGTGCTGCCAAAAAAGAAGAAGAAATACATCTGGCTGCTGCAGCCCACAAAGGAGATGTTTTTGTTTCTAGATAGGAGATTAACAAGCATCTTGGGCACCATAACCAAGGTGAAGCCTGTCTCAATAACTGACAGATTACGGATGAAGAAGTACATGGGGGTGTCAAGGGCAACCTCAACTGTGATAAGAATGACAATAATGATGTTCCCCAACAGAGTTATGGTGTAGATGCTGAGGAATACCAAAAAAAGGGCAACTTGCATCTTTGGGAGGGTGGAGAAGCCAACAAGGATGAAGTCAGTCACTTGGGTACCATTCTCACAAGTCATTGTCTCAGAACAGTTCACCTGAAGTCATAGCACAAGCCCGTATCTATGCATCTATCTGTCTGCCTGTCTATCTAATATGGTTCTGTATTAGGCACCTACCACAAGCTACATGGTTTCAAAACATGAAAGGTCCTGGACTATTTTTAGATCAGAAATCCATTAAGCGAGTAGATGCTGGAAAAATCTATTTACAGCTGTATGGGAAACATTCCCACTGTTGAACCCAGGTTCTCAAATTTTACTTCCTCTGAAACAAAATATTTTAAGGCTTATTATGCTGTGCCAGAAGTAATCAGTCTATCATGAATTCTACTGTGCAATAAAGCAGATGTAATAATCTATAAAACAGATTAGTATGTCTGAGTGTTGTAAGATGTGAGAGTTATAATACACTTAGATGTATGTAATAAGGCACAAAACTTATGTCACAAGTTACAAAATATAATGTAAACTGTATGTGCTAAGAATGCATATCAATAAGCTGGGTTTTCTGTATTAATTTTGATTGAGGTAATTATTAAGGAAAAGTTCCATAGAAGCCATAGGTAGGTAATACCTGCCAATCTTTTTCTCTCTATTCCTGTGCGATACCCAACTCCTTATTTAGTTGCCTCCACGTCTTTTAATAGGATGGCAATCACAACAGTGTATAGATGTACCACTGCAAAACTAAATATACAATATAATTATAGATAAGTATTTAATAAACACATATTATTCCCATTTTGATTATCGATTAATTAAGTTCAAGGGACTGGTTTCTAGTGTCTTAATTATTTCCCTTTGGAAGAGAGACATTCAGGATCTCTTTTGTCCAGTTGTAGAAAAAAGAATGGATGAAATGTTAGCAGAGAGGATTAATTCTTTCCCTTAGTTTAGCAGTGTAGTTGTCATGAAGATACCATCCAAAATCCTGAAGTTTAAAAAACAAAGACAAAAACATATTGCTGATATTAATAGAAGCATAGTTTTATGTAAAATGTAATCTTATCTCCTTTATGCTATTTATATGATTCTTGGTTTGCTTACAACATTACACATATTTATTTGAAAATTTGGCTTTTTTATTTTTTGTTTACATCATTGTAGTTTTTAGAACCCATAATCTACATCAAAGCTCGACAGTTTAAATGTGATACTAGTCTTTCCTCAAAGGGAGAAAAGCCCTGTCTTAAGCATGAAATTTGAAATCTTGACTATCCCTGTAACACTTTCAAGCAAGCTGTTCATATTCTGGATTTTTAGTCTTCTCTGGAGGGCTCTGTTTCTACCGCCTACAAATTATCCATTTGTATTTTAAAGGATGGTCAGTTTCAGAGGCTGTGTATCAGATGCAATGGAGTGGAAATGGGAGTGGGGGAAAAGGTAACAGTAGGGTCCAGGTGAGGAGAAAAAAAGGCAGAAGACATGGCAATAAGCTTATTTGGGTTTAAATTCTCTGTATTCTATGTTTATATTTTATATTTTTCCCTTTGTTATAATTCTTTTGGATAACGGAAGCAAAATTAGGGTGCATCAGTATAAATTAAGTATAGCTTTACTGGAGATAGTGGAGACATACATTAATATAAATTTGTGCCGGAACCCTTGATATGCTTGGTAGTGTAAGATTAAGGTTACCTTCATTGAAGTCATGAGCCTTTATGACACTTCTTCAATTCAACCTCTGTTATAAATACTGGAGATATCAGAAGTATCAGACCACTGAATGAATTTAGTGACACTGCTTGGGAATATTCTCTCTCATTAGTTTACTGAAATCAATAGCGAGACCCCGTGGGATCAAAATCAGACTTCTCCTAACACTGAAATATCTACCCATTGAAGCTGCAGTCCTGTTTCTCCAAAAATGTTTTTGCACTAAAATTTTTTTGGGTAACTTTAAATTAATAAGTGAACTGCTTGTCAACAAATTTAAATAAACATTTTCTAAAGAAGCCTTAGAAATTTCAGTTTCTGACTCAAAGACAGTTGGATATCTGAATCTTTTAGGCTTTCTTGGAAATTTTAGTCTTAGTACCTGCAAACTGTTCAAGCTAGATACATTTGAGTTAAACAAGCAAAATTTCTCCTAGCCATTGTGAATGGGGACACATTAGGATGTTTCCATTACAGATATGTGGCTACATTCTACCCTTATTGGCACTGCAGGTCAATGGTTACAAACATTTTAAACTAATGGCCCACTATCAACTGTGAAAATCTCTCAACATTTACACAAACAAAGTTCAGATCAACTGTATACCACTCACCATAGTCTTGTGGACCAACTGCAACCCATAGTTTGAAAACCCCTTCTGGAATGTAGTTGGATGTACTGAAGTTTCCATGAATTAGTAGCTAAATGTGAGAGAAAGTAGAATTTCACCTAATAAGAGTCGTCATGGGAGACAGTCAAAATAAAGTCCGTGTATAATATTGGTCCTGACTTTTTTCTAATTTATTTTGGCATAGGCCCACTTGATTTCAATATTGACAGTCCAGATTCCTTATTATACAGGGGGAAAAGATCAGCTCATTTGAAGCTAGATCCAAAGTTCACAGTAGTTCATTGAAAAGCTCACTTCAACTACTTTCATCTTTGAAGCTGTACATTTCATACAGTACACAAACTAGGACATTTTATGTTCACTTTCAATAACAGTTCAACAAATATTCTAACAAACAAAAGTGGCACATTTATGTGAATTTTACAGAGTACTGCCAAAATTTAAACAACTTAAATGGCATCTAAACTGGAATAGTCAGAAGAAGGCTAAGAGAGTTAGGCACCGAAACCTTTGTGAATTTCAATTTCATTTAGACACTTCATGCAAATACATAGATGAATGTATGAATAGACAGGGAGACAGAAAGTCACAAGTGTGACCTAATTTTAACACTGATGTTCATCTAAAAAAAAGGTAAACACATTCCTGAGAATGTTATGTGTCTGTCCAAAAACAGTTCCAGTCCTGAAATCTGTCTGTCTGACTTCCTGTATAGTGACCAGAAAGGGCATATTATCTCCATTACTCAAGTACATATCAGGGTGTCAATATACACTAAACTAGTAAAAGAATTCCAAATTTAGATTAAAAAACAGGCAAAGGAATCACCTACATTACTTGATATCTCCAGTTTCCAGCCAATTATAATTAAGAACTTAGTTTTTTATCCTCCCCCCAACTCATACAGAATACATATTTTGTTTTGTGTTTTTTATCCTGATCATTTAAAAGATGCCTCACTTTACCTCTTTGAGGTTTCCCAGTTTAGATACTTGCTATTGGCTACCAAGGCTTCCCTTCCCTTCAAAGTGGCAGATTAGTTCCTAAAAGGACATATTGTGAATCAAGGAGTGAGAGCTGGTTAGACATTCATAAGACTTCATGATATCCATTTGCACTTACCTCTCTAAAAAAGTGTGTCTAACTCCAGAATGACTCCAAAGGAGTTGTCTGCATTTTTAGTTGAAGCCATTGAATAAATTGTGAAGTCCCACCTTGGGACATGGTCCCTGGGCCATACTTCCACTGAGATTATGAGAAGTCTCATTATTTCATTGGTTACTTCAGCAGCAGAATCAACATATAGAGCTGGGCCCCCAATCAATGAAGCATGTAAGTCATTAACTTTCAGTATATTGAGGCCAAATGAATTTCCTAGCTGTTAAACTATTGGGACTGGTATATATTTGTACCATTCTGCCAAGTTAAAAGATCCTGAAAATGATTATAAATATAATTTATCTGCTCCCACTTTGGAGCCCCTTTGCAAAGTCTTATTAGAATAAATGACCTTTAGTGCAACAAAGTAGACTATTTCAGGCATGGATAAACTAAGGTATTAGAGTTCTCCTTGATTCCACAAAGCTGGGGTGATGAAAAAGAAGGCTGGGAATTATGAAAGGCCTAGATGAATAAAACATTTAGGACATAGTACATAGCTATTTTAACAGTACTGAAATGCATTTAGCTGTATTTCCATAAACTTCAGTAAGGCAACATGTTTCTAAAGAGCTGAAATCCTCGGACAGGTAGTGGGTCAGGTTGCAGCCCCTGTCTGTTAGATTTTAAAAAGCTGAAATACTTTTTAGGTTGCTTCTGAAAGGAGAACTGAACAGTAGAGTGGTGTCCCCTGGTTATGTTGAATGACAGCAGTGGCAAAGCAAGTACTTCCAGTCCATTTCTGGGTTTGCTGCCGAACACACGGGCCCTCCTGCACTTCTGTGAGATGCTCCATCGCAGTGTTCATGAGACATGCCTAGTACCTTGAGGTATGTAGAAAAAATATTTAAAGCTGTGTCTGTGGCTAAATCACTGATTCTCCAAATCAACATCGAATATTCAGATCAGGATTTGGCTGAATCGAATCAGAGGCAGTAATCCCAATCAACAAATCAAATCACTGTCCCCAATTCAGGCCAAATCCAAATCAAATATGGCCCATTTTGCACACCTCTAATGCTTACATGCTGTCTTAGGGGTTGATTTCCCCATATCTTCTGATTGGGACCAGCTGAGTCCATGGTTGTGACCTGGCCTTATTACACTAAGCAAGAATAATTGCTTTAAGTTCAAGGTAAGTTTGGGTGTATAAAGAACAATGGGAAAGTGTATGTAATTGGGAGCAGGGGTCCAACAGCAAGGGAGATATTTGGTAAAAAAAAGTTGGCAAAAAAGGAAGAACATTTATGACTCAGCAAGACAGATACTTCCATAGATTTTGGGGTTGAGGCTGGGGCTTGGGTTCCAGCATAGGCTCTTGTTTCCAAGGGGTCAGAAATGTCACCACTACAATAGTAAATAAATATTAATGCCAAGTGCACTCTCTTGTGAACCAGTAGATGCAGGGCTCTTGTGCTCTTGTAGCAAGAGCACCCCTGTAGCTTACCTATTCTGGGAACTTTTAAACAGTCTCTGACTGAGCTGCTGTTGTCACACACATCCTCATGGTCCACTAACCCCAGCTGTTGCACTTAAAGCAACAGCAACTGTGGACTATTTAGAAATTCCTGCATGAAAGGGGATGAACTTGCTACTAGTGCAGGGACTCCACAATGGTGGTGAGAAATTCCAGTGCTGCTTCTTACTTTGCACACAGAGCAGATGTGCCTCCTGTCCACTCTTAGTTACTCTACTGGATCCAGGTATGTTGGTCAATCATAAATCTTCACTGACTTCACCAAAATTTTGTGAAAATGTAGATCTTTGAAAATCAGGTGATAGCATCTTTCAATGCCATCAAAAGTAAGTTTTATACAACCCAGAGATTATCATTCCTACAGAAAATAGCTAGTCCCAAAGGGCATCGAGGCTTAGTTAGGCCTTTGAATTTGGTCTTGAAAGCCTAAGCATCCCTAGCTTAGGCTAGCCTAAGCTAGGGATGCTCACTAGCAGTAAGCATCCCCTAATATGCAATATCTATCTCTTGCTGCTTCCTTTTCAGTTTCACTGAAATCCAAATGCCTGCCAGAAATAGTGGGTCTGAGGAACCAAATTCTGTTTTTCTCCACACCTACTTCAAAGTTGTTGGGGATGGGAGGGGAGTATAGGTAGCCTGTGAAAATGGAGAATGCCCTGCAGAAGGTTGTCTCATAATTATGGTAGGCTGGCCATAGATGCAACCACTCTGAACAAGTCTTTTTAATCAGAATACATGGCAAGAGAAATCCTCTGTAGGATGGGTTGAAAACATTATTTTAACTTTTAACATTTTTGGTGGGAAAACTTGTTTTTTACTTAATTCCAAAGCAAGCCTGTTTCTCAAAAGTATTTTCAGTTTTCCATGAAGAAACAGGTAACCAGAATGATAAAAACACTTGCATAATTAGGAGTTATTGCGCCTCACTAGTTCTTGTGGAAATCTATATTTCACCCACCTTAATTTATTTTAATACAAAAGTTGTATTTTTCCTTTTTTGTTTATTTTTGTATTTTTCTCCCTTATGTAAGAAGTCTTATGAGCTGTATCTTCTCTGGAATCACAGATGTAGGAAAACCACACAATATATTTAGGTAAAGAGTTTCTATGGGTGCTGAAGGGTGGTAGGAATTGTAGTTCCATTTAATTTTGTTGAATAAGAGGTTCTCAAAATATTTCAGACCACGTGTTTTACATCAGCTCCCAAAATCTCAGCTCAGGTGACTTATTCAAGGTAGTATCATATATGGAAACTGGATTTCTTAGCTCCCAATGCTGTTAATTATTTTGTTAGCTGGCTATATTGGTTGCTATGACTTTTACTCTATTCCATGCTACTTTTTTTTTCCTTCTTAGAAAAAGAATCATGGATGGGAATGGAAATGAACAAACAGACTCTTGTGACAGAATTCATCCTCAGGCGCCTCTTGAATGGTCTAGAAATGCAGTTGTTTCTCCTTGGTGTCTTCTCCATCATATATGTTATAACCCTGCTGGGAAACCTGATCATATTTTCCCTTATCTGCCTGGATCCTCTGCCTGGATGTAATTCTTCCTCAACCATCTCTCTCTCTTCGATATATGTTATTCTTTGATCACCATATTCCAGTTGCTGTCCAATTTCCAATCTAACAAAAGGACTACTTCACTGGCTGGATGCACAGTCCAGATGTTCCTGCTTGTGTTCCTAGCAGCCACAGAATACCTCTTCCTGGTAGTCATGGCCTATGACCAATATGTGGCTATCTGTCTCCCACTGAATTACAGAGTGTTTATGAGCCAAAGGACATGTGTCATACTAGCAGTGGTCTCATGGGGTAGTGCCAGTACCATTTAATGTCCTGACATGGAGACTGCCATACTTTGGCTTCAGTGTGATAAACCACTTCTGTGAGATGCCTGCTGTGTTGAGGCTGGCTTGTTCTGATAGACAACTGATTGAACTACTCACGCAAGTGGGGTGTCTCTTTATTCTTTTGGCTTCTATTGCTTTCATTTTTGTTTCCTACATGTACATCCTGGCTACCATTTTTAAGATCAGCTCTTCTGGGGCAGACAGGAAGTCTTCTCCACTGGCTTTTCGCACCTACTAATTGTGGCTTTGTTCTATGGTAGTGCTCTTTTCATGTACATGCAGCCTGGCTCCTTCTGCTCCCCTGAACAGAACAAGGTGATCTCCCTTTTCTACATTATCTTTACCCCCATGTTAAACCTTATCATTTATAGTCTGAGAAACAGAGATGTCAAGATGGCAATAATGGTGCTTACAAATATCAAGTTCCCCCAAATAACTAAGTGTGGGGCTTCCAAAGGCACCTAAGAGACATTACACAAAGTAATATGTGTAAGGATGGAAAAAGTTAATACATTTCTACTTTGGTTATTTTAAAATGTGCAAATCTACCCTGCCTTCTTCTTCATCTTTCTTTTCTCCAATTTTAAGCTTTATGGACTATTCCCTTCTCCTTCCTACTAAGAAAAATTAAACAGAAAATAAATATGAATGAAGGAAAGAGAGAAGACCAAATTTCCAATTTTCTTATGTAAACGTATTTACATTAATAGTTTAATTTAAAAATATTCATATAGGTTTCTCTCACCAACCACTGTTTTGCCAACCATTGTTTTGAGTATCCACACTTAATTTTCTATATACCATTTTGGCTACCACAGTATACAGTTTTGAGTAAACACAGTTTTCCATGGCCATGCATCAGCCTGCCACCTGCCATTTTTCCCATATGCCTTTTATCTTGCCAATCATGGTTTTGACAACCACAAGTACTTTCAGGAACCTAACCCCAGTGGTTGGCGAGGGAAACCTGTATTTGATATTTTGTCAAAAAAAAGAGTGACTTTGAATTGAACAAAATATGACTCTTTTGAAAATATTTATTCAGGGGGAAAATTACCTGGAGAAGAATCAGGTAAAGGGTTATTATTTTGGTCCTACTGGTTGGCTGCAGAGCTTTCCTGATCCGTATTCAGACCACTTGGTAGACGGAGCCTGTTCATGGTGGCCATCCGTAATCTTTGGCAGACAACTGTCTCCTCTTGCTTATGAAGCACACTACCTGGCAAGAAGATGGGCTATCCATTTCCCAGGGCCTGGGGATGGAATTGGTTGGCCAATTCCTGAACTAACTTGTTCTTTAGTTCATTGGACTCTACAGCTATCTGAATGGCTACATCCACAGTTAGGTTCCCTGGTTCCGCACTTTGTGGCAAACCTGCTCTATCCCTGAATGCTTGGCCCACTTATTCAATGTGCTTCTAGGTGCACTGAATCATTTAACAGGTCAGATGTTTGGTCTGTCTCTTTCCTCACATGGCCAGCTCCCCGTCCAGCTCTCCAGTAAGCAAATTTCCCAGTCAACTGATTTCTTATTTGCCCAGGGTGCCACCTCTAGAACAAATAGGTTCTCCAGTTTCCAAGTTCTCTTCTCTTAAAATTTGTATCTGCCCAAATATTGATCTGGTGAATAAGTGAGACTTAAGAAGTGCTATCTTTTCTCTGTTTCTGAACTTTATAAAACTTTCATGCCTCTTTTCTAATTAAAAAATAGAAATAAAAGGGAAAGTAGAAATAAATGAACTAGTGGAAGGAACTCCCACATTTCTATTTTTAAATTAAATAAAGCTTTTAATTTCATTTTGGGGGAAACAAAAATCATACCAAAATTTTATTCAAACATGTAAACTGAAAAGGGGCTTTCTGAATTGAAAAAGTCCTGCTTTTTCTTTCTTTTTCTCAAAAACATTTTGAGAAACAATTGAAACTTGCTTTATTGACCTTTATCATATGAAAAGCAGCATGTTGAGGAATTTTTCCAACAGAGAAAGTATAAGATTAGCCAGTAAAAAATAAAAATATAGACACCTGCTATTTTGGAGAGTACATGCAATATGAAAAATGAGTAAAAAACACTGTAACAGTATACTCTTTCAAGGAGACCTTTCTAACACTCTGTCTTTGTTACTGAGTACCAGATCATCAATTCATTGTATAACAACATATCTGCACTGATCCTATTATCTGCCAAGTGAAGATCCAGCTCCATTGATTTGGTAGCAGTGACAATTGTTGCAATAGGTTATCTTGTTTGCTTACTCAAATAAAGCAGCATCAGTATACACCAGCTGTGCACACCATAAACTTGGGACCTTGTTGATGGATTTGAATGTAGAAGGAACAATTTTTATCACTTGTGGATCTATTTGCTGTTTCACTTCTAAATTTACTTTGATTAGATAGTGTATTTTTCCTTTCAACTTTGTTACAAAAGGTGCTTATGTTTTAGTTTTCTAATGCGTCTTAGTGTTTCCTTATTGTGTTGCATCCTGACACTTGGCAACTGAAATCTCTAAGGAAAATTAGGCGCATATTAAATACTGTTGCCTAATTTATGATGTTTCCTTCAGAGACGGAAAAGGGAACATCCTCATATGGGAGGTTAGTAAGCAGTATTATGTGGGGGCATGCTAGTTGTTTAGGATGAACAGAAAACAGGAAGAAATTAGAGAGTGAATGAAGTAGGAATAGATCAGCTACTCTGGATCATTCCAGTGTGACTTCAGAAAGAAAAGCTTGTAGCTTACCCTGGAATAGCAACACTGATAATGGACAGCCTGGGTACAGGCACTGGGCAGTAGTAAGTTGAAGTAATTAATGATTTGTTTTATTTTGTGTTTGTTCTTTTTCAGTATTATGAACTTTTTTTGTAACCTATTAGAATGAAAAAATCAAATAAAAAATGAATGTCAATCAACATGATGGTGTTTCTCAGCAATTTCAAGCCATCCACTTATATTTGCCAATTTTAAAATTTGTTTTCCTAGTGTGCTAAAATTGAAAATGCTTTTAGCTTCTGTCATTCCTTGGAGTCTTAGAACAGCAGACTTCCTATGCCTGAAGAAGAGCAACTGCACTCAAAAGCTTGCTTAGAACTTTTCCCCAACTACTCAGTTAGTCTAATAAACGATATCACATCTACTCAAAGAACCTTGCCTGCAAAATGGAAAAAGGCATTTTGAATCATAAATTACACTTTTTACCTTTTTGATTTTGTAAATTAAATTCATAACTTTTCTCTATTTTAAATAAAAATAGTTATCAAATAACACCTTTCAGCACATAGTTTGAGTGTTGGAAAATCAATTTCTAAAAAAGAAAATTTATCGTATTTAGTTGTATAGGAAAAATTTTAAAGTTTGTATCTCTGCTGCCTCTTTTCCCTCTATTTTCTCTTTTGATCCTCTTTCTGTGTTCCATACTTGATACTGCTCTTCATTTTCACGTGGCCCTAAAGCAAACAGTTCAGGCCAAGCACTTCTTTGTCCATCTCTTTATGCGTATAATATAAGGGCAATAGTGACTTCACTAAAGCAGTCTGTGAAAAAAGGGCATACCAACTTGTGAGGGATAAAAGTATCAACTGGTTATACTACAAGTTTGGAAAAGCATTGATGATTTCATCATTTTGGGTAGAGATGAAGTTCAGTTAATAGAAAATATTGGGGCGGGGGGAGAAGGGTGGAGGATGCCATGGTTTAGGAATTTTTCCCCAGGTTAGGTTGGAAAGGAAATTCTGTTTCCCCTTTAAAACACTTTTTTTGGCATCATAATTGCATATTTTACACAAAATGTATTTTCCTCTGACATTTAAAAGACTCTTGGGATTAGCGGTGCCTGTTCCTCTCCTCTGGTACACTGAATTAAATCTTCTTTCTGATGTTGATGGTATATGTGATGTTGGTTTAGGAGCAGGTGTATGAACCCCAGATGTTATAGTCTATGTGGCTTCGTCCACTGATGATGTCTTCTGTATTCATGAGGGGGCACAGGAGGGAACTTATCCCATATCCAGTCCTGATTACTATGACTTCGTGTGAATCAGAGTTAAATAGTCTGTTGCTACCAAATTGCAGAACAAGAAACACACAGACTGGATTATGTTAAATATAGTCTCAGCAGAAATTATGGATCTTTTCCCATTACCTGGACTAGCTTTTTACTTCTGTCTCCCTCAATGTGTTCATTTGCTTGATTTATCCCTATTGGCGTTCTCAACCCCCATTTTGCCTGTCTCAGCAGTGTCCCACTTCTGCCCATTTCCTTTTTACTTAAATTTGTCTCTGTTTAAAATCTTTTCTTCAAAGAAATCCTTTCCAAGTATCTGTCAAAGTAGGCTCATTCCTACAAAATCACATTCTTCTATGAACCAATTGGCTTTTTGAGATGCTACTCTTGTCCTGCCATCTGCCTAACTTCAAACTAGCACTTTAAACCTATCTCTATAGAGACTGAAATTATTTCAAAACTACATATAGTGAAATTTGAATGACTGGTAAAATTAAATGGGTCTTAATTTTAAATATTATATAAAGATAGCTTTCAAAACTGTAGCTTTATTTATTGTCATTATTTAAAACACCCTTGAAGTCCATAATAATTTAGAAGTGCTGGTTCTCTAAAAGGGTGTCACAAGGTTCTCTTGAGGATGTCACAGGATGGTGCTCCATGTTTGCACACCTACCCATGGTTTACACAATAAAGCTAAAGATTTTCAATGGGAATCCATAGTGTCAAAAATATTCTGGAATCTAAGTCCTCCTGAGTTGTCTGCAGCAGCAGAATTGCTCTACTCATTTCTATGCTGAAAAAAAATGAGTGAAAGCTGAGAGCATGCAGTTTCTAAGGGATATCTTGAGGGTGTCTTGAGTAGGCCTGTGTGAGTCGGCAGCGATCTGATCCAGCTTCGGATCCAGCCGCTTCGAATGTCAGTGATCTGATCCAGAGCTCCAGACCGGGTTTTTGCTTTGATCCAACTGAAGCAGCTCCGAAGCTTTGGAGCCACCTCGGAGATCCATCCATAGGGTGTAATGGGGAAACAATGAAATATCTATAACTTTGTTTTTTTTGTCTGATTTGGATTAAACTTGCAGAATTGGTAGCCCCTGCTGAGAGCATAAAGTCTGCCAAGTTTCAAGAAGATCAGTGCAGGGGTTTGGGAGGAACTGTACCCCAAATTCTTGAAAGCAAAACTTATGTCACATCTATGTGTTACAACACAGAGGGGTCAAAACTTCAGGGGTGGTAACTCCTGGTGACACCAAAAATCCTGCCAAGTTTCAAGAAGATCAGTGTAGGGGTTTGGGGGAAACAGCACCTCCAGCTGCGGACATGTCCCAGAGACAGTCAGTCAGTTGCACCAGCACACATGGCATGAGTTTTGCCCTCCAGCAGCTAGAGGTGCAGGGCCTCAGAACCCAGAAGCCCTGCACCAATCTCCATGACAGCTGGCAGGCTTCATGGCTGCAGCAAGGGCCACCATCCCTTCAGCTTTCACCTTGCTGCGCTTTAATACACACAGTGTCACCCACGGCACGAGTTTTGCATGTCTGCAGCTTGAGGTGCAGTTCCCCACAAATCTTCTTGAAACTTGGCAGGCTTTGTGGCCTCACCGGGTGCTACTATGCCTGCACTTTTCTCCCCCCTGTGGTGTAACACATAGATGTAACATGAGTTTTGCTTTCATGAATTTAGGGTGCAGTTCCCCCCAATCCCCTGCACTGCTCTTCTTGAAGCTTGGCAGGATTTGTGGCATCATCCAGGGCCACAACTCCTGCAGTTTTTACCTCCCTGTGATGTAACACGTACACGTGACATCAGTTTTGCTTTCAAGAATTTGGGGTTCAATTCCCCCCAAGCCTCTGCATCAATCTTCTTGAAACTTGGCAAGCTTCATGCTCTTACTGGGGACTACAACCCCTGCAAATTTTATCCAGCTCAGACAAAAAACAACAAACTTATATATATTTAATTTTCTCCCCATTATAACCTATGGCCACATCCCCAAAGTGGCTCCAAAGCGCTTCAGAAGCTCTGAAACACTATGGAAAGCCTAACAAAACTAGTTCTTCAATCCAGACATGCTGCTTCATGTGCCATAGCGTCCGAAGATACTCTGGATCCAAAGCTCTGTCTGAAGCCTCGCAGAGCCCTAGTCTAGAGTATTAAGAATCACTTATTTAAAGTATCATAAAGTAAATTAAATATGAGAGTCTGATATCCAAGGATACTGAGCATCCACAAACATGAACGACTCATGCCCCCAGCAGCTGGTGCGGCACGGTGGTGGAAGCATGGTGGTGCTAAGTGGGGGAGCTCCCGCAGACACTGCTGGCACTGTCAGTGGTGGGGGGGCGGGGTAGCGAGCACCGACCAAGGGTCAGTGACCACCCGCAGCCACCGCCAGCAGCATTGGTGGTGGCCAGGGATTGTGGACCACCCACAGCCACTACCAGTGGTGGGGTGGAAAGCAGCAACTGCCCGGAGGTGCCACCAACAGTGTCGGTGATGCTTTTTAGTAGGAGGTGCACTGCCATGCTCAGGGGGTGTATGTGCACCTCCATGCACCCGTTATACATCGCCTCTGTCCACAAGCCTTTAACTCACTTCTCCAAGAAGTTGTAAAGGCACAGTTCTTTGAAATTTAAGCCTTAAAAACTTTCAACGTCCTCAGTAGATTGCTTTTAATAATAAGAAACATATACTGCAGAAACAAACATGAGTACAAAAATAGATTAGCTCTAAATCCCAAGCTAGCTCTTTGTCCTTGACAGACACATTTGTCCTTAACAGAGAGAAATAAGGGTCTTGTTACATGGTAATTTTTGGTGGTTCCTAAAGCTTTTAACCCCTTCATTGTCCACACATTAACATGTGAAACTAATTTTAAGAACACTTTAGGTGGCATAAAGTTATGCCACCAAGGCGGGTTTATCTTTGATCCATGTTACTCAGCTCATGGTCCATTAATGTGCGGTCAGTCCTCAGAAATCAGTCTCCCATATTTCAGTCTTCCAGCATCCCAGAAGGAAGTGTTCCTTCCCTGCCCTCCTGTTCTTTGTGGACAAACTTTCCACCCCCTGAAATAGGTTTCTCAGGAGGGTTTGGTCACCAAGACAACTTCCCCTCCAGCCCCCATAGGTGTGACCTTTCCCCCACCCAGGGGTGCGACCCCATGCAAACATCCTGCAGAGAACATACCAGATTGCAGAGGATGGATGGGTCCAGAAGAGGGGCTGGGGGAGTGGGCAGAATTAGGTAGGGAGCCAGGTTTGTTCCCATGAGCTGGGACTTTCTTCTTGGGACAGGGGCAGTAACTCCCCAAAAGTGCCATCCCTCACTACTTCCACCTCCCAGCCATCCAGAAGACATAAGCACACAACCAGCACCTTGTACACTACAGTGCCAAATCCCTTAATTTCTTTTTATTTATTTATTTTACTTCTTTTTATTTTAGCCTTCAGTCTTGATTTCCTTCATGTAAACACCCTTCCCCCACCTCCCATTTCATTACTCACCTCCATACTATTAACTCTCCACCTCCTTGTTTTTAATGTTCCTCCCCGCTCCAACTCACCCCTCAGACATCCCCACCTAGAGCAGGGATACAAGTCAACAAGTAACAACTCATAGCTGTTGCTCTGAGTCCAGCCCCTGCTCACCAGCCATTAGGAACAAGTCAGACCAGTGCAGGTGGTGGACAGTCACAGAAGTTTTTTAGCCATAAGGTATGGGTACCCCAAACTCAAACTAGTGCTAACACCAATTGACATTTGAGCAGCTTGTTGTTACGAGAACAACATGTAACAAGGCTCTAAGTCTATATACTGATACACTGCTATACAAGCACAATAGGTATTATTACCTGTTTCTTATTTAGCTTTATTCCTTTCAAACTGCAACATGCAAAGTGGAACTAGAACTACCCTGCTGACCTGTTCGCCACATCAAGGAGATGGGAAGTGAGATCCCATGGGTGGATCACGAGTAGAACCCCCACCCCATTTCCTGCTCCCCCCAATCATTTATTTGATCTCTTTTGCTCTGGTGTGAACTCATGGAAATTCTTATTGTCAGATAACATTTTCAATTTTCCACAAGAAAATGTAAATAATATTATATTCATATTTATGACATTCTGCCTCTCTCACCTCACCCAAAACCCAGAATTCGTGTTGAAAATTTTATTATTCTGGGACTTAAAAAAAAATGTTACTTTTTTCTGTGCAAAAATCATTCTGTTCAGCACTACCTACTCTGAGGTTTACCGATACAGGAAAACCAGGCCCAAGTCATTAATGCAATGCATAAAAAAATATGCTATTTCCATTTGATTTAAATGCATAGATTAACAGGCATTTAAACCTTTCAGATGAAGTATTTTACATTAGCATCCAAAAATGTGGATATGGATATCTGTTCAAGAAAATAATAAATATGAAAACAGGGTGTCTTGGTTTGCATTATTGGTTTCTCAGATGACCATGTGGGTTCCCTGAAACCATGCCTTTAACTCCGTTCCATGCTGCTTACTGATATATTTAATTATGTATCTATTTATTCCTAGAGCAAGAAATATGGATGGGAACAGAAATGAAAAATCAGACTCTGGTGACAGAATTCATCCTTGGGGGCCTCTCCAGTAACCCAAAGTTGCAGTCCTTCCTCCTTGGTCTTTTCTCCATCATTTATATCATAACCCTGCTAGGAAACCTGACCATTTTCTTCCTTATCTGCCTGGATCCTCACCTCCATACACCCATGTACTTCTTCCTCAGTAATCTCTCTCTCTTAGACATCTGCTACTCTTCCAGCACAATCTTTCACCTGCTGTCCAACTTCCTATTCCAGATAAGAACTATATCACTGGTTGGTTGTGTAGCCCAGATGTACCTGTTTCTGGCCTTAGCCACCACAGAGTGCATCCTCCTTGTAGTCATGGCATATGACCGATATGCAGCTATATATCTTCCACTGAATTACAGAGTGATTATGAGCCAGAGGACATGTATCACACTAGCTGTGGCTTCATGGGGTTGTGGCCTTATATTGCCAATACCCCATACTATCCTGACATGAAGGCTGCCATTCTGTGGCCCCAATGTGATCAACCACTTCTTCTGTGAGATGCCTGCTGTGTTGAAGCTGGCTTGTTCTGATACACAACTGATTGAACTAGTCACCCAGGTGGGGTGTCTCTTCACTCTCCTGGCTCCTATCACCTTCATTTTTGTTTCCTATGTGCACATCCTCACTGCCATTTTCAAGATCAATTCTTCCATGGACAGGCAAAAGGCCTTCTCTACCTGCTTCTCCCACCTGCTTGTGGTGGCTTTGTTTTATGGTACTGCTTTCTTCAGGTACATGCAGCCCACCTCCTTCCACTCCCCTGAGCTAAACAAGGTGCTCTCTCTTTTCTACACTGTTCTCACCCCTATGTTAAACCCCATCATCTATAGCCTGAGAAACAGAGATGTCAAGATGGCACTGATAAAAATGCTTAGAAATGTAGGTTTCTCCCAAGTAACTGAGTGTGGGGTTTTCAAAGACACCTAAGAGATATTACGTAGAGTAATATGTGTAGGAATGGAACCAGTTAGTAGTAAAACCCCCAGTTTTTCTTTTTTTAAAATTTTACAATGCATTCTCTCCCCTTACCCAACCATTTCTGACTTTCTCACTCCCTCTCGATTCTGTGTAGTGTAACTGTTTTATATTTTTCTTTTCTTTTCTGTATAACTGCCGTGCGGCACTCTCACATTTATGTAACCTTGAAGTCTTAACCGTTAATCAAAATAAGCGCTTGGTACTGTTCTCCGCCGGCACTGAGCCACACACCTGCACTCTGTAAATTTCACTTCTTATCTAAAAAGTGTCATTTCTGCAAAAACGAAACTTACGTAGAAAATCTGCCTAGTAACTACTATGTAAAAGAAACTATCCTATCCCTGTATGCTTAGCTTATATCATAGTTAGTGTCATAGAGGCAGTCCAACGAACATCTATAAAAGAGGTAAAAAAGCAGGAAGCAGCAGAGACGACGACTGGAAAACTCTGTAGGCCTGATCATCCTACAGACCAGTTCCTAGCCTCCCCGCCTGGGCTTACCCCAGCGAAGACAAAGGCCTCAAAAATCCGACAACTGACAACGATTCACTGTGTTACAGTATTGCATTGTATATCCCATTTATGAGCTGTTGACCAGTTCTGGGACTTAAGGAGCAGGCAGCCGCACCTAGCATTGGACTCGTTCCAGTGTTAGAACGCAAGGGCTTGCTCTGGAACCCCGTGAACCAACAGACCCCCTTTGTATCTGGCATACTGTAACTGAAGAAACATCGGAGACTCCACTTCTCGACTGCCTCTCATCGTAGCTTAGACAGCATATCTATGCTCTCCATACTTATATTTACTACAACTTCATTCCAACCAGCCTCCCCTCCTATTCGTAAGAGGGTGAGGCCAGGTGAGTGAATAAAACCTTTTGTTTTACCTTATATCTACTCTGTAATAACTTCTACTACTAACATCCCCTCTCAATGAGCTGTTGACCAGTTCTGAGACTTAAGGAGCCGGCGGCCGCACCTAGTATTGGACTGGTTCCAGTGTTGGAATGCAAGGGCTAGCTCCGGAACCTCATGAACCAACGGACATCCTATAGACTTATTACAAAAGAACTAACAACTTACTCTAAGCCATCTACTTGTGCCAGCTCGGCGAACCTCAAGGGCAGCTATAAAGCTACCTCCAATCCCGCCCCACAAGCCGCGCGCTCGCCTGCTCCGCAAAGCTTGCGGCTCCCCAAGCAGTGCTGGAATCGCAAGCCTGGCATTCCGCCACATGTAGATTGTCATGGAGGCACTAGGGTACTCCGTGCCTGAGAAGGAGAGTGTCACGGAGGCACTGGGGTGCTCCGTGCCTGAGAAGGAGAGCAGGTGAGCTGTCAGTCACCAGGGCAGCTCAAGTGCTGTTTGACAGAGCTGCCAATCAACAGGGCAGTGCAGCTGTGGGGTGCTAGGGCAACCAGCCGGTCAGGTGACCGGAAGGGGGTAGGGCCAGGCCCTTTATAACAGCTCAGGCCTGGGCCTAGTGGCAGTTCCCTTCTGGATGCCGCAGGAGCAGGAGTTCTGCGGCGGAGCTGAGCAGCCTGAGTTGGTGGTTGCAGCCTTGCTGTGCTGACTGGCTGCGATGATGCCAAGGAGGAGAACACCCTAAAGGGAGGTATGATTGCAAGCCCTAGAGGGGCTTGGTGTTTGCCTTAAGCAAGGAGGCTCTGTGTTTATGTTGTAGCCAGGTGGCTTGAGTTTCGGTTACCGTTTACACTGGAGGACCGGATAAGGCTGTAGGGGAGTGAGGAGGCCTCAGGGGGGCTCGCCAGCAGCTTGGGGGTTCCCGGTGCCCAGTAGGGGCACGGTGCCAGTGGGGCACTATTGTTTGCGCCGGAGAGGCACGGTGTTTGCGGCGGCGAGGCGCGGTGGTGTGCGGGATTTCAGACCCCAGCCCGTAAAGGCAAAGGACCCAGAGAAGGGTCAAGGGGCTACCAGAGCCCCAAGCGCGAGGAGCGCGGTATAGGCCCAGAAGGACGGCAACGGCCGCGGAGAGCATGGCAGAAACCCGAGAGGGGCGAGAGACGCTAGAGGCGCAGCAGAGGCCTGGAGAGGGGCGGAGAAGCCCAGAGGTGGGCGATAGGCCCCAGAGTGGGGCAACGGGCTGAGGTGTGGCACAGTTACAAGCCAGGCCCAAGGGGGCACCAGTAACAGGGCGGCAGTGCTGAGCCAGGCTTAGGGGCGCCGGTAACAGGGCTGCGGTGACGAGCCAGGCCCAGGGGCACCGGCAGTAGCTGGACAGCGGCGAGACAAGCCCGGGGGCGCCGGTAACAGGCCGGTGGGTAGGAGCCTGGCCCAGGGGCACCAGGCGGGTGACGAGCCCAGGGTGCCAGAGGGAGAGCACCAGAGGGGCAGGGGACCGTACAACGTCCCACGGAACAGCTGCGAGGCTTGTGGCATGCTAAAGGGGAGGTTTGGAGGCACGCATAGCCCCTTAAGGCAGGGGCGCATAGAGGTACCCCATTTTGGAGTAGGGGCAGGACCATATGCACCGTTCACCAGGAGGATAAAGGAAGCCTCCCATCAAAACTGATTTTAGATCAAAGTTGTGGCGGGCGAGAATCTGAGGGTGCTGAGTCCACCTTATGTGACGGTAGGGGGCGCTAGGGAGTACACGGCCGCTCCTAGGCCCCACTCCCTCACATAGATAAGTATAAGTGAGCTAAGACATAGAATAAGCTTCAGCATTTTATTTCGATAGCAAGTTGTATTTGTTTTGTTTTTTTCTCCTTCTTTATATTGTACAAATATTATGTTTATATTGATTTTAACTGTTCTATATTACTGTTTTACTGATATCATATGATTTAGGCTTTCATATGTAAGTCAGCAAAAGTTGTGTCAGGTTTCCATTTTGTTTGTCAAGTCTCTATCTTGTCCCCATGCCCTATTTCATAGACATTAGGGCTGGAAGGGACCTCGGGAGATCATCGAGTCCAGCCCCCTGCCCAAAGGGCAGGAAGTCAGCTGGGGTCATAGGATCCCAGCAAGATAAGCATCCAATTTACTCTTGAAGGTGTTCAATGTAGGTGCTTGAACCACCTCCGCTGGCAGACTGTTCCAGACCTTGGGGGCCCGGACAGTAAAGAAATTCTTCCTTATGTCCAGCCTGAAATGGTCTTGCAGGAGTTTGTGACCGTTCAACCTCGTCATCCCTTGGGGCGCTCTGGTGAACAGACGTTCCCCCAGATCCTGGTGGTCACCCCTGATAAACTTATAGGTGGCCATCAGATCACCCCTGAGCCTGCGCTTTTCCAAGCTAAAGAGTCCCATGGCTTTCAGCCTGTCATCGTAAGATCTGTTTTCCTGACCTCTGATCATGCGCATGGCTCTCTTCTGGACTCTCTCAAGCTTCTCCACATCCTTTTTGAATTGTGGAGCCCAAAACTGGACGCAGTACTCCAGCTGCGGCCTCACCAAGGCTAAGTACAAGGGGAGAATGACGTCCCGGGATTTGCTCGAGAAGCATCTATGGATGCACGCCAGCATTTTGGTTGCTTTACTAGCCGCAGCATCGCATTGGAGGCTCATGTTCATCTTGTGGTCAATGATGACCCCCAAGTCTCTTTCTTCTGTAGTGCTAACCAACGTAGCACTGCCGAGCCTATAAGGGTGCTGCAGGTTTTTCCTCCCAAGGTGGAGAACCTTGCATTTATCAGTGTTAAACACCATGAGGTTCTCATCTGCCCATTTGCTGAGCTTGTCCAGGTCAGCCTGGATCACCCACCTATCTTCTGGCGTGGATGCTTTGCCCCAAAGTTTGGTGTCATCGGCGAACTTGGCCAGTCCACTCCTGATTCCAATGTCCACATCGTTAATGAATATGTTGAACAGTATGGGTCCCAGGACAGAGCCTTGAGGGACCCCACTGGTCACAGGGCACCATAATGAGTGACTGCCATCAATCACAACCCTCTGGGTCCGACCACAAAGCCAATATCTCAGCCAGCGGATCGTGGTGGAGCCAAGGCCACAACTGGCCAGTTTGGCCAAGAGGTGATCGTGGCATACCAGATCAAAGGCTTTTTTGAAGTCAAGATATATGACATCAATCTCTTCTCCCTTGTCCAGGTGATAGGTCACCTGGTCATAGAAGGAAATGAGATTGGTCAAACAAGACCTACCCGCAACAAACCCGTGCTGGCTGTCCCTTATAATGTTAGCCTGGGCCAGTCCCTCAAGGATGGCCTCCTTAATAAACTTTTCTAAGATCTTCCCCAGGATAGAAGTCAGGCTAATGGGCCTGTAGTTAGCCGGATTCACTCTCCTCCCTTTCTTGAAGATCGGCACCACATTGGCCTTCTTCCAGTCTTCGGGCACTACACCAGAGCACCAGGAATTTTCAAAGATCCATGCCAGGGGCTGGGCTATTACGCTCGGCAGCTCCTTGAGTACCCTGGGGTGCAGATTGTCAGGGCTGGCTGACTTGAAGGTATCCAGCTTCTCAAGGTGTTCCTGCACGAGGTCAGCATTGATGGAGGGTAGGGGATCCTATTGTGTAACCTATAACTCATACCTACCCCTCCTATGTAACTTGGTTTCTGAATGAATGGGCATGAATGAGGGTGCTTGAGAGACAATGGCAGTAGGTCTAAAAATAGCTCCTTCTGAATGACCATGTTGCCCTGAGGGATCAGGCCAATGCTCAGGATCTGAATATTGCATTGTTAGACAGGAGGGAGTGATGTAAAATTGCACATGTATATGTAAAAAATCAATTAAACACATACACTCACTAGGTGCATACACCCCGACTAGGCATACACACTCACACTACCAGCTCAGGCACATACACATCCAAATTTATACAGAATCACTTACCAGTTACCAACAACTGCACATAGAATACACATACGTGGATTACTAATTCATATACCCGACACACACACAATGATATCTATATATGTGTGTGTATATATATATGTATTCACTAATTTACACACATACCACCCACCTACCCACACACACAAGTGAGTTCCTAAGTTGGGTATTGTGATATGTATGTGCTTGGTGTACTTGGGATTCCTGGAAAAAGGTAAGGTAAGAAAGTAGAAGCGTAGCGAGTTAAAGTTACCAAGATCAGGATTAGAACCAGTAGGCTACAGGGGCCTGGGCTGAAGAACTGAGGCTTGGAGGTAACTTCAAGTTAATTGATCTTAATTGATTAAAAGACAATGCCCAAAGCCTGCAGAACAGGGAAGCAATGCCAGTGCAGCTACGGGGGAACTGAAAAGGTGGGTAGGGAGAGGGGAAAATGGGACTAAGGGAAAGCGTGGGTGCTAAAGTGGGGCTCTGGGTGTGGGGAGCCAGAGGATAGCTCTGGGGCAGCTAGAGAAGTTGCAGAGAGTGGCAGTAGGTGCTGGAAGCTGGAGAGAACTGCAGGACAGCTAATAGGAGCTGGGAAGCTGCAGGAGTGGGGGTGAGATTACAGAAGGTGTGTGTGGGGGGAAGCCTGAAAACAGAGACGGGCAGCAGATAATCACAGGAAAAGTGACAGGCAGCAGGGACAGCAGGAAAGCAAGGAGAGGCTGAGAGGTGCCAGAAAAGGGTCGATGGAATTGGGAGGAGATCGGGAAAGTAGCAGAGAGAGTGGGAGCTGGAACTGAGAGAGAGAGAGAGGATAAGGCTGGAATTTAAGAGAGGAAAGGGGCTGGGATTCAGTAAAACATGACCCAACTCGGGGAGATGGTGACACAATGCCAAATTGGTTCCCTTGCACCCACCCACCCACCCACCTATACACACACACATGCATGCACACATAATGGCAGCGGGGGTTAAGGAGGCTTGGTGCAGGGGCTGAAGTCCACTGAAGTCCAGGTGGAGAGAGACAGAGACAGAGAGTCCAAATTGTAGGAGGCAGTGTGCAGGTAATATCTACCTATCCAGGCTGGTAAGGGGGCCTTGTCCAGTAGGTGTTGTCCAGAGGGGGGTCGCCAGCAGGGTGTCTGGGTGGATAGGTGGTGTGGCACGGTGCTGGTCCAGATGGAGAGGGCATCCCACTGAGTCTGTCTTCACTGCCCCTTTTTATAGGGGCAGACCTTATGTGACCCTAGTGACAGGAGGCATACCCAGGCAAGGGTCAGCCCCTGGCATACTGAGGATGGGATGCAGGGCTGTGCTGTTTTGGGTGTCTGTAATGGTGAGAGTTGCTGGTTCTGCAGGGTCTTTTGTCTTTCAAATGCTGGTCTTGTCTCTGTTCCTGGGTGAGGTTCATGGTTCCTGGATGAATCAATGTGAGGTGATGGCCCAGTCATTACAGGCCACTCAGTAGAGGTCTGCTACCATTGTATTTCAATCATTCCCAATCACTGTCATTCATCTGGGAACCAATTTACATGGGAGGGATACTTGACTCATACAATTGTGACACACAGGGGATGCCGGGGCAGAGGACACAAGATGGAGACTTGACATATAAAATGGAAACTTGACATGACTTTGGTTCACTCACAAACACAAGCCTAAACCACACAATATCCATATGAAACAATAAAAATCAATATGAAAATGATAATAATACAATAGTAAGAATCAATACAAACCTAATAATAATACAATATAAAACAGTGGATATCCAAAACCAAAAACTTCCTACCAAAATAAAAATGTTTAAAGCTTATTCGACATCTTAGCTTACTTATACTTTTCTATAGGGAATAGAGAGGGAGAGAAAAAGTCAGAAATGGTTGGGGAAGGGAAGGGAATGCAATAAAATTAAAAAAAAAGAAAAAGAAAAGGAAAAACTGGGGGTTTTGCTACAACCGAACCATCAAAACCAATACCTGAACCAATGACCCAGCCATTGGCACCACCCTCAGCATTCAAGAAACAAAAGATGAGACAAGCCACCATTGTGCCAACGCTGCACGTGCTCAATAAAAACATCTGGAACCCTCTGGAACAGGACTAACATTGCCTGGACATGCCCTCCCCATAGGAGATCATAGGTAGGCTGTCCCATAAAAAGGGTAGTGAAAACTGACACTTTGGGACACCCTCTCCATCTGGACCAGCACCATGCCACACCACCTATCCACCCAGAGGCCCTGTCAGCGACTCCCCTCTGGACAATACCTGCTGGACAAAGACCCCTTCCCAGCCTGGATAGGTAGCTATCACCCCAACTCTCTCTTCAACCAAGGACTTGGACTCTGTTTCTCTTCCCTACCTGGACTCCAACCCTTCCACTGAGTCTCTTTCTCCTGCTGCTATTGTGAGTGCTTGTGTGTGTGTCGGGAGGGCGGGCGGGAACCAGTAACTTCATGAGGCTGTGTAGTGTGTTGTCTGTTTAATAAACCTGTTAGTTTGAAACCCCGAGTTGGGTTTTTGTGTGTTTTCTTACTGTTTCCTCTTTGCCACCGCTTATCTGTCCCCCAAACTCCCAGCTGTCTGCATCAGTTTCCAGCCCTAAGGTCCCAGGTTTCTGCCTCAGTTTCTTTCCTGGCTGTCTCCCCTTTGCCACTGGGCTTTTTCCCTTGCAACAGTGACCTTGAGTAACCCTGGGGCCACTTGACCTTAAGTAACCCCAAGCCTCAGTTCCTCAGCCCAGCTTCTCTCTAGTCTACTGGTTCTAATCCCAGTTCCAGCAACTTTCACTCCTTACACTTTCTCCCTCACCTTAACCTTCCCTCAGGTATCCCAAGTACCCCAAACACACACATATATACCGTACCATCCAAGTTAGGAACTCAGCTGTGTATATATGTAGGTGGGTGGTATGTGTGTGAACTGGTGAATACACACACACAACACGTGTGTGTGTGTGTGATATGGATTAGTGAACCGTGTATGTGTGTGGATATTGACAATTGATTGTTGTCTAATTTTTGGTGTGTAGTGTATATGTGCTTGAATTGGTGATAGGTATGCATGTGCCTGAGTTGGTAGTGTGTGTATGTGTAAAAACCTAATTGATTTGTATGTTGTATATGTGCAATTGTGTCACACCCTTCTGTCTAACAGTGCAATATTGAGACCCTGAGAGTTGGCCTGACCCCACAGGGTAACAAGTTGTCAAGTAGACATGAAAGAATGGGTGGTAATCCATAATTTCAGATGGGTTAAAAGGATAGGATTTTGAAAAACAACAATGACTAGCATCATACATTGTATTTACTTGGCTTCTGTGACCTATTCACTGTTTATAGAATTGCTTCATAACTAAAAATAGGTCAAAACTCTGAATTATTAAAATGATAAAGATGAGAATGGAGCACTACTCAGTCATGCCTGTGATAGCAGATTGGAGATAATGGTTACATGCCTTGATTTTCAAAGCTCTATTCCTTCACATCTAAAAAAGGAAGTAGTAGAATTAGAAAAGGGACAGGGAATGGCAATCAAGATGATCAAGGATATGGAACATCTACCAGGGGTGTGTGAAGTGGGCCCTATTCAATTTAGATTTGGCCCAAATCAGGGACAGTGGTTTGATTTGTTGATTTGGATCACTGTCCCCGATTCAATTCAGCCAAATCTGATCCTGGGGACTTAACACTGGTTCAGAGAATCAGTGTTTCGGACACAGACACAACTTTAGAATTTTTTTCTACATACCTTGAGGTACCAGCATGGCTTGTGATCACTGTGATTCTTGAGTTCATGGAGCATCCCACAGGAGCATGGGGGTGGGGTCCCTCCATGTGCTCGGCAGCAAACCCAGAAATGGACCGGAAGTATTTCCAGTCCACTTCTGGGTCTGCTGGGGTGCATGCTGCCCTGCCTCCCCTGCCCCCACACCTCCCTTGCTTGGTGACCAGCCACAGGGGGACCCTGGATGGCTCCCCACCAGACCCAGGAGGCACCAGACCCTGATTGCCTCCCTGAGACCAATCACAGAGCCAAGGAGGCTCGGGGGGGGGGGGTGGCATTGTGCTCTCCAGCAGACCCAGAAGTGGATCAGAAGTGCTTTTGGTTCACTTATGGGTCTGCTGATGAACTTGCTGGGGAGCACCCTGTGCTTCTGTGGGACACTCCATCCACCGCAGAATCACAGCACACATGAGCCCATACTACCTACAGGTACATAGAAAAAACATTTAAAACTATCATTATGTCTGAATTGCTGAATCTTTCCAAATCTCTCTGAATTGATTTGGAGGGTTCTGATTCAATTCAGAGAGATAAAAGGCTCCTCTGAATTGATTCAGATTTGGAGATTGACCACTAATCAGGCAGAAAATCTGCCAAATCGAATCAGGGACCAAAGCTTCACACAGCCCTAGCAGCTACTATACCCAAAGAAACTGAAAAGGCTAGGACTCTTAAGACTGGAAGGGATGAAGGTTAGTGAGAGATATGATAGAGTTCTATCATGGAGAGTGTGAACAAAGTGAATAGGGGACTTTAATTCACCAAGTACAATAATACTAGAACTAGGGGTCACCTACATTCCTATCTGAGCTGCTGAAAGAGCACATACCTGCATGTGTGGATGTGCGCAAAGAGGGATTTGTAATGGTTTTCAGTTATTTGAAGGGTAGTTATGAAATGATGGTGATAAATGTTTCTCCATGGCTTTAGGGGAGACGGCAACATGGGAAATTTAGGTTGGCTTTTGGGGAAACAATTCAAGATATTCAAGATAGCCATTGCTCCCTGTGTGGGGTGGTTTATTACTATACCATTAACAGATTGTAGAATCTGCATCCTTGGAAGTTTTTAAGATAAATAGTCATAGGTCTGGAGATTTAGGCAAGGATGATTATGAGAAGGAGGCTGCACTACAATATGCTGACTTGACTATTTTACCATTTGAAAAGTTTTAAGAAGTGTTATCTTTTCTCTGTTTTTAAACTTTCTAAAACTTTCACACCACTTTTCTAAAAATAAAAAAGGAATAAAAGGTAAAGTGGAACTAAAATAAAAAATGAGCGGAACCCCCCACATTTATATTTTTTAATTAAATAAATTTTTCCATTTCATTTTGAGGGGGGTAAATCATACTGAAATTTACTTCAAACATGGAAATCAAAAAGGGACTTTCTGAATAGGAAAAAGTCCTGATTTTTCTTTCTTTTTCTCCAAAACATTTAGAGACACCATTAAAATTTCTTTATAAAACTCTATCATATGAAAGGCAACATGCTAAGGAATTTGTCCAACAAGGAAACCAAAAGATTAGTTATTGAAAAGAAAAGTATGTACACCTGCTATTTTGGGGAGTGGACGCAATATGGCAACTGTGTCACAAACGCTATAACAATAATGTACATTTCTTTTTTAATCCTCAAGGAGACCATTTTTTAAAATTCTTTTTCTTTGGTAATAGGTGCATCTACATGCCATTAAGGTGATGTAATAAGCTCTGGCACAGTTTGTTCCAGATTCAGCTGCTCCTGGGCACAGCGTCTGCACATCCAGGACCACAGCAGTTTGAGCCAGGGCTGAGCAACCCTAGGTAAGCAGCAGGCTCATGGAGAGTGTGCGGATGGTGGGAAGGGAGTGTCTAGACCTTGGCTCCAAGTGGTGGCATCAGCAATAGTGCGGCTGACTAAGGCATGAAATTACCAAAACTGTAGAGCCACGTGGCTGTCCCCAGCCAAGCCTGATGCCAGGGGCTACTCTGCTGTGGCTTAAACTGTCGCGGTTCTGGTCACCGACTGTCAAAGATCAAAGTCTTTGATTTCAGATGCCAATGGCAAAAGGTCAGATGGCAAAAGGTCAGAAGCTAACACAGCAAACTCTGTAATTGTAATTTATCCCTCTGTATTAACAGTGCTGCATATACACACCCCTATCTGTGCCTTATTTCAAATTACTTGAGAGAGAAACTGGCCTTGACAGTTCAGCACGAGAGATATTGGTACCCATAGTGACCAGATAAAAATGAAACTACTTTAATGAAGTTGTAAAATTAAATATGCTACACGCGCCATCCTGTGACCAAACAGAACCAGTACCACCCAAGTAAAAATAACCCCCCTTTTTTATGAAACCTGAGCAAACAAAGAGAGCACAAGTGCCAACTCATTAATTATTCATATTTGGCGTATAGTAATTGGTCATCTTCACCCAGTATCACTTTGAAAGAACTTCTGCCCAAAGCAGAGAAAGCAGAGAACCGTGTATACACTCAAGAAGAACAGATTGTGCACAACGAATGTTACCTCTTCCGCCTATGTATTTTTTTTTTTCCTGGCGTATCCCCATCTTGCCGGCCCGTCTATCTCTCTATCTCTGGTGTTATCTTTCTTATCAAGAGCTCTTAGTAATCTGCAGACTGCAACGGCTTATATGAATTGCTCAGAAGCAACTGTCTTACCCACCCTGTAAATGCTGGGTACATGATATCTGCATGCTGTAACTGAATAAATCAACTCCTCTGCCTACGCTGCAGCACATCAGTAGCGTAAGTAAAATAAACCTTTTGTATAACCATCACGCTGTGTTTAAATCATACTGACTCCTGCTCACCATTATCACCCACCTGCCCGGTCATAAATCCCCCTCCTCGCGCCAAGCCGGTTGTGCCGACCCAGGCTCACAGGTCAAGGGTGCACCGGCATTAGGGGCGCGACAGCGACACCGACCACACGTGCTTTTCTGCACAGAAAATGAGACTGCCATAACAGGACTATCTTACAGCGGAGATAATTTATTGTGCCTAATACTAGTGCATGTGTAGATGGTGATGCTTTACTTTGGAGCTAATTAGCCAACACACAGTAAAGTGCATGTGTAGATGCTTCCATTGAGTACCAGATCATCAAGTCGTTGTATATCAACATATTTGCACTGATCCTAGGATCCACCCAGCTCTACTGATTCACTAGCAGTGGCATTTATTTCGGGAGGGTGTCTTGTTTGTTTACTCAAATAAAGAAACATCAGCATACACTAGCTGTGTACATCATAAGCTTGGGACCTTATTTATGAATTTGAATGGACAAAGACCGGTTTTTATCACTTGTGGATCTGATCATTTACTATTTCACTTCTAAATTGAATTTAAGGTGATAGAGTTTATTTTTCCTCTCAACTTTGTAACAAAAAGTGGTTTTTTTTCTAGGTCTCTAATGCATCTTCATTTTTCATCATTGTTTTGCATCCTAACACTCAGCAACTGAAATCTCTAAGGAAAATTAGGCTTATGTTAAATACTCTTGCCTAATTCATGATGCTGTCATTCAGAGAGGGAAATAGAAACAGTCTTCATATAGGAGGTTTGTAAACAGTCTCATGTGGGGACATGTTAGTGGTTGAAGATGAACTGAAAACAGAAAGAAAGTAGACAGTGAATACGTAGGAGCAAGTTAGCTACTCTGGATCATCTAATTTCATTGTGAAATGCAGAAGAAAAGCAGCAGAACTCGTGGTCTAACCTGGAATAACAATGGTAATGAAGGACAGCCTGGGTACAGGCACTGGGCGGTAGTAAGTTGAAGGAAGTAAAGTTCTGCTTTATCTTGTGGGGGTTTTTTCATTACACTTTTTGTATACTATTAGAACAAACGAGCCAAAAAATATTGAATCAATCAACATGGTGTTTTTCAGTCATTTCAAACCATTCACTTCTAATTCGACAATTTTAAAATTTATTTTCCTAGATGTGCAAAAATTGAAAAGAAGTCATTTTGAATCAAAACATTAGACAGTATACCTTTTAAAATTTTAATTTTTTAAAAATGAATTAAATACTTGTCTTTATTTAAAATAAAAAGAGTTGTCAAAATAACACATGTGGTTTCTGTGTTGGCAAATTATGATTTTCTAAACCTTTGGGAAAGCACTAATGATTCCTTTATTTGTTAGAAATGATTTTTAAACAAATTAAGAGAAAATTCCAGGACAAAAAATGAAAACAACCCCCCCACCCCAAAAAAAACCAGGATGACAAAGGTCAGGGACTTTCCCCAGGTTAGGTTGGCAAGGAAATTCTGTTCCCACTTTAAGGTTCCTTTTAGTATCATTACAGTATATTTTACACAACACATTGTATTTTCCCCTCACGTTGAAAAGACTCTTGATATTGGTGGCTCCCTGCTCTTTTCCTGTGGTATACTGACTCAGATCTTCTTTCTTATTTCACCTCTAAGCTGCTCTACAGAGCAAGGAATGGATAATCTTGCAGACTTTCAGCTTTGGATATTGCTGTAGAGAGAGTGGGAGAAGGTCGGTCAGGTTAACACCTTAGAACCTAACTGGCTCAGAGAGGCTGAGTTTTTGTTCACAGGGGCCTATTTGGTCAGATGCTAGGAACAGATTCTGCAGAAAAAAAGGGGTTTAACATAGATCTGAATTTAAATATAGAAGAAAGGAACAGGTGGAGGGGGCACTGCTGAAGAGGCAAAGGTGGGTTTAAAAAGTCAGTAGGGGATGGGAAAAATAGTTGGAGTTAAAAGTTAGTATGGTTAATAAGATAAGCAGTCATGGGAAAAGTTTATGAAAAATGTAACTAGTTAAAGTTAAAAGTTAGCAACCATTAAAACTAACTTTAGTTAAGATAAAACTTAAGTATTTCCATTTTCAACTATTTAAATGGTAAGTTAAAAAGAAAGTAACTAGTTAAAAGTTAAGTTGATTCATGAGAAATCTGTGCAACATAGTGAATTGGCTCTTAGCATAATTTTTCATTTTCAAATGCAATGAGTGGATTTCTTTTCCATAATCCCACAGAAGCACACGAATTTACTCCAAACTCACCCTGCTTTAAACAATGTTATACTTGTCATACAGTTTTCAGAGTTACAATTTACCGATACCTATGTAATGTTGGATCCTTCTCACCCTCTCCAGTTGGAGTACTTTGTGAAGGTCAATGCATAATATAGGCATACCAGAATAAAAGAAAGGAGATATTCATAGCCAGGTGAAAAATGAAAGCTGTTTCCACAAAAAACCCTCTGGTGCATGTAGAGAGCAGAGGGGCACTTTAAGCAGGTGATGGTGTATGTGATGTTGGTATAGGGGTAGGTGAATGAATCCCGGGTGTTATATCCTATGTGGCTTGGTCAGCTGAAGATGTGGTCTGTAGTAATGAGAGGGCACAGCTGAGATCTTGGTCTATATCAGGCCCAGATGACTTTGACTTGATGTGAATTGGAGTTAAATAGTCTATCGCTACAAAATTGCAAAACAAGAAATCATACACAGGCTGGATTGTGTTAAATATGGTCTGAGCAGAGACTATGGATCTTATCCAGTTACTTGGAGTAGCTTTTTCCTTTTGTCTCCGTAAAGGTGTTAACTTGCTTGTTTATCCCTTTTGACCTTCTCTACCTTTTGCCTGACTCAGCAGTTTCCCCTCTTCCATCCATTTACTTTTGAGTTAAATTTGCCTCTATATAAAAGCCTTTCTGTATACAACTCGATTCCTAGCATTTGACAAAGCTAGTTGTTGCCTTCAAAAGCTCATTCCTCTCTCAGCTAATTTGTTTTTAAAGTGCTACCCATCTGACTGACTTCAAATTAACATTGTAAGCATCTCCTTATGGAGCCTGTTTGGTTTTTTTTGTAAACTACATACAGTGAAATTTGAATGCCTGGTAAAATTAATTGGTTTTGAATATCTACCAAGATAGGTAACTTGTAGCTTTATTTATTTTCATTATTTAAAATACCCTCAAAATCAATAAAAATTTAGAGCAGTGATTCTCAAAAAGGCTATCACAAGATCCTCTTAAGGGTATCACAAAATGCTGCTCAATATTTACTTAAGGACTGCTCACCTACCCAGGATTTACACAATTAATCCAGAGATTTTCAGTGGGAATCCAGAGTGTCAAAAACATTTGGATCTTGCTGTATTCCTCTGGAGTTCTTTGCAGCAACAGAATTTATCTATTTTTTTTTTTATTGAAAAAATAAGGGATAACTTAGAGCAGGCATTCCCTAAGGGAAACTTTCAGTCTATCAAGAGTGTCTCAAGAATAACAAAGTTGATAAAAACTGATTTAAAGTGACATAAATTAATTCAATATGAAGATAAACGTATGTTATCCAAGTATACCGAGTATCCCCATGCCTTTACTAACGGCTCCAAAAAGTTTTAAAGTGCAGATCTTTGAAAATCAAGCCTTAAAATTTTTCAACATCCTGAAAAGATAGCTTTTAATAGTTCTAATATACTACAGAAAAAAAAAAGTGCAGACACAGATTATCCCTGAAATTTCAGCCTATTCTTTGACTTTGTCCTTGACAGAGACAAGTAATGGCTTTGTTACATGGTCATTTTTGGTAGTCCCTGGAGCTATTAACCCCTGCGGTGTTCATATATTAACACCTGAAACTAGTCTGAAGAACAGCTCTACCTCCCAGGCACTCTGGGAAGCACAGCGAGCACCCTTCACAACCCAGTCCCAAATTCCTTTATTTCTTATTTCTTTTTCTTATTTTTATTTTATCATTCAGTGGAATTTATTTCACCACTCTTCCCTCACCCCATTACCTTTCTACCTCCCATTTCATTAATCACCTGTGTTTCATCCCTTCTCTGCCTCCCTGTTTCATGATCCTGCTCCACTCCATGCCACCCCTCACACATTCCCACCAAGAGCAGGGGCAGAGGCCTGTCCTGGATCACCAGCCTTGGAGTGGCAACTCACACCTCTAGCTCCTTGTCCAGTCCCTGCTTGCAAGCCTTTTTGGGGCAAGTCACAGCCGTGCAGGTCAGATTAGCCAAAGAAGGTTTTAATCTTAAAATTTTTACTGCTCCAAACTTGAGTTAGGGCTGACAGACACCAACATTTGAGAAGCTCAAAGTGTAGCATATAACTGGGGCTGAAATCTATCCAGGGAGAAACAGATATACGAGTAGAATATGTCTCTCTCCTGTTTCTTATTTAATCTTATGCCCTACAAGTTAAAACAAAAGAACCATAACTGGAACTGCTCTGTTGCTGAGTTCTTGACTCTAAGCAGATGGGAAGAGAGATCTCTGTAGCATAAGTGAAACCTCCCTAAGAAAATCCTTCTGTTTTTAAATCTTTATATTTTTATATTTTTTTCTGTTGTATATTGTGTATGTATGTGTATACACACACATATATAGATAGATACATATCTGTATCTGTGTGTGTGTATAATTTTGTTTTTGTGGGGGAGGAGGTTGTTTTTAGCTTCCTGAGGGGGTAGGGTTTGGGGAATTTTTGGTCTCTGAGGAACTTTTTTGGAAATTCCTGTTGTCCAATACAATATGCATTTTTTCATAATAATATCTAAATGAATAATTTAATAATTATGAGTTTCTGCTCCTATCCCCTCATCCAGAACAGAATTTGTGTTGAGATTTTTATTTTATATGACATTATATTTTCAATATAATTTTACTACTTTCTGTGAAAAATAACCTACGTGTCCTTTTTGGCAGTACCTTCTCCAGAGTTTACAGGTACAGGAAAACAAGGGTTCGGACATTTATGCAATGCAATAATGATGTGCCTGGCACATCATTTCCATTCAGTTTAAATGAATAAGCTAGCAGAGCCCTTTAAACCTTTCAGGCCAAGTATTTTGCATTAGCATCCAAAAATGCAGATACAGCAGTCTATTCAGGAAAAGAATAAATATGAAAATGGGGTGTCCTGCCTCCCATTGTTGGTTTCTCAGATTAACGTATTGTTTCTCCGAAGCCACGCCTTTAACTCCCTTCCATGCTGCTTACTGATGTATTTAATTATTTATCTATTTATTCTTAGAGCAAGAAATATGGACAGGAACAGAAATGAACAATCAGACTCTGGTGACAGAATTCATCCTTGGGGGCCTCTCCAGTAACCCAAAGATGCAGTCCTTCCTCCTCGGTCTCTTCTCCATCATTTACATGATAACCCTGCTGGGAAACCTGATCATTTTCTCCCTTATCTGCCTGGATCCTCACCTCCATACACCCATGTACTTCTTCCTCAGTAATCTCTCTGTCTTAGACATCTGTTATTCTTCCAACACTATCTTACGCTTGCTGTCCAGCTTCCTATTCCGGATAAGAACTATATCACTGGTTGGTTGTGCAGCCCAAATGTACTTGTTTCTGGCCCTAGCCACCACAGAGTGCATCCTCCTTGCAGTCATGGCATACGATCGATATGTAGCTATATGTCTCCCACTGAATTACGGAGTGGTTATGAACCAGAGGACACGTGTCACACTAGCAGTGGTCTCATGGGGTAGTGGCTTAGTAGTGCCCGTACCATTTACTGTCCTGACATGGAGGCTGCCATTCTGTGGCCCCAATGTGATCAAGCACTTCTTCTGTGAGATGCCTGCTGTGTTGAAGCTGGCTTGTTCTGATACGCAACTGATTGAACTAGTCACCCAGGTGGGGTGTTTTTTCACAGTACTGGCCCCTATTACCCTCATTTTTGTTTCCTATGTGCACATCCTGGCTGTCATTTTGAAGATGAACTCTTCCATGGGCAGGCAGAAAGCCTTCTCCACTTGCTTCTCCCACCTGCTCGTGGTTGCTTTGTTCTATGGTACTGCTTTCTTCAGGTACATACAGCCCAGCTCCCTCCACACTCCTGTGCTGAACAAGGTGCTCTCCCTTTTCTACACTGTTCTTACCCCCATGTTCAACCCTGTCATCTACAGCCTGAGAAACAGAGAGGTCAAAATGGCCCTAGTAAAAATGCTTAGAAACGTAGGTTTCCCCTAGATAATGGAGTGTGGGGTTTTCAAAGGCACCTAAGAGACATTTCATAGAATAATATGCATAAAAATAAAAACAGTTGTCAGGTAGGCATGAAAGGATAGGTGGTCATCAACATACTGAGGAGTGTTAAAAGGAAAGGACATTTAAAAAAACAACTATTATTTGTATCTTACCTTGTATTTACATTGCACGTTACACTATTCATGTGTCTTGTGTTATCTATTCACTGTTTATAGAATTGCTGCATATCCAAAAGTACATCAGAGCACTGCATTATTAAATGGGTAAGGTTGAGAGTGCAGTATTGCTCAGTCATGGCCTTGATGGCAGTTTGGATATAATGTATGAAGGCCTTGATTTTCACATTTAAGTTCCCTCATGACTTAAAAAAGGAAGTAGTAGAATTAGAAAAGGGACAGAGAAGGGCAACGAAAATGACCAGGTATATGGAGTAGCTGCCATACCCAAAGTAAGTGAAAAGGCTTGGACTCTTAAGTTTGGAAGGGATGAAGGTTGGTGAGAGAGGTGATAGATTTCTATCATGGAGAGTGTGAACAACGTGAGTAGGGAACTTGAACTCACCAAGTCCAATAATAGTAGAACTAGGGAGTCACCTACTGAAAATAGAAAGAGATAGGTTTAAACCTAGTGAAAGAAATGTATAATTAACTGGTAAAACTCATTACCACAGAAATTTGTAGACATTGATAGCATAGTTAGGTTTGAAATGGGACTAGACAAAGTTATGGATGATAGATCTATTATTAGCTTTTAAACAGAACAGTCAGGGGTATATCCTCTGGCATCTCTAAACTAATGGTGGTGGATACAAGGGTGGGTTATGAATAGGGAATAGATCACTTTGGATGTGGCCTATTCAGTGCTCTTCCTCTAAAGTCTCCATAACTGACACTTGGAGAAAGGATATTAGCTTGCAAGACCATTGGTCTAATCTAGTAGGACCCTTTTTATGTTCTTAGGAGTGGATAAAATCTATGCATAGTTCATTTCTGGAGTGGATAAGGTGATAAGGTATAGTTACATGGCTCTACATTTGAGACCTCTCCTGGATTTATGGTGCAGTTTGCCCCTGTTACTCTAGCTGCAAACAGAGCTCCTTGGGCATTCAATATGGGGAGGCAAGTGACAGCTAGATGTGATGTGTACCAGATTACCCTGTCATGCTCTTTTGGCTACAGCAACGGGTGTGCCTTGCCTGTATTGGGGTGCTACATTTGGGTGGCTTTATAATTAAGTCTGCATAGCACTGAAGACAGTAACAATTCTCCTGCTTCTGGCCCCACATATTTTCCTCTATTATCTGCCTTGAGTCCAGCTACAGCAGAAGCCTGCCTAACCAGGACAACAATTCAAACCGCTTCTGGGTGAGTGGGGTCTAGAACTTGGACAGGTTTTCTGTGAAGAACCTGGGCATTGACAAGATTGTGTACCTTGAAGGTGTAAGTACGAATACCCTCTCAGAGATTTGGGACTAGAGAGAACCAAACAGAAGTTTGTGGCATGGGTGTAGGGACTGAAGGAACTCACTTTCTGGCCTGTAAGGGGGAGCCAGCCAGTCATGCAGAGGGCTTCACACTCAGACCCCTTGGTATAAGGAGCCTGTTCCTGGTGGCCATCCATAGTTTTTGGCATAGTCTTTGGCAGACAACTATCTCTTCTTGGTTATGAAGCACACTACCTGGCAAGAAGATGGGCTGCCCATTTTCCAGGGCCTGGACATGGAATCGCTGGTTGATCAGTTCCCAGCTGGCTTGTTCTTTAGTTCATTGGACTATACAGTTATCCAAATAGCAGAACCATAGTTAGTTTCCTTGGTTTTACACTCTGCAGCAAACCTGCTCTATCCCTCAATGCTTGATACCCTTATTCCTATGTATTTCTGTAGCAAAACCCCCAGTTTTTCTTTATATATATAAGAATTCTGTTCTTTTCTGTTTCTTTATATGTATAAGTAAGTAGGGACTGGAGATGGGGGGGATTTCAGAGGGGTTGTAGATGTGTGGGGTTGTGTAGGTGTGGGAGGGCTGGTCAGGGGGGCATGGTTCACCTGCAGGCCCCAGAGCCCCCCCTGCCGCACACAACAGCCGTGGCCATGGGCTCCTCAGGGCCCCCTGCAGCCAGAGCCCCACTGCAGTGCAGCATTGCCTGGATCTCCTCAGAGTTGGCACTGCCTATGCCAGCTTTTGCAGGTCCAGGCTGGCTCAGTATGGCATGGGATGGCACGGGGCCATGTGGCTTCAGGCAGCACCAGGACTGCTTGGGCTGTCACCTGGGGCCTGGCCGTGCTCACAGGGACCATGCAGCATGCCGGTGTGGGTCCTGCCTCCGCAGGCCTCATGTGCCATCGGCCTAGGCCAGTTCCATTGAGGTAAGACCTGGCCTGGTGTGACACACGGTTTCTGAGAGGGGGTCCAGGTCCCAGGTGACAGCCCGAATAGCCCCGATGTTGCCTGAAGATGCATGGCCCTGCATCATGCCTAGGTGAGCTGGGGTGTCCCTGCAACAGGCAGCACTGGCGGCACCAGGTCTGAGGCAATTGGGGCCATGCTGCACTGTGGGGAGGCTCTGGCCATAGTGGACCATGAGCATCCCACAGCCACTGCTGCTGCGGGGTTGATCTGTGGGCCCTGCAAGGCAGGGGGCAAGAGGGCCCTGAGAGGGGGGAAATGAGGGCCCTGTGGGGGAGTGGGGCCTGCAGGAGGCACATGAGGGCCTTATGGGGGCATGAAGGCCCTGCAAGGTGTGTATGAAGGTCCTGTGGAGGAGCACATAGGTCCCAGGGGGGTGCATGAAGCCCTAGCTCGAGGGCATGTGAGCCCTCTGAGGGGTGAATGAGGGCCCTGTCGGGGGGCATGTGGGCCCTGTGGGAGGAAGCTGTGGGCCCTATGGGGGGGTAGTCCATGTATTATGGGGGGACTGCACCCTATGGGGGATCAGGAGACAAACTTCCCCGAGCAGCCCTCACCAGGGCAGGTTTGTATATTGCTGGGTACAGGTGTTGGCCCCAGGTTCTAGCTTCCCCTGGCTGCAGATATGAGAGGAGCTGGGAAGGGTTATTTTGCCCCAAGTGGCACAACTTGCTCCACACCAAAGTACATGTCTGGGCATGTGCACTGAGGCAAAAATCCCCATCTTAAATTTATGCCGTAACTATTTGAGCTCCTGAAAGAGCACATACCTGCATGTGTGGATGCGTGCAAAGATGGACTTGGTAATGGTTTTCAGTTATTTGAAGGGTAGTTATGAAGTGATAGTGATAAATGTTTCTCTATGGCTTCAGGGGAGAAGGCAAGGACTTAAATTACAACCCAGGAAATTTAGGTTGGCTTTTGGGGAAATCATGGAAGTTATGAGGATGGTTAAGCACTGTACCATTAACAGGTTGTAGAATTTGCATCCTTGGAAGTTTTAAAGAGAAAAGTCATAAGTCTGGAGATTTTAGACAAGGACAATCATGAGCAGGAGGCTGCACTATGATATGCTGACCTAACTATTTTACTATTTGAAAAGTTTTAAGAAGTGTTATCTTTTCTCTGTTTTTAAACTTTCTAAAATTTTCACACCACTTTTCTTATAATAAAAAAGAAATAAAAGAAGTGGAAATAAATGAGAGGAACCCCAGATTTTTATTTTTAAATGAAATAACATTTTTAATTTCATTTTGAGGAGGTGGGAAATCATACTGGAATTTACTTCAAATATGGAAATCAAAAAGGGGCTTTCTGAATGGGAAAAAGTCCTGTTTTTTCTTTCTTTTTGCTCGAAAACATTTGGAGAAACAATTGAAACGGTAAATGTACAATTGAAAATGTTCATTTTTTTAAATCCTCCAGGAGTCCATTGTTTTAAATCCTTTTTCTTTGATAATAGGTGCATCTCTACATGCCATTAAGGTGATGTTATAAGCTGCAGCAGAGTTTGTGCCAGAGTCAGCTGCTCCTGGGCACAGTATCTGTACACGCACCGAGGACCACAGCATTTTGAGCCACGGCTGAACAACCCTTGGCTGGCAGCAGGCTCAGGGAGAGGGGGCTGGAGAGGATGATCAGACCTTGGCTCTGAGTGGTGGCATCAGGCAATATTAGGGATGACCAAAAGTGTGGAGCTATGTGGTTGCCCCCCCAAGCCTGATCCCAGGGGCTGCTCTGCTGTGACTCAAGCTGCTGCATCCACACATGTGTTTCTGCACAGTAAATGCCTCTGCCATGACAGGACTATCTTACAGGAGAGTTAATTAATTTACTGCGCCTAATACGAGTGCGTAATGCTTCACTGCCAAGCTAATTTGTCAACACCACAGTAAAGTGCATGTGAGATGCGCCCATTGAGTATCAGATCATCCAGTCATTGTATATAAACATATCTATACTGATCCTAGTTTTTAGCACTGGTGGATCTGATCATTTGCTATTTCACTTCTAAATTTAGTTTAAGGATATACAGTGCATTTTTCCTGTCAACTTTGTTACAAAAGATGTTTATGTTCTAGTTTCTAATGCATCTTAGTTTTTCATCATTGTTCTTCATCCTAACGCTCAGCAACTGGAATCCCTAAGGAAAATTGGCTTATGTTAAATAGTCTCGCCTAATTCATGATGTCATCATTCAAAGATGGAAAAGGAAAAAAATCGTTATGTGGGAAGTTTGTAAAGTCTTATATGTGTATCCTTTAGTGGTTTAGGAGGTCTGAAAACAGGAAGAAAGTAGACAGTGAATAGGTAGGAGCAGGTCAGCTTCTCTGGATCATCTAATTCCATTGTGAAATGCAAAAAGAAAGCAGCGGAACTCATGGTTTAACCTGAAATAGCAACACTGATGAAGGACAGCCTGGGTACAGGCACTGGGCAGTAGTAATCTGAAGGAATTAAAGTTCTGTTTTATTTTGTGGGGTTTTTCACTACACTGAACCTTCCTGTATACTATTAGAACAAATGAGCCAAGAAATATTGAATCAATCAACATTGAGCTTGACCAGGAATTCTTGGGTCAGCTCACAGATGTAGTGAAGGCTAAAGATGTGGTAGTCATGGGGGACCTGAATTTCCCAGACATCTGCTGGGAAGAACAGTCAGCCAGGTCTGAACACTCACGTAGGTTCTTGGCCAGAGTGCAGGATCTCCATCGAACCCAGGAGGAGCACAGCCCCACCAGGGGGGACGCCTTGTTGGACCTGGTGCTGGCCACGGGTGATGACCTGGTGAGGGGGCTGCGGGTGCTCGACCACCTGGGCGACAGCAATCATCGCCTGCTGGAATTCACCATCCATTGCAAGGTGGCAAAGGCCTGCAGCAAGGCAGCAGCCCTAGATTTCAGGAGGGCGGACTTCAGTGAGCTAAGGAGGATAGTTGGAGAAGCGCTGAGGTCCCGGAGGGGAGGGGAACCAGGTGTCCAAGAAGAGTGGTCGCTCCTTAAGGAGACAATCCTCCAAGCCGAAAGGAAGGTAATCCCAACGGGGATCAAAGGGAGCAGGAGAGCACACAAGCCTCCGTGGCTCACCAAAAGCATCTGGGAATGTCTCCTTGCTAAAAAGGAGGCTTACACCCAATGGAAAGAAGGGATCATCACCAGGGAGGACTATTCTGTAGTTGCTCGGGGATAGTTTCATAGTTTCATAGTTTCATAGTAGCTAGAGTCGGAAGGGACCTAGGTAGATCATCTAGTCCGACCCCCTGCCTTGGCAGGAAAGAGCACCGGGGTCAGATGACCCCGGCAAGGTGCTCATCTAACTTCCTTTTAAAAATCCCCAGGCTAGGAGCCTGCACCACTTCCCCTGGAAGCCAGTTCCAGGCCCTAGCCGCCCTGACTGTGAAGTAGCGCCTCCTAATATCTAATCTAAACTTACCCTCCGCCAGCTTGTGACCGTTATTCCTGGTCACTCCTGGGAGTGCACGGGGGAACAGGGACTCCCCCAATACCTGCTGATCCCCCCTGACCAGTTTGTAGCAGGCCACAAGGTCCCCCCTTAACCTTCTCTTGTGGAGGCTAAACAGGTTCAGGTCCCGTAGCCTATCCTCATAAGGCCTGCCCTGCTGACCCCTGATCATACGAGTGGCCCTCCTCTGAACTCTTTCCATATCGTCCACGTCCCTCTTGAAGTGTGGCGCCCAGAACTGGACGCAGTACTCCAGCTGCGGCCTGACCAGTGCCGCATAGAGGGGGAGGATCACCTCCCTGGACCTGCTCGAGATGCATCTGTGGATGCATGACAGGGTACAGCTGGCCTTCTTGACTGCCTCCCCACACTGCCGGCCCATGTTCATCGTGGAGTCAATGACAACTCCAAGATCCTTTTCCGTCTCCGTGCTGGCAAGAGGGGAGTTCCCCAACCTGTAAGTGTGGTGCCGGTTCTTCCTCCCCACGTGCAACACCTTGCACTTATCAGTGTTAAACCCCATCTTATTCCCATCTGCCCACCGTTGCAACCTGTCAAGGTCAGCTTGTAGCCTATTGCACCCTTCTAGTGCACCCACATCCCCCCACATCTTAGTGTCATCAGCAAACTTGAACAGGGTGCTTTCTACCCCCTCATCCAAGATGTAGGGGGGCAGTTAGGAAGGACAAGGCAGAGATGGAACTGGGACTAGCTTCCCAGATTAAGGACAATAAGAAGTCCTTTTTTAAATACATAGGGGGTAAAAAGAAGGTCCCGGGTAATGTGGAGCCCTTGCAGGACGCCGTGGGAAACTTGGTTGTCACACCAGACGGCAAAGCTAACATGTTTAACGATTTCTTTGCCTCCATCTTCCTAAGTAGGGACCAGAACAGCCACCTCCCTGATAAGCCCCCCTCGGGCCCCAGGGGAGGCACACCTGGGCCACAGGTTAGCGAGGATTTAGTTAGGGAGCTTTTGGAGGGGCTGGACGTATTCAAGTCAGCCAGCCCGGATGATCTCCACCCTAGAGTTCTAAAGGAACTGGCCAAGGTCATTGCAAGTCCCCTGGCATGGCTTTACGAGCACTCGTGGTGCTCTGGTGAGGTACCGGAGGACTGGAAGAGGGCCAACGTGGTCCCCATCTTCAAAAAAGGCAGGAAGGAGGACCTGGGAAACTATAGGCCGGTTAGTCTTACCTGGATCCTAGGCAAGCTGTTTGAGAAAATTATGCTGGCACACATCCAGGAGGGGCCAGCAGGGGACTGCATGCTTAGGGGCAACCAACATGGGTTCATCAGTGGCAGGTCCTGTCAGACCAACCTGGTGGCCTTTTACGATCAATCACCAGATCATTAGATGCAGGGGTAGCAGTGGATATAATCTTCCTGGACTTCTGGAAGGCCTTTGACACTGTCTCTCACCCCGTTCTAATTAAGAAACTGGGGGGCTGTGGTGTAGACACCCACACAGTCAAATGGGTCGCCAACTGGCTGGAGGGCCGCACCCAGAGGGTGGTAGTGGATGGGGCCTTCTCAACCTGGAAGGACGTGGGCAGTGGGGTTCCGCAGGGCTCGGTCCTTGGGCCCGCACTGTTCAACATCTTCATCAGCGATTTGAATGAGGGGGTAAAAAGCACCCTGTTCAAATTTGCTGATGACACTAAGATATGGGGGGGGCGTGGGCACACTGGAAGGATGCAACAGGCTACAATCAGACCTAGACAGGTTACAAGGGCGGGCAGACGAGAATAGGATGGGTTTCAACACAGACAAGTGCAAGGTGATGCACCTCGGGAGGAACAACCGGCACCATACCTACAAGTTAGGGAACTCTCCTCTTGTCAGCACGGACGCGGAAAGGGATCTGGGGGTCATCATTGACTCCAAGATGAACATGGGCCAGCAGTGTGGAGAGGCAGTCAGGAAGGCCAACCGCACCTTGGCATGCATCCACAGATGCATCTCGAGCAGGTCAAAGGAGGTGATCCTCCCCCTCTATGCAGCACTGGTCAGACCGCAGCTGGAGTACTGCGTCCAGTTCTGGGCACCGCGCTTCAAGAGGGATGTTGACAGCATGGAGAGGGTCCAGAGGAGGGCCACTCACATGATAGGGGCAGCAGGGAAGGTCCTATGAGGAGAGGCTACAGGACCTGAACCTATTCAGCCTCCACAAGAGAAGGCTGAGGGGGGGATTTAGTGGCCTGTTACAAACTAGTCAGAGTGGACCAGCAGGCATTGGGGGAATCTCTGTTCCCCCAAGCACTACCAGGAGTGACTAGAAATAACGGTCACAAGCTGGCAGAGGGTAAATTCAGACTAGACATCAGGAGGCGCTACTTCACAGTCAGGGCGGCTGGTGTCTGGAACCAACTTCCAAGAGAAGTGGTGCAGGCTCCTACCCTGGGGGTGTTTAAGAGGAGGCTAGGAGAACACCTTGCTGGGGTCATTTGACCCCAGTACTCTTTCCTGCCATGGCAGGGGGTCGGACTAGATGATCTGCTCAGGTCCTTTCCAACCCTAGAAACTATGAAACTATGAAACATGGTGTTTTTCAGTCATTTCAAACCATCGACTTCTAATTTGACAATTTTAAAATTTACTTTTCTAAATGTGCAAAAATTGAAAAGAAGTCATTTTGAATCAAAACATTAGACAGTATACCTTTTGAAATTCTATTTTTTTTAATGAATTAAAGACTTGTCTTTATTTAAAATAAAAAGAGTTGTCAAAATAACAATGCATGTTGTTTCTTTGTTGGCAAATTATGATTTTCTAAACCTTTGGAAAGCTACTAATGGTGCCTTCATTTGGTAGAAATGATTTTTAATCAAGTTAAGATAAAATGCCTGGACAAAAAACAAAAACAAAGAAACAGAAAACCCAGGATGCCAAAGGTCAGGAAGCAACTTTTCCCCAGGTTAGGTTGGCAAGGAAATTCTGTTCCTACTTTAAGGTTCCTTTTAGTATCATAACAGTATATTTTACACAACACATTGTATTTTCCCCTCACATTGAAAAGACTCTTGGTATTGGTGGCTCCCTGCTCTTTTCATTTGGTATACTGACTCAGATCTTCTTTCTTATTTCACCTCTAAGCTGCTCTATAGAGCAAGGAATGGATAATCTTGCAGACTTTCAGCTTTGGATATTGCTGTAGAGAGAGTGGGAGAAGGTCGGTCAGGTTAACACCTTAGAACCTAACTGGCTCAGGAGGCTGAGTTTTTGTTCACAGGGACCTATTTTGTCTGATGCTAGAAACAGATTTTGCAGAAGGAATGGATTTAACATAGATCTGAATGTAAATGCAAAAGAAAGGAACAGGCAGAAGGGGCACTGCTGAAGAGGCAAAGGTGGGTTGAAAAAGTCAGTAGGGGATGGGAAAAAACAGATGGCATTAAAAGCTAGTATGGGTAATAGGATAAAAATCCATATTTTTATCCATAGTCTCCAATGAGAACATGTTAGACTAAATCCAGTCTTTATTTCTTGTCCTGCAATTTTATATTCAAGTTAGCTTTTGAAGACAGCTACTTTAAAGTCACCGAGAGTCCAGAGAGGTGAACGGGTTCTGCCACAGATTTTTTTGAAGTTCTGGAACTGATGTCAAATCAGCGTCCATTCATTTCTTTACACAGGAATTGTCCCATCTGGTGCATGTAGAGAGCAGAGGGGCACTTAAAACAGGTGCTGGTGTACGCGACGTTGATATAGGGGTAGGTGAATGAATCCCAGGTGTTATATTCTATGTCGTTTGGTCAACTGAAGATGTGGTCTGTAGTCATGAGAGGGCACAGCTGAGATCTTTGTCTGTATCAAGCCCTGACGTGATGTGAATCAGAGTTAAATAGACTCTGTCCTTGACAGAGACAAGTAATTTTTATTACATGGCTTTATTACATGGTCATTTTTTGTGGTCCCTGGAGCTCTTAACTCCTATTTACATACTAACACCTGAAACTAGTTTGAAGTACACTTTAGGTGGCTTAAGTGTATGCCTCTCCAGGGCAGGTTTATCTCTGATCTGTGTTACCGAGTCCTTGTTCCATTAATGCCTGGCCTTTCGCTGCCAATGAGCTACCCAAAATCTAATCCTCACCAGTCCAGGATACAAGTGTTTCCCTCCCCCTGTTTCTGTTCAGTGTGGAAAAACATTCCACACTCCAAATACTACTGTCCATGAGGGTCCTGGCACCAAAGCAACTCACCCTCGGCCCCCAGGGGTTGGACCTCTCCCTCCCCACCACAAGTGGTGCAACCCCGTACAAACAGTCTGAAGAGAACATGACATTTAGCCAGGTTGCAGGGGGTGGGTGGGTTTAGGAGTGGAGTCCACATAGGCTGGGGACAGCAACAAGGTTAGGAGCCACATTGGTCCCTGTGAGTTGGGACTTTTTTCTTGGTGCAGGGGCAGTAGCTCCCCAAAAGCACCTTCCTTCACCACTCCCACCTCCCAGTCACTCCGGGAAGCACACCCCAATCCCAGATCCCTTTATTTCTTTTTATTATTTTTACTTATTTTTATTTTATCATTCAGTGGCTGGCTGACTTCATTTCACCCCATTACCTTTCCACCTTCCATTTCATTAACCACCTCCATTCCATTCATTCTCCACCTCCCTGTTTCATGATCCTGCCCCAGTGCAAGCCACCGTCACACGTTCCCACCTAGAGCAGGGGCAGAGGCCTGTCCTGGATCACCAGCCTTGGAGTGGCAACTCACACCTCTGGCTCCTTGTCCAGTCCCTGCTCGCAAGCCTTCTTGGGGCAAGTCACAGCCGTGCAGGTCAGATTAGCCAAAGAAGGTTTTAATCTTAAAATTTTTACTGCTCCAAACTTGAGTTAGGGCTGACAGACACCAACATTTGAGAAGCTCAAAGTGTAACATGTAATGAGTTCTTAAATCTTTCCATGGATACCATGATATACAAGTAGAATATGTCTCTCTCCTGTTTCTTATTTAATCTTATGCCCTGCAAGTTAAAACAAAAGAACCATAACTGGAACTGCTCTGTTGCTGAGTTCTTGACTCTAAGCAGATGGGACAAGAGATCTCTGTAGCATAAGTGAAACCCTCCCCAAGAAAATCTTTCTTTTTTAAAATCTTTTTATTTTTCCTGGTTGTTGTTGTTTTGGTTTTTGTTTGCAGGGGAGAAGGTTCTTTTTTACTTGGTGAGGTAGGTGGGGGTGGGGGGGGGTCAGTGACTTCACTTTATTCGAAATTCCTGTTGTCAATTAAAATATTCATTCTTATATAATAAAATAGAAACTAATATTTTAATATTTATGGGTTTCTGCCCCCTCCCCTCACCCAAAAACAGAATTTGTGCTGATATTTTTATTTTTCTGTGACATTGTATTTTAAATACAGGATTACTACTTTCTGTGGAAAAAAAAAAAACATTCCTTTTGGTAGTACCTTCTCTGGAGTTTACAGGTACAGGAAAACAAAGATTAAGACATTTATGCAATATACCAATAATGTGCTTGGCACATCATTTCCATTCAATTTAAATGCATAAAATAACAGGGCCCTTTAAAACATTCAGGGTAAGTAAAAGCTTACAATACAGTAAAAGCTCTGTTATCTGGCATCCCCCGGGAATGGGGATGCTGGATAACAAAATATGCCAATTAATTGAGTGACCTGAACAGGCTTCCTTGCCTTTTCAGGCTGCCGTTTTTCCTGCCGCATCTGGGGCATTTCCACCCCTCCTGCAGCATCACTGGCCCCTGTTATGCCCCCAGGCTGTGGGGGTTTGGCAGCACAGGCTGCTTGGCCCTGGGCTGTGCGGGGCTCAGAGAAACTGGAAGTGGCCATGGTGGGCACTTCCAGTTTCATTTTACCTTACAAGCCGGCATGCTGGTTAATAGAAAGTGCCGGCTTGTAAGGTGCTGAGTAGTGGAGCATTAGCATCCCAAAATGCAGATATGGCAGTCTATTCAGGAAAAAAATAAATATGAAAATGGGGTGTCCTAGCTCCCACTGTTGGTTTCTCAGATTAACGTATTGTTTCTCTGAAACCATGCCTTTAACTCCCTTCCATGCTGCTTACTGATGTATTTAATTATTTATCTATTTATTCTTAGAGCAAGAAATATGGACAGGAACAGAAATGAACAATCAGACTCTGGTGACAGAATTCATCCTTGGGGGCCTCTCCAGTAACCCAAAGATGCAGTCCTTCCTCCTCGGTCTCTTCTGCATCATTTACATGATAACTCTGCTGGGAAACCTGATCATTTTTTCCTTGATCTGGCTGGATCCTCACCTCCATATACCCATGTATTTCTTTCTCGGTAATCTCTCTTAGACATCTGTTCAGTTGTAAGGATATGACCCATGCTTACCTACATTTTGAAACTCAGATATGGCATTCTGTCACAAAACCAGTGCATATCCTAACTAAAGAATGGGTCCAAGATAAGTAGTGGGAGCACATGCACTTCCTCCACCTCAGTTTCAGGGACCCTAGAGGTAAAGTCCCTCTGATCCATAAGTTCAGGAAGAAGTGAGGTCCTAAATATCCTGTCATTGTGCACTTTGTCTGACCAACTAGTATTTATGTGCACCTATACATGTGTAGTAAGCCTGCTCCAACATGCTGTAATTACAATGCATTAGAGCTGACTCAATTAATCAACACAATAAGTTGATTAATCGAGTCTCCCACAGACTCCAGTGCCCTGTATCACTGTCTCCAAGCTGAAAAATGATGATGAAGCTGCTTTACCTAAATCTTGTTCAACAAACTTTAGTCAAAGCACCTCTGTCGCTATTTTTCAATGCAGGGATGTTGGTACAACCTGCTGGTGGGGCTTCTTCTGTGCAATCTTGAGTGCAAACTCACAACAAAGGTCCAGTATTGTCTGCAGAACAAGGGCTAAATATGGATCCATTCTGCAGACTAGCTGATAGTGGTGGGTGGCAGTGGTAGCTGCAGGTCACAGTGGGCAGAGTGTCTTGGGTATGAGATGGGTGGTGAATCTCACCAAAGTCCCTTCCACAACCATTTCACCACTCTGTTCAGCAACGTTCTGTTCATATCCTACTATCTATTTCAGTTCATGCCAGTTGGGGTCCTGGACCATGACACTGGAGCTTTTCTGGTGAATATCACTGGATGCTTCTACACATTCATTAATGTGCCTTAGATACTGCACATTTACTTTAGTACTTCATTAATAAAGTACTAACTAAATGCACAGTAACTAGAGTTACTGCACAGTAGCACCAGCACATGGTCATTTAGTGATGCTTACTGTGCATTAGCCTAATAACACTGCTCACTAGGGCTGTGCAAAACAGCTCCGTTCCATTTCAACTTGTTTTTCAATGTTTCAATAGAACAGAGTTTCATTTCAGATTTTGTTTTGATTCAAAACTGCTGTTCTGTTTCATTTTGTTGAAACAGTTTTGCTGTTTCAATGCTGTTTCGACGTTTTGCCCATAGGCTGTAATGGGGAAGCATAAAACAGCCTATAACTTTGTCATTTCCAGCCTGATTTGGATGAAACTTGCAGGAATGGTATCCCCTTCTGAGGGCATGAAGTCTGCCAAGTTTCAAGGAGATAGGTGCATGGGTTTGGGAGAAACTGCACCTCAAGCTGCAGACAAGCAAAACTCATAATATAGGTGACACTGTGTGTGTTAAGGTGCAGCAGGGTAAAAGCTGCAGGCATGTTAGTCCCTGCTGCAGCCATGAAGCCTGTCAGCTGTCAAGAAGATAGGTGCAGAGGTTTGGGGGAAACTGCACCTCAAGCTGCTGACAAGCAAAACTTGTGACTTGTGTGACTCTGTGTGTGTGTTAAGGTACAGCAGGGTGAAAACTGCAGGCATGCTAGCCCCTGATGAGACCACAAAGCCTGCCAGCTTTCAAGGAGATTGGTGCAGGGGTGTTCTGGGGCCCTGCACCTCTAGCTGCTGACAGGCAAAAGTCATGACATGGGTGTTTGTGGGACTGTGTCTGTCTTGGTGCACGGGGGGGGGGGGGGTGTGAAAACTGCAGGCCTGGTAAGCCCTGCTGTGGCCATGAAGCCTGCCAGCTGTCAAGGAGATAGGTACTGGGGGAGCCTGCGTTCTGGGGCCCTGCACCTCTAGCTGCTGACAGGCAACACTCATGACATGGATGGGTGACACTGTGTGTGTGTGTTAAGGTGTGCCCTCACTCAGTTGACACCAAGGCAAAAAGCAGGGCAGTTCAAACAATGCTCCTTTGATGCAGTTTTCCCATCCCTCCCCAAGAGCACTGGGATTGGAAGGGACCTCACGGAAGGATGACAGTCATTGGCCACCTACACAGTCAAAAATGAGAGCACTCCTATCTCCCCCTTCCCCCTTCTTCTCCTTACTTTAGTTTCTGCTTCCTTGCAGGCAAGACCAGCTTGAGCTTCGAAACTCAAAATGTTTTGACAATTTCGAAATGTTTCAGCTTGCCTCAGTTTGTTTTGAGGCTGTTTTGAAGATATCTGTTTCATTTCAATTTTGCTGTTTTGAGCTTGAAATGAGTTGAAACAGCATTGAAACAAAACTGCCAGCAGAATTTTGCACAGCCCTACTGCTCGGTAGGCTATTAGCACAGTTTTTGCTGTGACATGCTACTGCATAATGTTATTAGACTAATGCTTGTGTAGATGTGCCCAGAGAGAGTTATTTAGCTGTATTAGTCTGCAGTGAGGCAGACGCAGGCAGGGTGGAACACTAGACTGGTTCAGAGAGGCTTTTACAAGTGGCAGCCTACTTTGTCAGATGCAGTCTCCAAGGTGCCACCCTGCCTGCCTTCTGCTGGATGAATATCAGTTGGGGATGAGCCCCATGACTGAAGTTGAATTATGGCCATTTTATACTTTCAATAAAGCTATAGTACTTTGATCTAGTTTATGAAGTGGATCATTCCTTTCTATGGAGGTAAGTTAGTGCTCAGCAAGTGAGTGTCCCATACCCTCTTACTTGTCAATTCCTGTAACTATTCCCGTTACAAATAACCTGATTGGCTAAAACCTCATTTGAATTATGCCAAATAAAGGTCTTGTCCAATGAGTCCTCAAGTTCTTGTTCTATCAGGATTTCATTTTCTCTTAAAGAAATTCTCATAAAGAAATAAACAGAGTCCAAAGAAACTGAATGTACACCAAACAAATAAAATAACATTATGTATTTAGTATTTTGCTGAATAAAAGCCAGGCACACTTTTTAGGATTCATTAGAAACTTTATACCTCTGTTACAATTGTTCCATAGGCCTGATTCTATTGTGTGGGAAGCAAGTTTCAAATGTGGTATAATTACACTGATATCAAAATGAAACGCTTTTCATTTTCTCTGGGTTTAATGGTAGGAAAGTGAATCCCATTGAATCCAGACTGTTATTTTCATTCTACCTTAAATGAAAAGGAAGGTTACTATAATTAGTGGCCTGAAGAAATTAAGTTGTGTGTGAAAACATTTTTCTTCCTAAGGTTCTTCTCAGTGCTCCTTTTACCTCATTGTTTCTCAGGCTGTAAATAATGGGATTTAACATGGGAGTGATGACTGTATAGGACAGAGACAAGAGTTTCTTGGTGTCAGGTGAGTATCTGGATTTGGGTCGAAAGTAGGTTGAACTGGCTGTGCCATAGAAAAGTGTCACCACCACAAGGTGTGAGGAACAGGTAGAGAAAGCTTTGTGTCTGCCCTCTTTTGAGGGCATCTGCAGGATAGTGGTGATGATACGAACATAGGAAACCAGAATCAGTAGGAATGGAAACATGATGAACAGCACGGTTGCTGTGAGGGCCTCTATTTCAAAAAGGTAGGTGTCAGCACAAGCTAAATCTAATACTGGGGGGCTGTCGCAGAAAAAATGGTTGATTCTATCAGGTCCACAGAAAGGCAAACTGAATATCCATGTTGTCTGCACAGTAGATACTGGAAAACCTGAAAACCATGAGGCAGCAACCAGCTGGAAGCAAGCCCTTCTGTTCATAATTTCTGGATAACGCAATGGGTTGCATATAGCCACAAAGCGGTCATATGCCATTGCTGCTAACAGACAGCACTCAGCAGCTCCAAAAAAAAAGAAAAAATACATTTGAGCTGCACAGCCACTGTAGGAAATAGTTTTGTTCTCTACCAAGAGATTGACCAACATTTTTGGAACGATGACCAAATTGAAGCAGATTTCTAAGGAGGACAAGTTCCGGAGAAAGAAGTACATGGGGCTTTGAAGAGCAGAGTCCACAGTTGTGACAAGGATAATGAGGATATTTCCCATTAGGGTTATGGTATAAATAACAAGGAAGATCAAGAACAATGGACCTTGCAGATTGGGATGATTGGAAAATCCGATGAGAATGAATTCTGTGACCGAGCTATAGTTCTGCCTGCTCATTTTTCTTCAGTGAATTTCATCTGGAAGAACAATTATGCAGATAATATTGATAAAGTCTTCATGCAATCTTTTCTATATATAGTAATTTGGCAAAATACATAACTAATTCACCATCTTGCTCCTTCTTGATACTGTAATAAGAAGTATGGTTCTACAATTGATTGATGAAGTGACTATAACTCTCAAACCACAGGTGGCTCTCCAGCTTACCAGCTATGGCGCTTTCCAGAAAATTATATATTTTTATTTGTTTCTTTGTTTTGTTTTGTTTTGTTTTGTGCTGCATTCTTTGACTATATATTTTCTGCCACAGTGACTAATGCAGCACATGTGCTATGTATCCATATCATGATGGTACACGTTTGCCACAGTTCACTTAAGGGTGACTATGCTTTTGTGGCATTTTGATTAACACTAATTGTTCACATGCTCCTAAGCCAGTCACATTTCAAGTAGCACTTGTAATTAGACCTAAGCAAGGAGCATAAAAATACAATACATAAATAAAAACTTAATTGATGTAGGAAAAAAGTGCATAATTCTGAGCGGCCATTTGGCCACTCTTCATGAATACACTAATCCAGGGGCATAACTACTGTATTAATGAAGAAAATATCTTGAAGAAGAGGGTTCAAACAAATTAGGCAGACACCAAAATAAATAAAACAAAATTATATTCTCCGTATATTACTGAGTGTAGCCAAGTGCATTTTTTTTGCAGGATTTATTAGCACACTGACAACTTTCTGGAAACAATTGCCCCTCCTATCTCAAAAGACCTGATTCTTCCATGCAACACAAATTTCAATATGGTACAGTTCCACTGGTATTAAGGTGTCATTTTTCATTTACACAGCAGCGAATGAAAGGGGAACCAGCTCTATTGATCTGGAGGAGTTATTCATCTTTTACTTCAGGGCTTCGATTATCTGCCTACCTACCTTCCTATTTATCACCAGCAGTAACCCTAAACCATTATGGATAGTCACTAAGGATTGTTCACTTTCCCTCCCTCTTCATTAAATAAAGTTTTATACAGTTTGGAATGGTGTTTTAAAGCTATTTTTTTCAGTTCTAAACTGAAGTGATGCCTGCAACACGTGGGCTGCTGTTATCATCATCTGAGGACCTAGGACATGTAAGAAAGCAGAAGTGCCAACTGTTCATAAATTTAAGGATGACCCATAAAAATGCAGCCTAAAAGCACCTGCCCATTAAAACCATAAGAACAATGAAGATTCTGTAAAAAGCAGAAACTGTGAGCTCACTTCAAGATCTTTGTCAGAATGAAGTTAAATTCAAACCTCAGAGATAGACAGAACAGAGCAGTGCTACCTGGTGTCTAAGTGGGAGCACAGCTTAGAGCCCCACAGTGAATTGTCTGTCAGGACTTTTTAGCCTACTGGAGTGTCTGTAGCTCCTTCTGCTCTCCTGCCCTAGCAACTGCTGCCACTGAGTGTATCAGCTGTCACTGAGTCAGGCAGGAAAGGAATGGATCTGTGGGTCTGGGAGGTTGAGGAGAGGTGGCAGGTGGGTGTCTGTGCTGGGCTGAGGGGGTAGGATTGAAAAGTTCAGTCTGGGACAGCAGCATGGTGCAGTCAGGGGTATCAGGGTGTGGGATGAGTATTCAATAAGAATAACAAATTTAAAGGTAATCAGCATCACTGGGCATGTCTACATGAGTTACCACTGTGCAATTGTTACTGCGCAGTCATTTAATACTCGCATCAATACTAAATGACAGCACAGTAACTGGTGTTATTTTGCAATATTGTTGCTGTACAGGTTTTGCCCAACACTACTGTGCACTAGCAATGTGCTACTGCTCCGTAGCTCATTATTACTGTGCTGTATTGTCACCTATTTTAGACCTAGCAGCGCTACTGCATGGTAGCAATGAGCTATTGCTCAGTAGCTCATTGCTGCAGTGCCATAGCATCCTGTGTAGATGGGATGGAAGTAGCAACTGGTAGGGGGATATAAACTCTGGTAATATAGTTTCAATAGTCTAGTAGGGAAATGGGGAGATAAGAAAGTTAAAACTTATATTTCTCTTGATTAGAGATGACCAATCAAAAATAAGGAAAAGCAGGATTATTTAGAGATCCTGAAGAAATACAATTTAAAGTTAAGATACTGGAGGTTTGGAAAATAGACTAGAGCTTTGGAAAATAAAAGGAAAAAATGGGAGGGGTGATTCTTCAGTATAAACAAAGTGAGGCATAGGCAAAGGGATGATAATGAGATGCTATTTAAGTATAGATACAGGGAAATATTGTAGATATATTATACTGAAAGACAGAACAACCAATTGATTAATAACTAAATGGATCCACAGATCAATAAAAGAATAATGTTCTACATAAAAAGACTGGCTTCTTAGGAGACATATATGCCCCTGCTCAACTAGACAAAGTTAATGGAGTTCCTAGCCTAAGTGAGAAAAGGATAAAGATAAAGAGATAGGAAGCATTAAAGAAATATTAATTTCCCCTTTTCTCTCCTTTGAGTTCAAGCAGAACATCACCTACCTGTAAGAGGAGCTGATTTCAAAAGACTTGTGATTTGGTTTAGTCTGATTATATCAATAACCTTTAGTGATGAAAGGGACCTTATCATTTAGACATCTCCCAGGATTAATTAGTGGAAACAATTCAATGACTCATTAAATTTTGTTTATTCTTCCACACTGGCTTACATGAGATGTTGATGAGATGCTGACTGTGCAGTCATTACTATGCAGTCAGTTAGTAATTGTATAAATGAGTACTATATGATTGTGCAGTAACAGGAGTTACTGCACAGTTGTGCTGAGGAATGGCTTTTTTGTGACACTGACTGCACAGTAGCTTGTGACTACTGTATGTAAATAGACTGCTAGTGACTACTGCTTCCTGGCACACAGTGCTGTAGCAAGGTGTGAGGGGCAGGGGTGAGTGGGGTGACCGCCCTGAGTGCTGAAGCGAAGGGGGCACCAAAAGGTGCTGCCCAGCCAAGTCAGGGTGTGGAAAAGAGCCCCAAGTGGCTCATTTGGGGAGTGTGAGGATGAGGGGAGGGCAGCTCCCACTGCTGCATGCACTTCTGGCAAGCATGGCGGGGAGGTGGGGCATGTGCTGCCCAGATCTGTGCATGGGGTGGGGCGGGGCTGCCACTTCAGGCTGTACCCTGAGTGCAAAACTTTGGCACTTCAGTACCGCTGCCATGTGATGCTATTATGCAATAGTCATGGGCTACTGCACAGTCAGCATCTCATGTACACATGCCCATTGAGATTGCATGCAGTAAATCTTGTGGATAAGGAATCTGTCAGAAAAGTAAAGTTGGGGGAAGGTTGTTGGATTGGAAGTTGCACAAGTTATGCATCTGGTCTTTGAACTTTACCAGTGTTATTAAGGTATTTTTCCCTATATAGATTTGCAATTTTCTTCCTTTGAGGTAGGCTAGAACTGGAAGATGTTTTGTCCCCATGTTAAGAAAGATGCCTAAATCCTTGGGAAGCATAAGATGTAAATCCTTTGTGTTTCTTTATATGGACATCCTTTGTGTTTCTTTATATGGGGAACACTGTCTCTGCTTCTGCACTGCATTTAGAATCTTAACACCTAACTCAGGGTTCTGCATTTCACTACTGAGGACAAGGGATCCCCAGTTTCTCTTTGGTAATCTACAAGAGTTTTTTAGTCATTCAGGTAGCATTTATACTTCACACAGTTAGGGATTCTTTTTCCTGGCTCCATGGATGCATAGGTGGGTGCATGGATTATGTGTGCACATTAAGCATCAACAGTAAGCTATTTACTGGCAGGGCATATACCCAGCTAGGTGTGTGCACCCCTTGTGAGTGTACAGTCGTAAAACCTGAAGATGTAGGCAGCCCAAAATTTGTATCTAGGAAGTGTTATATTGAGGAAGCCCTTCCCATGTTTATCTGCAATGATTCATTTGTTACAGCACTTGCTAAGGGAGCTGCGGACCAAGGTTCTAGGTGTCCAGCCTAATGCTCTAGTCACCACTGGTCAGGTCCATCTCTGGAACTCCTTCTGAAGATGGCCCTCTGGGCAGGCAGGTGAGAGAGTTATAATAGAATAGGCCAGGTGGAAGCAAGAAGCTCTGAGGGTTCATGGCTCAGTGAGATGGCTGTTGCCATGGAAGGCTGGGCTATTGGTCCTAGCCTAGAGGCATAGACCCAATGTAGGAAAAATCTTCCCCCACTTTTTTTATTTCAGCTTTGCTTTATTTATTTATTTATTTATTTATTGCTTTCACAGTTACTATTTCATACATGGGGCAGTGTCTCATCTTCAGAAAGCTCTGATTGAAATTATGTGCAATCTTTGGCCCTCCAGGGGTGTACTACAACTACTACTATTTATTGTTATTGTTATGTCTTTGGATGAGTCATGAAAAATAAGTGGGATGGCTCTTGCTCATATTAGAAATACTTGGTCCTATTTGATTCCATTTGAGATATAGTCTTAGATCTTATCTATGTCTACATGAGCCATGTCTACATGAGTGGAGGAGTATATTAGCAAGTACTAAATGACTGCACAGTAACAGGTGTTACTGCACACTCCTGTTGTCACACAATTTGGTTTTTTGACGCTACTGTGCAGTGGCTTGTTACTACTGAGCAGTATCATTGCTGCATAGCTAGTACCAGGCTACACTACTGCACAGTAGCAATGAGCGCGTTGCTACTGCGCAATAATGTCTCATGCAGATGTGCCCTGGGAGGGGTAAAGTAGTCAGTATAATGGTTTCACTTTTACTGGTTTAAATGATAAATAGTGCCACTGGATTTAGTGGCTCACATTCTCATCACTCTCATTCCAGTGCAAAACAAAGTTAACTCCATCAAAGGCAATGAGAATAATTTTCCTTTTTTAACTCCCTTGGAAATCAGGAATATGTCATTTGCATTTGATTAATCTGATTTTCCTTTTATTTGTGCTGGTGTGCACTGGGGATAGCTCCACTGAAATCAGCTGAGCTAATACTTTTCTCACCAATGCCTGAGGAAATTATAAAGCTTTTTTTGAAATCTAAAGATGGATTCTGCTCTGACTCCCCCCAAAAAGTCAAAATAAAAGGTTTGCCAAAGTTTAGAGGCCAATCAGACTAGTATGTTTTAGGTGTGCCAAGTTCTATAGGTACAAGCAAGTGATGCAACTAATATATTCAGCCACCTGGAACTGCCCAGCACATGGAGAAGCCATCCTATTACAGTTATAACAACAGGAGTTGTTGTTGTCACTTGCAAACCAAGAGAAGTGATTTTTCTATTCTATACATCATTGGTAGAGTACTGTGTCCTATTTTGAGTCCCATACTTCTGCAAGAAAGTCCACCACAAAATGATGAAAGTTATTAGAGGCCTGGAAAGGAAAAGCCCTTTAGGAAAGGCTTGAAGAAATAGGGTTTATTTAGTCTGGAGAGGAGAAAACTGGAGAAGGAGGGATGAAGGGGGGATTTGATAACAGTCTTCATTTATTTGAAGGGTGCTTACAGAGAGGATGTAGGTAGGATTTTCTCTGCTTCTAGTACAGCCCTACAGCCACAATGGCCTCAACCTGCATCAAAGGATATTTAGGTTAGAGATCAAGAGGAGCATTTGGAGTATGAGATTGGTCAAGCATTGGAAAAGGCTCCCTAGACAAACTGTGGAATCTCTGTCTCTGGAAATGCTCTAGAGTAAGTCAGACAGACACTTGTCTGAGATGGTTTAGTCAGAGATGATCCTGCCTTGGGCAGGGGTCTGTACTAGATGACTTTGTGGGGTCCCTCCCAACCCTACATTCCTATGAGTCTATGAACCAGATCAAAAAAAAGAAACAACAAAAACAATAAAATAAAAAACAAACCAAATAAAATCTACTTAAAATCCAGACAACTGAATAGGATCAGTACTTCATATTGGTCTTGTTTTTTTCTTTATTAAGGGTCCAACCTTGTTTAAGAACCCCTGCTTACAAACAAGCAGCCTGTGTTAGGATGAAGCCCTGAATTTCTCTGTTTACCTAGATGTTCCTTGGAGACCCCATGAATGTGTCTGGGTAAGCAGGAAACTCCAACTTTCACTGCCTTCCTGAAAGCATCCCAGAGATACCTGCATCTGGGTAAGCAAGGAAAGTGAGGCAGGTTCTCCCAAAGCTTGAAGAGCCTGATCTTTTCTGGGAATCCCTGGGATTTCCAGGACGGAGCCCTTCAAGCCTGCAAAGCCCATGCCTGTAGTGGCTGGAGCATAAGCAGCTTCAGGCTGCCCATACTCTTGTGCTATAAGCAACATTCAACACAATGAAGTGATACAGTTAATCTCTATCTTATGTCACAGACACACATTTGAGCATTTGAGGTGTGACAGAAGGTAGGGACATGCATTTGTTTTCACTTCGTGCCACCGTAAAAATTGTTATGGTGGCATAAAGGTAATGTCTGTTTCTAACCTGTTCCCCTATTAGTAGAATTTTTGATTTTCTGGAGCATGTTCTGTTTCATCAAAGTCTCTTACTAGAGGTTAATAGGTAAAACACATGACTCCACTATGCATTTCAGAACACTGCTGTCCCAGGTCTGGCAGTTTTCAGGGAGACCAGGGACACTATTAACACCTTCCAAAAGCTGAATTCATGAGAAAGAATTTTACAGAAGACCATCAGACACTGTTGAAAAAGGTAAGCAATGTAGGAAGCTGCCTGTAATCATGCTGCCTAACCTGCAGCTTCTGAAGGCAGGTTTTGCTCCATGGGGACCTCTTCAGCCAGTCTTCCTAAATAAAACAAAGCCTTTAAGTACCAAGCAAGCAAATAAATAAGCAAACAAAACAAAATACTTCTGCATTATCCAAGGCATGATGAAGGGACCCTTTTCGCTCTGGCCTCAGCAAAGCAGCCTGGCCCCTACATACAGGAACTTATTTAACTCACAACCTGATTCCTTTCTCCTCTGATTAGTCCTCTTGGAGGTTTTTTAAAGCCCCTAGCAGGACACTCTTTATCTATCAAGAGCCCTTCAGCTGGGCTTTTTCAACAGGGCTTACTGTTTCCTGTAAAAAGGGGACAGACTGCTCTGTTACATATTTCCTCCACCCCAAGAGTAGAGTCTTCAACTTGCTATTCCATATCTGCCCTACTTTTATCCTCATGGAAATAAGTCTGCTTTGCCACATGAAGATCCTGGTCAATAGCAAATATCAAAGGAGTAAACTAGCAATTCCAGGTACCAGTGTGTTAGTGGGGATGATTAGTAACCAGGATAAAGGGGGTTTCAGGGACTTAGTACCAGAGGGCCTCAGATACCCACTTACTAGTAAGACCCTTCTCAGTTATAGAGTAGTTTTGCTCTTGGGTAAGAAGCTTCTGGCTTAAGTATAGGAACAGGTGTTCTCCATCCTCACAGTCCTGAGAGAGAATGACACCAAGGGTTTGTCTGAGGCTTCCAGATATGAAGTATCCATTTTATAAAAAATATCCATTTTATATCTTCAAATGCTTCCACATATGCTGAAGACTTCTGTACAGATCAGGGTGCCACATTGCACAGGTGGCTGACAAGTGATCTTAGCCCTATGCTTTAGGGGCTTGTCTTTTTGGATCGTAGAGTCAAAGTATGAGGGACCTACTGCCAATGTCAAAACGGGCAGAGCAGGTCCTTGGCACAAGCCTCTTGCATTGCATGCAGACACAGGCATAGAATACAGCCCCCCCACATCTCACAGAATATTGCAGGACTTATCATCAAGGGCCATGGCCCATGGGTCACCTGTTCCTTTGCATACTGGCCATGGGCTTTCTGGCCATGGTCACCCCAACCCCCTTAACCTCTTTCTGATACCATCTAACATGTGTTAGGTGCTACAAGAGGGAATCCAGCCTTTCCCATATGTAATGCTGGGCAAATCCTGACACTTTAGTTCTCACAAAGCAACAGCTATCAGATGAGTAGGAACATCCTACCTTTTATCTAAATAGCTTAGTGATTAAAGCACTTGCCCAGGGAGGGAGAGATCCAGGTTCTAACTCCTCACTGACTTTGAATTCAGGTGCTCTAACCACCCTACTATAGACTAGGGATTGTTCAGTGTGCTCACTAGACTTCCCCTTGAAGATAGCTCAATACACTTCATATTTTATATTCATTAGGTAAAAGGTATAAACAACAAAGAGAGAGTTTGTGTCTTATTGGGAGCACGCACCTGGGATATAATTTGGAGCCTCCTTTTATTCCAGGGGAGCATCTACATCCATCAGTTTATCAACCTTCTGGTTCTCCTGGCTATCTGGCTGTAGAAATGGGGGCAACTTTAGCAGGAGTGCTGGAAAGCAGTCTGTTATTTTCTGAGCTCTACTATATTGAATCTTAAACTGTGTGTAATTGCTAAATGCCAGAAATTGTAGTAATGCAGATACACATGAACCACTTAGTTGCCTGAAGGCTATGCAGGATCTGGGCCTACGTGCCTACTTCTAGTCAGATTTGGATACCTATAAGAAGCTGACTTTTAGACAGGGGCTGTTTGGGGTGGGGGTGCGGTTGGTTTTGTTTTTTGGGTTTTTTTAAATATGACTAGTTCCCTATCTGTATCTTTAGGTATCTACAGGCCTTTAAACATCTAGAAATTATTACTTATAAGTTTAATTTTATTAAAAGTTAAAAGGAGGGATTTCAAAAGATTCATGAGGGAAATGGATGTCCATTTTGCAATATCTCTAATTCTACAGTGCAGCAATGTTGTTTACCATGCAAGCTACTTAGTGAGTGTCCCATTTGGTCCAGCTGACTCTGATCTGAGTTGGGTAAATGTGTTAATAGATCCCTTTGGTAGTATAATTCATAAAATTATAACTATAAATAGATTAATTGATAAAGAAGGGCAGAGAAAAAAGTGGGAGGGGTTTGTTTTTCTGGACTAAAAGTAAACAAGACTGAAGACTTTAAAGGAGCTAATCTCAGTTTCAATGGAAAATTGCCCCAGAAGAACAATGAGATATGAAAATACACACACTATCTACTCAGGTGACAGGACTGAGAAATATTTCTGAATTTTTTCAGGCCAGGTGGTCTGTTATGCTAACTTCCACAAAAGGTAAGATTTTCCTCCTCATTATTGTATTTTTTTTCCTTCTTTTCTTTCTATTTTAAAAAGGAAAGGCAGAAATTGACATTTAAGAATGAATTTATTCTCTATTCAGTGATTATGGCCAGACACCATGTGATTTATATTCACACTTAACTCAACATACTTCACTAAGTGTCAAGAATAGAAGTTGTGTTCCAATAAATGGTAACCTATTCATTTGTAAATGTTGAGGCACTCCACAAACATTTGTTCTTGAACACAAACAAATGCTATTTCTAGCAGATCTCTAGCTTAGATAAATCACAAATATTTGTGTCCTGGAGTCTAGATTGATCAGTAATCTACATACCGTGCTTGTAAAGTAGTGTAAATTGAGGCATGATCTCAAGAGGGCAAGATTTTAATACTGGAAGACTGGCGTTGCCCTTTGCTTATACCAGTCATAAATCAAGCACACTGACCTTCATATGGTTTGATTTACACTTCAGTGAATGAGAGAAGAATGAGGCTCATTTAATAAAGCTACTGATTTACATTTTTGTCATGAGGTTAAAAATATACAATTATTAGCATCCTTAATGCTAGAGACTATCACTAGAATTCTTTTTCATGAAAGAAATGGACTTACACTCTAGATCATTTTTCCAATAACACTAAAAGGGACAAAGTGTGAGCTTCACAAATGGACCTGGGCACAAAGATGCCGGCAATTCCTATATCTAAAAGTTAGGTGCCAATCTTTAGAAGTGAATTTTGTCCTAAATACTGAACCAATTTAAAGATGGAGCTTGACTCAATTATAAAGGTTTGGGGTGATATGATTCCTTCAGACTTAACTTAATGACCAAGGAGATTCTGAGATCCCTTCCAACCAAATATTACTTCATCCTTTCTTATTGCCTTGTGATCAAGACTGTATGTTTACAGTTCCCTGGTGAGATCACATTTCTGCAGTGGAACAGCAGGTATACAACTCAGAAATTAACCATCTTTGATCTTCAGGAAGGCCATTTACATTCCCTAGTTGCTGGAAAGCTGCATTCAATTCTTCATTCTGACTTAAATGTAAAATGACTTTGAATATCTCCTAACTTTTTGGAACTTATTCATGTCTCTGCAGTCCAAATCACTAGATGGTGTAAGCTGGTACATACTAGTTATACTAAATGTGGATTTGCCTCTATGATTCTGATTTGACAGTATTTTGCAATGATGGAAGTAAGGAGACAAGTTGAAAATATGTAGTCAGGATATGCAAGATGTACCATTCAACCCCCTCCTCTGCTTTGTAAGATTAAAGCCAACGTCTCTTACCTCGCTACATTGTGCCCTAGGCACAGGATATAGGCTATTCTGGGAACCATAGAGGGAAGGAAACTTTTCCTTCTTGCTCATTGAAACTGTTACACAGCTCAGGAAAGTAATGAAGATTTGGTAGAAGAAGAGGCAACAAGATTCTGAAGCCAAGTTAGAGGGCAGTTGGGAAATATGTGTTTGAAAGCTCTTAGGCTTAGGAGGGAATTGAGCATGGGTGAGTGTTGTTAACTACTGAATTATTATATTAAAAGGATGACAACAACAACAATAATAAAGCAGTGCCCATCACTTCATTGTTAAGTTGCCCTGTTGATCTGTATTTGCCGAGGCAAGGAACAGATGTTGCGTTTGTCCCTGAACAAGGTGTTGCTCTGTTGGTCCCAGCACAGACATATCATGGGTTGGCATATATACACATTGCCCTTCAACTCAGAGTTTAGTGACCAGCTGAATCCACAGCTGTTTTTCTGCCATTGATTCAATGATAAAATTCTGGGATAAATATTTAGATACACTTTGTGATCCACTGGGATAAACTGTTAGCACTTCTGTTTCCATAAACTTTTTTAGGGTTTATCCTGGGACAATGGACACAGTTGTTTGAACAATTGTACTTTGTCCTGGGATAAAATGTTTTTTTCCCCAGGACAAATGTGACATCTGACTCTAGTCTAAGGATGCCAAAAAGCTTGGGTTCCTCATGACATCTCAGTGGAGAAACATGTAGCTCCTGGACTAGTTATGAACTAGGCACTAATATACATGCACCTTTCGGAACCGGGGAGATACTAGTTACATGGAGAGATGCAGCTCTAGGCATCTGGGGAATTAGGAGTTGCAGGTACTTCAGGGTTATTAGAGACCTGCTTACCTGGATTTTTCAGGGTTTCAACATTAAGCACCAAAGACCCCTACTGGATTTGACAAGTAATTGGAGTGTCTGTTGGGAAGGGACATAATTTTGGGGGAACCGGGGGACTAGTGTTTACCTGTTTATGGATTGATGACAGTAGCTTTTGGTTCAAGTGATTTTGATCCGTAATCTTAGAGCTAGAATTTGAAATGTAATGCTCATTCTTCCTTCTGTGTGTACTCTATCTAATATTTGTGGATGTTTTCAATAACATTTTTATACAACATAATATTTTTTGATGCTTTCCTCCCCAGAAAGCCAAGGCTAGAGAAAATGAATGAAACCACTGTCAAACAATTCCTGCTTCTGGGATTTGAGACCCTTCCTGAGTTACAGATAGGCCTCTTTCTGCTGTTTTTCATGATTTATCTTGCAACTGTTGCTGGGAACCTCCTCCTTATCATCACTGTTTGGATTGACTGTCGTCTCCACACTCCCATGTATTTTTTCCTCAGCAACTTTTCCTTCCTGGAGACTGCCTATGTCTCCAATATCATCCCCAGGTTGCTGACAAGTTTCTTGATGGGTAATAGAACCATTTCTTTGTCAGGCTGTTTCTTTCAGCTATATGTGTTTAGCTTCCTGGGGACTACTGAGTGTTTCCTTCTGACAGGAATGTCCTATGATAGGTATGTAGCAATATGCAGACCATTACATTATGCAAATCTGATGAATCCCAGGACATGCCTTCTGTTAGTAATTGCTGCTTGGGTGTGTGGCTTTTTGGCTCCTTCCTTCACAGTAATCATGACTTCTAGGCTGGTATTTTGCAACCTTGACAAAATTAACCATTTCTTCTGTGATCTAACAGCAACATTGAAACTTTCATGTGGAGATGTCATCATTATTAAGGTAACATCCCAGAGCTTAGCATCTATTATTACACTGGTCCCATTTGTGCTAACCATTGTATCCTATGCATATGTCATCTCAACTATTCTAAAAATCCCATTCACCAAAGGGAGGAAAAATGTTTTTTCTACATGCTCGTCTCACCTCATTGTGGTCTCCACCTTCTATGGGGCTTTAATCATCATGTATGTGGCTCCCTCAGGAAACCAGTCCCTGGATTTCAACAAGATCTTCTCCCTGCTGTACACAGTAATTACTCCTATGTTTAATCCTATTATCTATAGCCTGAGGAATAAGGAGGTGAAAAGTGCCCTAAAAAGAACTATTAGTAAGATATGGTTCCTTATCCAAATGTAAATATTTTGATTCAGAATATTCAGAAGACGAATTTCTAACATCAAGCCATACAATAGTGTCAGGTTCCAAAATGATAATTATTTCCCTTGTCACTGAGTCACTCTCTCTTCTAAAAAAGTGTGTGAGTGTGAGAGAGAGAGAGAGAAATTAAATGTCTAGAGGTGGTCTATCCTGGGTGTTTGTGTGGATAACTAGACATCTTTTAGATCTATATCATGTATATCAAGGAACTGTAACTGAGTGGTCTGCTTCTAATACCCCGTTGTGAAGGCTGATGTGGTACTTCAACTGTGTGATTCTGGGATTTATTTCACTCAATTTAAATATGTGATGAGGGCCTCAGTCATTAAATACCACCCACACTTGCTCTACATGTAATCTTTGCCAAAAAGGCCAAGACGCTGATGCAAACCTACCGCAATAATAAGCTACTGAAGCCCATCTGAACAAGATATAGTGCCATTTGTGATCAACCTCCCTAGTGCCATTTCTTTTTCAAGTCATTCTGAACCACTACATCAAACATATTTTGATTTCTTCTTCACTCCCATAGCTGTGCAGTGCCTTTCTTTCTAGTGTCCAATGATTACAGTTTCTTCATGAGCCTTAACTGTCTGGCAAACATCACCAGATTCCTATATAGCTGACAAACTCTGTCAACCCTTCTCTCATTTTGTCACGTGATTAGTGTGGCCCTACCCTCTATGGGGTGGGGATGGATGAGACAACCCTGTACCTGATCTGCATATGCATTTTTGGAGGGTCCCAGGACTTGTGACAAGAACACCTGGTCCCAGTCATGAGTGGGAGGCTAATTAGCATGTGAATCCTTTGGGGGATGACGTGGGCATGTTTTCTAGACGATTTTTGTTGCTCTCCTCTGGATTCTTTCCAACTGTCCACATCTTTCTTAATTTGGTACTCCAGATGAGGTTTTAACCAGTGTGGAAGAAATTGGAAGAAACTCTTCCTGTGACTTCATATATGATACTTCTCTTAATACATTCTACTGTGCTGTGAGAAACTTGGTGACCATTCTCCTACATGATTTGGCTTGTCTAGTGGGGAAAAAGCAATCTGCGTCAAAAGGAAGATTTCACACCTCACCCCTATGAAAGAGAAAAACTGAAACTGGAACAAGAGTAATATAGACAGGTAGATCATTTTAGAGATTTTCATAAAAGCAAATGTGAATGGGTGAGCTAGTCCCTGAACAACAAAACTAAAGAACAAATGGAGAGCAAAATGAAATGGAAACAGGCTAACTGATCTTTGGCTAAAGAAATGGAAAAAAATAAAATAAAATAAATGCTGATTTAGCTTAATTGAAATGTAAGATTAAATAAAGCTAAATTTTGTTTAGTTTTGATATCATTTTACTTAGAGACTTTTTGGGTTTTTTTGGTGTGAGGGGGACAGCTTGTTTTTTTTTTTTTCTGTTAGGCTATTTACTAATAAATATGTATGCTTAAAGAAGGTTATTTGTCACTATATAGTTGGGTATGGGATCCTGAAGAAAATAAATGTACATGGCTGGATGAATCAGATGGGCAAGCTGTACATGGCTTTGATGGGATGTTATCACAATGCTTGGTTTAAAAAAGAGAGAGAAATACAATATTTCAGTATAAAGTAAGTTAGGCCAAGAGCTCAAGGAATTGGCATTTCGAGATTCAAGAAAAACTGACAAAACAACACTTAATTTTCTAATATTCATCCAATGAATTTCTGAATAGCCCATTACTTGTTTTCCTTGCTTTAAAAGTCCACCCACTTGTAAATAAGGCTAGATTTTACTTCTGCCTTGAATTATTTTTCATTCCTAAAGCTGAATGAATGCTTAGAAAATACAAAAATAAAAATACTGGTTAATGCAATAGTAACCAAATAGTGATATGTGAACAGCTTATGGTTCATAGCAGGGTACATACTTCTTACATTTTTATGTCAATGCCATTTGAGAGAAGAAAAAACTGGATTGGAAAATCCAGAGATAGAATGGGGTGGGGAATGCAAAGATAATGCTGTTTTCTGAACTCCATACACAAAATAAACCTTGGCAACTTTCTAGACTAACAGGGTGCCAGAGCCTTCCTCAATGATCTCCTCATATCTAGACAGAGACTTCGTCCCTCATAAGGTCCCTTTGGAAAGAGAGAGTCTAAACTGGTGAAAGAAATAGATTTGAAGTGCACGTTATGGAAATAAATAAGAACACTTAATAAAAAAAAGAATGGGGAGAACATTTGAATGGAGTCTTCAGACTGGTAAAATTCAGTGACTTGAAAATTTAAATAAGTAGTAATCTTTTGTCAAAAGTGGTAATCTTGTTAAATGTATATGTATAATTACCATGAAGGGGTAACAAAGTTAGATATGTGGAAGAGACTTCTATATGTATAGACCCATGCACATTTGGACCCTGTTCAGAAGGGGAGCATTTCAAAATGCAGCAGATGTCATGTTCCAATTCTTGTGTGTGGGCAAGCTGGGAAAAAAACAAATGTAGCAAAACTGGTTCAAGTTTAATGTTGCTTCATCCAAACCAATAATGATAGATACCAGTGAGGGTATAAACAGGGGTAGATCATTTTAGATATACAGTAAAAGCCACATTAACCAGCACTTCATTAACCGGCATGGTCTGTTAACTGGCACGCCAGTTTCCGCTGGTTGACATGGCAAAAGGGAAACCAGAAGTGGGGCTTCTGGTTTTGTCGACTCCCACAGTCCAGGGGAAAACAGCCTGCACAGGGTAGAGCAGCCAGCTTAGAGCCCCCACCCTTCCTTTCACCTTGCACATTGACACCAGGGTAGGTGTGGGAGGGGTGGCATGGTTAATCTGAGAGGTGGACATGCTGGATGTAGCGAGAGGGGTGTCTTTGCCTAGTCAGGCAAAGAAGTCTCTCAGATAACTGGCACATTTGGTTATGAATGGGACATCCCATGAATGTCGGATAATGGAGCTTTTGCTGTACCCTCTTCATATGCCCATCCTCCAGAACATCTACTCCTGCCACTGTCAGAGACAGGGTACTGGGCTAGATGGACCACTGATATGACCCAATATGGCAATTCTTATGTTCTTATGCTATGTTCGTATTGTTCCCAGTTCGTCTGTGTTCCCTTCTGAGATTACTCCAAGATGATATGTATCTATACTGTAGGGGGAAGAGGGGCTGGGAATGGTAAGGAGGGTGGGTATACAATAAAGTGGTCACAAGGGAGCAGCTGAGGGTGAAGGATAAAGAAGTGTAACCATACAATAATATCCAAAAACAAGCAATAAAGAATGATTCATTTCAATCCTCAAACCTTTGATCTATTTGTTTTATAGCAGAAAAATCTTAAAAACCAGAAAGTCATCAAATGGTTCTGAGAAGATCTTCATGTTCTATCTTTATACTTCAGAAGGCGCAGCCACCTGCGCGAGTGCCTGTGTTCCAACACTCGACTCTTTTGTTGAGGTTAATGATAGGTTTTACAAAGAACTGGCTATTGTTATGAGTAAGATTCCAAACATTGAGAATTTGTATACTCTGGGGGACGTAAATGCTAGAGCTGGTGCTGGTAGAGAATCCTGGCTAATTTTCCTGGGCTCACATAACATAGGAGTATACAAGATAATGGACAAAAGCTTTTGGAATCCTGCTCCTTTCATAAATTGTGAATCACCAACTCATTCTTTCAAACAAGTTTAATAAGATTTCTTTTTGAGTTACAGTGTAGCTTATGAATCATTAGAAATAATCTCAGACAGCCAAGGAGCCACTAGGATCTACATAAGTTTCTTTTTTTCTCAATGAATCAATCCATCTCCATTCTGCCATTCTTCTTCTTCTTCTTCCATTTTTTTTTTTTTTTTTGGAATCTTCTATTGCTGTTACCACTGTCCTCAGCTGATCTGGGTGTAGAGGAAGGCCCAGAGCTACTTCTTCCCTATTCCAGCCAGGGGCTGCAGCTGCAAGGAATGCCAGGCTTGTTAGGGAACAGCAGCAGCAATGGGCAGGTTTCCTGATCCCGGATGCCACCCTGCTGCAGCTCTGGGCTACAGACAGCAACTATACAAGTTGCTGGGTTCAGCTGGGAACTGCGGGAGTATCACGCAGTTTCCTCCTTCCAGTGTCTGCTGCCTGTTGTACCCCACTGGCCTGGGGTCAAGCCACATTTTGCCTCCACTCCTCCAAAAGCTAAAAGGAAAGTATGCTGTCACCCCCTTTAGTAGGTACTAGATCCACCTATGTAGGCACATATGTGTGCATGCATGTCCATATGTATACACACTTTTGTGTGACCCATAACTAGCTTTCACAATGCTATCCATCTATCAGAGCAAACAAGTAAGATCTTTCTCTCTCCCACCACAGCCAGCTGGAGCACATATGCAGGTATCTGCTGAGACAAGCCCTACGATGGCTTCTTCACAGCTGGGAAGGAAACAGACTCTCCTGCCACTGCCAGGAGAGATTCCCAGTGACAGCTCCCAGTCTTGGGGCTTGGGGTGGGAGACACTTATCTCCCAGCACCATCTCCATGACTGTGGGGCTGCTGTTCAGAGATGCTTATCTCCCAGCCTAAGTTCTGCAATCGTGGGGCTTGGGCTGTGAGACCGTTATCTCCCAGCGGCAGCTCCACAACCACGGGGCCACTTCTGGGGGATTGTTATTTCCTAGCTTGAGCTTTCCAGCTGTGGGGCTTGGGCTGAGGGACCGTTATCTCAGAGTGTGAGCTCCACAGAGCTCAAGCTGGGTGATAAGGATCTCCCAGCCCCCACCCCCCGATCATGACTGGGGAGCAGAGGACTTGGAGTTCCCTGCTGCTGGGGCAGTGGGACATTGAGCCTTCCCTGGCACCAAGCAGCTCCTGGGACAGGGAGCTATTTACTGCCCCTGGTGGACAGCTGATTGGGAGCAGGTTTTGCTTGCAGTTAGGTGTCTGCACAAGTGCTAGGTACCATTACTAATCCCAAATAAATTTGCTACTTGCATTTGCAGGTAGCAAATTTACAAGTGATTAGGGAAGTTTACTGTAAAGTAAGCATGTGCAAGTGTAAACACACATGCTTACTTAGCAGTAAAAAACATTAATTCAAAGTTAAGTGTCTTGTGTATGTCAGAGCAAAGTTTTGAGTATGTGCTGCCAGTACAGAAGAGGTTAAACTGACATGCGCGGTTTGAAGCTGTGAGTGGAAATTTCCAAGGCTCACCCAGTCCTTGCCCCCTGGGTGACCTGCAGAGCTGTCAGTCATTGCTGACCTACTTTCCCCACAGAGGCATGCTCAGATTGTGTCAGCTCCTGACTGAGAGCATGCTCAGTCAGAACCTGACATGAGGTAATCGGACTAGAAATTTCTCTGCGGAGAGCACGCTGATTGGCTACCAAATTGATATAAAAGTTCTGTGAGCCCCTCCCTGGGGGGAGATCGGGTGGACTAGAGACAGGGGCTGGTGCTGCAGGGACTGTCTCTGAGTCAGGCTTCAGGGCCTATTGATCTCCTCCTTCGACTCTGTTGTGTACTCATCTGGCTCCTGACTTACCTTTTGAACTGATTAACGGCTTACGATTTTGGATCACCCTATGGACTTTGTTTAACCCGGTTCTGGATCATCGACCTTGGCTTCCTTTTCGACTACGACCCGGCTCAACCCTTTAACCTGACATCTTCGCGGCTTCATCTTCTGGCTACCGACCTCGGCTTTTCATATTCGACCACCCGATTTGTCCATTGCTGTGGACTGGCGTCACGTGGTTCATCATCAACGTGTTACAGTTCATTTTGTTGTTTGTGATCCCCATTTATGAGCTGTTGACCAGCCCTGGGACTAGGTTTTCGGACTGAACCTCGTGGGCCCTTTGTTGTTAATTGTTTGTTTGTGTTCCAAACTGTAACTGAAGACCTTTCTGCCTACGCCTGAAGCGTAAGTCAAATAAATTCACCTCTTCTTTCTCAATCCGCTCCGAGTCCCTAACTCCAGAATCTACGCCACTAATCCCACCTGTCCGTATCTAATTGCCACCCCGGCCCACCGTGACCTTGGGACCCGATCCTTCGGTTTTCCCTGACAGTGTAGATGTAGAAAAACTCCCAGTTTTTCTTTTTTTAATTTTAAAATGCATTCCCTCCCCTTCCCCAACCATTTCTGACTTTCTCTCTCCCTCTCTACTCCCTATAGAATTTAGGATATGCTTTAAACATTTTTATTTTGTTAGCATGTTTTTGGATATCCACTGGTTTATACTGTATAATATTAGGTTTGTATTAATTTTTACTGTTGTATGTTGTATTATTATCATTTTTGTATTGATTTTTATTGTTTCATATGGATATTGTATGGTTTGTAAGTGAACCAAAATCATATCAAGTTTCCATTTTATATGTCAAGCCTCCATCTTCGGTCCTCTGCCTGAGCATCCCATGTTTCATAGATTTCATAGACATTAGGGCTGGAAGGGACCTCAGGAGATCATCAAGTCCAGCCCCCTGCCCAAAGGGCAGGAAGTCAGCTGGGGTCATAGGATCCCAGCAAGATAAGCATCCAATTTACTCTTGAAGGTGTTCAATGTAGGTGCTTGAACCACTTCTGCTGGCAGACTGTTCCAGACCTTGGGGGCTTGGACAGTAAAGAAATTCTTCCTTATGTCCAGCCTGAAACGGTCTTGCAGGAGTTTGTGACCTTTCGACCTCGTCATCCCTTGGGGCGCTCTGGTGAACAAACATTCCCACAGATCCTGGTGGTCACCCCGGATAAACTTATAGGTGGCCATCAGATCACCCCTGAACCTGCGCTTTTCCAGGCTAAAGAGTCCCGTGGCTCTCAGCCTGTCATCGTAAGATCTGTTTTCCTGACCTCTGATCATGCGCATGGCTCTCCTCTGGACTCTCTCAAGCTTCTCCACATCCTTTTTGAATTGTGGAGCCCAAAACTGGACGCAGTACTCCAGCTGCGGCCTCACCAAGGCTGAGTACAAGGGGAGAATGACGTCCCGGGATTTGCTCGAGAAGCATCCATGGATGTAAGCCAGCGTTTTGGTCGCTTTACTAGCTGCAGCATGGCATTGCAGGCTCGTGTTCATCTTGTGGTCAATGATGACCCCCAAGTCTCTTTCTTCTGTAGTGCTATCCAACGTAGCACTGCCGAGCCTATAAGGATGCTGCAGGTTTTTCCTCCCAAGGTGGAGAACCTTGCATTTTTCAGTGTTAAACACCATCAGGTTCTCATCTGCCCATTTGCTGAGCTTGTCCAGGTCAGCCTGGATCACCTGCCTGTCTTCTGGCATGGATGCTTTGCCCCAAAGTTTGGTGTCATCGGCGAACTTGGCCAGTCCACTCCTGACTCCAATGTCCACATCATTAATGAAGATGTTGAACAGTATGGGTCCCAGGACAGAGCCTTGAGGGACCCCACTGGTCACAGGGCACCACGACGAGTGACTGCAATCAATTACAACCCTCTGGGTCCGACCACGGAGCCAGTTTCCCAGCCAGTGGATCGTGGTGGAGCCAAGGCCACAACTGGCCAGTTTGGCCAAGAGGTGATCGTGGCATACCAGATCAAAGGCTTTTTTGAAGTCAAGATATATGACATCAATCTCTTCTCCCTTGTCCAGGTGATAGGTCACCTGGTCATAGAAGGAAATGAGATTGGTCAAGCTAGACCTACCTGCAACAAACCCGTGCTGGCTATCCCTTAGAATGTTAGCCTGGGCCAGTCCCTCAAGGATGGCCTCCTTAATAAACTTTTCTAAGATCTTCCCCAGGATAGAAGTCAGGTTAATGGGCCTATAGTTAGCCGGATCCACTCTCCTCCCTTTCTTGAAGATCAGCACCACATTGGCCTTCTTCCAGTCTTCGGGCACTACACCAGAGCGCCAGGAGTTCTCAAAAATCCGTGCCAGGGATTAGGCTATGACGCTCGGCAGCTCCTTGAGTACCCTGGGGTGCAGATTGTCAGGGCTGGCTGACTTGGAGGTATCCAGCTTCTCAAGGTGTTCCTTCACGAGGTCAGCATTTATGGAGGGTAGGGGATCCCCCTTACCCAGATTTCCCTGTCCCATAGCAGGCATGGGCGTCCCATGGGACTGATGAAAGACCGATGCAAAGTACCTATTTAATAGGTTGGCTTTTTCCTGGGCGTCAGTTGTCAGTTGCCCCATCTGGTTTAGCAGGGGTCCAACATTGCCCTTGCTTTTCCTCCGGCTCCCCACATATCTGAAAAAGGACTTTTTGTTGTCCTTGATGCTTGAAGCTAGTTGGAGTTCAGTTGCAGCCTTGGCTTTCCTGGTTTGCTCCCTGCAGGACCAGACCAGTGCAGAATAATCCTCCTTGGAGGTGAGTCCCATCCTCCATCCTTTGTAGGCTTTCCTTTTTAGCCGCAGGAGGTCCGCTAGGTCCCTGGAGAGCCAGGTGGGCTGCTGTGCCTTCTTGCTGCCTTTCCTCTGTGTTGGAATAGATTTAGCTTGTGCATTGAGGATCGCTTCCTTGAGAAGCAACCTCTCTTCTTGAACTCCCATCTCCCTGGGGTCATGTTCCCTGAGGGCCTGACTGACAAGCCTCTTGAGCTTGTCAAAGTTGGCTTTTCTGAAGTCAAGGCCTTCTGTGTTGCTGACTGACTTGCCAGCTTTACGGCGGATGGTGAAGGTGATCAGCTCGTGGTCGCTGTCACCCAGCTTCCCATCGATCACTAGGTCGCCAATTAGGTCGTCCCCTGTAGCCAGTACCAGGTTGAGCAGCGCTTTGCCTCTTGTTGGCCCATAGACTTCTTGAGTCAGGTAGAGGTCATCCACTCATGAGAGGAAGCTTTGCGACCGCTCGGATTTTGCTGAGTGATCTTCCCACGAGATGTCCGGGTAATTGAAGTCCCCCATGACAACCAAGGTCCTGGAGCAAGCGGCCTCAGTCAGTTCCCTGGCGAACTCCTGGTCAAGCTCAGGACTTTGAGTGGGAGGTCTGTAGTAGACTCCCACCGTTGTGTCCCCTGTGCCGTTTTTCCCATGAATTTTTACCCAGAGGGTCTCTAGCTGTCCATGCCAGTTGCCAACATCAGCTTGCAGGGACATGTAGCTTTCCTTCACATAGAGAGCTACACCCCCGCTCCTTTTGTCAACACGATCCCTCCTGTACAGGGTATAGCCCTCTATACCCGTGGTCCAGTCATGGGTGGAGTCCCACCAGGTCTCCGTTATCCCAATGATGTCATAATTCTTTACACTGAATAGGAGGACAAGCTCCTCCTGCTTGTTACCCAGGCTCCTGGCATTAGTGTACAGGCAGGCAGGTGTCCCCTTAGGGGCTCTTGCCTTGCCCACAGATTGTGCCAGGGCTGGGGCAGGGGTGGGCTCCCTTAAGTGCCTTGGTCTGCTGGCTTTGCAAGGGTCACTCAGTGGGCCAGCAGTGGCAGTCGTCCCCCCATCCCCCAGCGGGCTTAGTTTAAAGCCCGGTGGAGCAGGTCAGCCAGCCTGGCTGAGAAGAGCCTCCTCCCCAGGGGAGAGAGGTGGAGGCCATCTCTTCCCAGCAGCTCGCTGCCTCTCTCTCCAAAGAGCGGGCTGTGGTCATGGAAGCCAAAGCCTTCCTGATAACACCAGCGCCGCAGTCTTTGGTTCACTGCGTGGATCCTCCTCTCCCTCCTCAGCCCATAGCCCGAGACTGGGAGGATCGATGAAAATACCACCTGAGCTCCCAGATCCCTAAGCCTCGCTCCCAACTCACTGTAGCACCTCATGACCTGGCTGGGGGTGCTCCGAGCCGTGTCATTGGTGCCCACGTGAATAAGGAGCATGAGGTAGCAGTCTGTGGGCCGGAGAAGCTGCGGGATCCTCTCTGCAATGTCTCAGATGCGGGTCCCCGGGAAGCAGCAGACTTCCCGGGCTAAGGGGTTGGGGCGGCAGATTGCCCACTCAGTGCCCCGCAGGATGGAGTCTCCCACAACAAACACCTTTTGCTTTGACTTGGGAGAGCGGGGCCAGTAGCTGTGGTTGAGCCTGGGTTGCCTGCGGGAGCTGGCAACTGAGCAGGCTCTGCTGGGGCTGCAAGAGGTGTGAACCTGTTGCTAAGCTCCGGCGAGGGAGGGGCCTTGGTGTTGCAACAATATGATTCATTGTACCCTCAATGAACCACAACCTCTTTGCTTTGTATGTGTCCTGCAGGCCCCACATCTCTCTCTCATGGCTGGCTGGTGGGCAGTGTTCAGTAAGAAAGTTGGAAGACACAACTTTGACTGGAAGAGAGATAATGCAGGTTTAAACTTTCGTGGCTACCCGTATGCCACTGAGGTGCATAAACATAAATTGGGATTTGTCAACAATCCCTGTTTCAGATAGTTTTCAAAGTACCGCTTACTAATAACATACCATGTTTACCCAAAATCAAGATAACCCCTGCTATAATTAGATTGTATACATGCCAAATATTTTTTTATAATCCTCCATGTATAGAACCTAATTACTGGAGCATTGTGTTAAATTCATTACCCCTGCAAAACATCAGTGAGGGGCAAGGGACCAGACCCCACCGCCCTCCACCTCCCCATGCCTGACCCTCTGTCACTTGTCACCTTGTGGACTAGACATGGTCCATTGTATTCAACTTCCTTGAATAATCATAGATATAAGCATGTTTATGTGTTTTCTGCTGCAAGATCCTAAGCAAGAAGAAATAGTCCTGCACACTAGATCACCAATCCACAATGGAGCTCATGCACAGGATCATTTTGCTGCAGGAAACAGTGCACAGGATGAGGTCGGTGTGTGGCCAGATCTAGAGTGCGGCCTTGGGATGTGCAGGGTCAGTCTGGTTCATAGAGATGTCATGCGAGATCGTGCCTGTGTGCTGGCCCTGCATGTGTGCTGACCCAGCCCTCAACCAACCTTATGCCACTCAGTCAGCCTGTAGGACTGTTGATTTGAATCAAGATTTTGCAGATTTACCTAGTAAGCAGTACATGATGGATGCAGATTGGTAAACTGGGATCATAAATTATGCTTATGTAGTTTTCAGGCACTGATGTCACAGAAAGAGATCCAGGACCAGGATTCTGTGTGCATTTTATATTACATAGGCATTGCATTAGGAACCTAGGGTTCAACAGGCAGCAGACGCTGGAAGGAGGAAACTGTGTGATACTCCCGCAGTTCCCAGCAACTTGTATAGTTGCTGTCTGTAGCCCAGAGCTGCAGCAGGGTGGCATCCGGGATCAGGAGACCTGCCCATTGCTGCTGCTGTTCCCTAACAAGCCTGGCATTCCTTGCAGCTGCAGCCCCTGGCTGGAATAGGGAAGTATCACTGTGCTAGCTGCTATCTTCTTCTCTGGGTTCCTAAAACCCCACATTTCAAATGCTACTCCTCTGGTTCTAGTCTTCTTTTTTCTTGTATCTTAATTCACCCAGTATTATAATCTGTTAAACCAAAGAACTAGATTTAGCTTTTGGGACAAAATGCAGATTTCTCCCTGAGGTATCTCTAACTTAGAAAGCACAGGAGAGCATTTTCCTAGGAGAGGAGGCTTCTTGGTTGTAGTCCCAGCTCTCATTTCTGAGGGTTTTTTTTCATATTTCAATGCAAAGCCTATCTAATATAAAATGCACACAGAATCCTGGTCCTGGATCTCTTTCTGTGACATCGGTGCCTGAAAACTACATAAGCATAATTTATGATCCCAGTTTACCAATTTCCACCCATCATGTACTGCTTACTATGCAAATCTGCAATATCTTGATTCAAATCAACAGTCTTACAATGGGCAGGAAAATGAGAGGACAGTGAAGCTCTGAATATGGTAATTATGTAAATGGTAATGAGCACTCCCATAATTACCCAAAGGTATGTGATAAAGAGGTCGCCAAGCTGAACATGAAGTTATTTAACCCTTAGATTTGGAGAGAGAGAGAGTTTTGAGGCAGCAAACTACCAATACTTGTTCAAAAGGTAGGTGTAAAACTTCTTGGTCTGAAAGCTAAAAGAATTATTATCAGTCCTGATTTTCCTCTAAATTACCACAATGCAAAAAGGGAGATGATGTACATACATGTCTGAATTGCATATTTTCATGGAAACAGAATGTGATTACAAGTGGCTACAAGAATACAACTGGCAATAATAAAACCAAACCAGAAAGGGAAAAGAAGAGAACTATACGGAATCATAAAAAGTGTCCAGATGTATTTTTCTCCTTTAACCTAATACACACACACACACACACTCTCACACACACACACTCTCACACACACACACTCTCACACACACACTCACACACATACAACTGATGGTCATCATAGAAAATACAGATATAGGAGTCATAAGAGTTTTTACAGCTTATAGTGGGAGAATGTGTGAGAAAAAATGTTTTAGATGATGGAATGAGACATAGAGGTTGATTATATGTTATCTAACCGTAACATAAAATCTATTTATTGAGGTAGCTAGCTAGGATATAAGATTGCATTAACTGATTGATTGATCAATTAATCCATCCATTGGTACTAATAACATCACATTATTCAATATTACAGGAGATAACACAAACACATATACAATGTAAAATGGATACCATTAATAATACACATATTAAATATATATTCTTCTTGTTCTTGTTGTTGTTATCATCATCAGCATCTACCAAGTTTTCCCATTTCCATAGCATCTGAATAATTGTTTTACCTTTTCAGGACATAAAATACATTCAAGACATGAAAGGAAGAAACCAAACCACTGTGACTGAATTCATCCTTTCAGGATTTTCACATCTCCCTGACTTGCCAGTTGTATTCTTTGCATTGGTTCTAATCATATATCTGCTCATACTGCTTGGGAATGCTCTCATCATTGTAGTCACATTGACTGATCCTATCCTTCAAACTCCCATGTATTTCTTTCTCAGGAATTTATCCTTCCTGGAGATGAGCTACACCTCTGTCACCATTCCTGGAATGCTGGTCAACCACCTTTCTGGGGAGAAAACCATCTCAGTGTCCAGCTGTGCTGCACAGATATATTTCCTTATCTCCTTTGGCGGAGCAGAATGCTGCCTACTGGCATTGATGGCTTATGACCGATATGTTGCAATATGCATCCCCCTGGCATATACAGTTGTTATGAATAGAGGGATTTGCTTTCAGCTAGTGGCCACTGCATGGTTAAGCAGTAGTCTTGTGACTCTGCTGCATGTGGTGTGGATGTTTAACCTCCCTTTCTGCCCTCCTCTGGAGATTGACCATTTCTTCTGTGATGCTCCACCAGTCCTGCAGCTGGTCTGTGGAGACACCCACCTAATTGAAATAGAGGCCCTCGCTTCTGCTACATTATTTGTTGTGATTCCTTTTGTAATTATACTTTGGTCCTACATTCGAATCCTCACTGCCATCCTGAAGATGCCATCAGTTGAGGGGCAAAGCAAAGCTTTCTCCACTTGTTCCTCACACCTTGCTGTGGTTGTCTTATTCTTCAGCACAGCTGGTTTGACATACTTCCAGCCCAAATCTAGCAGTTCACCTGGTTCCAGTAAATTTTTGTCTCTGTGTTATACCATTCTTACACCATTGTTAAACCCAGTTGTCTACAGCCTGAGGAACAAAGAAGTGAAAAGAGCGTTACAGACAAACTTTGGCCAGAGAGTATCTTCATGAAGACAGTTTTGAGCAGTGTGGACCACTTTGGTGAGGAATCTGATCTGAGACAGTTGATCTGAAGTGTCCTAGAAACAGAATCACAATCTGAAACATGACACATAATTTGCCACTAACTTATTAGAAAGAAGCTGATCTGCTGTTTCCCTCACGTTAAAATTGTAGCTTATGAAATGTGTTACAAGTGGTCTAGTCCTTGCTAACATCCCTCACCCACTTACTTTAAGAGTGAACCTTTCAGATTTGAGTTTAGAATAAAGCATTCCGGCTTTCAGTGGATTATAACCTTTAGTGAAAACAATGTCATTTTGACTATCTATATATTATATATATATTTGTCATGAGAAATGATATTCTGGTTAGCCCTAATTGTTTTCTTTCCTTTTTATCCAAATTTGGAGAAGCAACTAATATGCACAGGAAGGAGCTCAAGCAGAGTACAGATGATGGATGAATTAAATGAGAAGTTTAATGCTAGTCACTGTGCATACATCCTGGATTGGACCTCTTCTTAGGTAACAAGTACTCAAGTTTCACTTTCAGATTTTTTATTAAAATAAATGTGTCTATCAAATTTCTGTCTTTTTGCCACACCCCTTATTCCTTGCATTGCCTTAATCTATAGTAACAATGCTTGTATTTTTATTTAATGTCATGGTTCTCCAATCCTGACTCTAGATTTCAATGCTGTAACTGAGAAAAGACTGTTCAGTGCTTGTTTTTTATATCTAACATTCATTCAGCATGAATCCGACAACCTCATTTTTGTTAAGTCTTTGTTTGGCCTAGGAATTTCCATAGCATGTATCCATATTTTACATGAATTTTCCTGTGGGTAAATTCACTACTTAAAGAGTTATGTAGAGATATTTATTTACAAACATGTATCTTCCTTCTTCCCTCTTTCTTATGCTTTTGAATGATTTTGCATTCTCTCACTTTTAGATGTCTCGTTTCCAAATTAGAATTTACAAACTGACATCCTTAGGGGTGAATTTTTATTTTTTTCTTGTCATTTAAGTGTCAAGATTTGGTCAACTATGTGATTTCCTAAGTGTATAAAATAGCACTTACACACAGGCTGAAATTCTGTTCCTGGCCCTATAGTTCTGAACACATGGATAACTACATACGCATGTAGAGTGGGTATTCACACTGCCAAGAAAAAGATAGTATACTCCACTCCTTTACCCCAAACCTGAGGCATTATCCATGGAACTAACCTGGGAAACTAGAGGTCTTAGGTTCTGCCCCTGCCCTGGAAGGCGGAGGCTGAACTCCGGTCCAAGGCTTCCCTGGCTAGTGTCCTAACCATTCAGCCAAAACAGAGTGGTGTCTTTTCTCCTAACACCTAAAACTTGTTATTACTGGTATGTGTTAACAAGTGGTTTGAACATATAGGTGGCCAGTGTGCAGTGCACTGTCTATGCCCAGTATATACTTGTATGTGGATTCAGCCACAGCATATCCACACTACTGAGAATCAGAATAGCTACTTCTGCATAAGCTTAGGCAGATGACCAAAAACTGTCCCTTTAGGTGACCAGAAAGGAATAGAATGCAACCCATGGCATTTATCAACATAGTTCTCTTCATACCAGTAGCCAAGATTCTCAGGCAGTGTAAATTAGCAGAGTGATATTGCACCAAATCCCTAAATGCTGTAAATAGTGTAGTTCCACTGAAACCACTGGGCCAAAACCCCATGTAGTGGAACCTGGAATTGCTTCATTGACACTCTGCTCAGTAGAGAAACCCAAAGAAAACATGGAGTGAGGGCATTTTGTTACATTGTTAAAAATAAATAAATAAAGTTTATTTTTTGAAAAGGATAAATTATTTAATTTAATGTACTTCAATATTTATTACATCCTTGACCTTGCCTACCCATGCACTGAAATCTTTGTAATATATAAATAATAAAATTTCATCTTCTAAGTCAATGCATCTTCCACTAGGGCCGTGCAAAATGGTCTCCTTCTCCCCTACATCTTTGGCTTAGTCCTTCACTGTAAACGATGGCAGGTGAAAATAACATAGCTGGCTCAAGGGCAATAGCACCAGTAGCACCAGCAGCATCTAAGGTAGCCGAACAGAATTGTCACAGAGCCTTTCTTGTTATAAAGGAATTGGCAGCAAGAAATAAAGATGTTGTGTTGGACATATGTTACTCATGGTGTGTGTGATGGCTTATCTTGTGTTTTTATGTTTGTATGTTTATTATGAAAAAAATGGAATAGTTAGAGAAATATTGAGTCCATGAGTTACTGTACCTACGACCTAGGAGCCTGATGAAGTGCAGTTCATAGGCCCAGCTCTGAAAAGTGGTTTGTAATTTCAAACAAGCACCTAACCTCATCACCAGAACTGAAGCCAACTTCCTACAGCTCAAAACACAAAACCTGCCAACTATCTCCAGTACCCCCATAAGCTGCACATCAGAATCTATCAGACACAACAATACCTACTTGTGCGGCACATTTCTCACCAAAAATAGACTCTGCATCCAGTCTGTCAGGCCTTATCCTGAGAGGAAACAAATTACCAACCACTTTTCACAGCCGGGCCTATGAACTTTGCTTCATAAGTCTCCTAGGTACAGAAACTCATGGACTCAATATAGATTAGACAATAAAATTCTGGAACACTGCAACCTGCCAGACTTCTAACTTTCCAGGTACCTCTGCACTTTTACCTTTGTTGCTACATCCCCCTTTTCCCCCTACCTTCCACCCCAGCCTGTCCCTCACCCCCTGATGCCTCCATTTCCATTTTCACTGACTGACTTTCTTGCCTGTATTGCATGCCAGGGCAATCTCTGGCTTCTTTACTATTCCTTCCATCCAGGACCAACTGCAGGTACTTCCTCAGCCTGACAAAGGGTTTTTCAACCTGAAAACTGGCATCCCAGGCAGCTAAGCTGAGCTCACCGGGAGCCTCACAACTGCACAGCAACCAGCAAGTGTCAGGCCTGTCAAAGACATGACAAGTCTGGGCTTTCTCCAGCAAGGACTGTGTGAGTGCATGTGTTAGCTGGCTGTGGTGCCTCCTACCCACCTTTCACCAGAGGCATTTATGGGGCTGCCACACCGCCAGCAATCTCACCAAGCCTCCCTACCCTAGCAGGGTGCAATTTTAGTGGTCATGTCCAGGACCTGGGGCCGCCTCCTTCCCAATAGCCCTATCTCATACTTCCATGTTCGTCCTGGAAGGGGAACGAGCTCAGCAGGGACATGTTCTTCCCCTGTTGGCTGGTGATGCAGTTAGTGCCCCTCAAGCTGAGAGTGGGGCATTACCTGGTTTTTCAAAAAATGAAACAAGGAAATAGGTGTGGACAGAGTGAGGAGGGTGGAATTCAGTCTGTCTGCACCTGGAGCTTCGGGAAACCCAGCAGTGGGAGGTTCACCTTCAGGAACACCAGCTTCTCCACCAAACCACCATCCAAGCAGGTGCAGTGGAGTGTAACTACATCCCCATCCCCAGTGATGCTGAACACCCTATCACTTGGCACACTGGTCAGTGGACATATCTGGTCACACTGGGCTGTGGCTTGCCAGTAGGCCAAGGGGTCTCACAGCAGTGGCTCCTCATCCTCGGCAAGATAAGCAGCCACCAATGCATGAGCACTACCTGCCTGATACTGGGGTCTGGTGGCTCTGGATCGCACCATAGAAGCTACGCCCTTAGCCCATTTTGGCAGCACCTGCAGTGGAGGACAAGACTGGGTCATGGATGGCATGTTAGCATGATACAGTGGATCCCCCTGTTCCACGTCTCCCCACCTCTGCCACTCTGCCTCCTGACTTTCTTTACCAGCACCTCCGTCCACTGATTCACTGTTTGGCTACCACATACGGTGCCCTTCACCCTTGGGCCACACATGGCAGGCAGCACATGGACTGTACTGGACCGCAAGCCATTTCCTGATACCCTCCTTCAGCTGCGTGCCCTGTGAGGGAGGGGTAGGCATGATCTCCACCCCAGCTGCTCCAGATGTCTGAGGTGAAGTGTAAGTCCACCTGCGGACCTGCCTTGCGCAGCTCATCCCTCAAGTACTCTGCGCATGCTTTGTACAGGGATGGCACCACCTTCCTAGTGAAGGTGGTGCATGGGGGCGCTTGGTATGATGGGACTGCGAGCACCATGAGCTTCCTGAACCCTGGCCGCTCAACGAAGGAGAAGGGCTGGCCATCGACAGCAAGCATCTCCCCAGTGCTCTGGGTGCGCTCGCTTGACTTTGCGACATGCTCCACTTCCTGTCCGCCTTTCCCCCACTGTTCCAGTGTGGCCTGCCTCTGCTTTGGGGGGATGGGCGCTTTGGAGGGAGTGGGAGACTTCCCTTTGGGCATGCTGCTGCTGGTGCCAGACTGAGGAGGAGCAAGAGCAAGGGGTGGAGCCTGCGGAGATGCATCAGCATCCCTGTGGTGGTCATATGTTTTGTTGCCTTGCCCCGGCTGGTTTTGGCTCGGCAGTGCAGGCAGATAGCGTACGTGGAATCAATCATCTGCCAGCTCAGAATGATCCCCAACCACACTACCCCCTTGCTTCTGGGGTCCGGGTGCATCTGTGGATGCTGCTGCACTTCCCCCTCCTCAGCAGAGCAAGAGGAGGAGCGGACTGAGGTGAGCCACTTGCCTCCAGCTCTACAGAAACCTCCTCTGAAGTGGCTTCTGGAGAAGGAGAGCTGGCTCGAAGGGAAACTTGAGGGGTGTTGAGCACAAACTCAGCTGATTACCCCTCCTTCCTCATAATTTCCCTCACTAGGGCACTAAGATCCAGATCCAGCGCCTGGTACTGGAAGGCTCAGCATGGGAAGTGACAAAGGGGTGGAGTAGGCTGCTGTGCTGGTGCTACTGGTTGAGGTTGTCATCCTGGTGGGAGTGTGGGGGTTGTGGATGGGATGCAGTCTTGGGCACAGGGAGAGGCTGTGGCACTGCTACCCTCTCCTTGCTGCTTGTAGCAGCCTCATCCCTTTTAGCTGGAGGAAAGAGGCTGCGTTTCAGTTTGGTGTGGGGGGGAACTTCCAGCTCTCCCTCTACCCTGTCTTCCAGCTCTCCCTGAAGGCTGGCCAGTGTGGCCACCTGCCTTTCCACCACGCTTCATGATGTGTTTCATGTCTTCCTTTTCAAGAAATATAAAAATGCTTTTGTGTTGGTATATAAACTGAAAACTGTAGGTGTGGTGCAGTGACAAGATTTATGAACCCAATAGAAATATGTCTGTGTGTGTGTCAATAAACTCAAAAGCGTTGGTGTGGTGGAAAGAATGACGGTATAAAAACAATGTATATAGTAAGTTCCTATATAGAGTAAATTCTATAGTAACCCTATCTGATACAAGTATAAGATTTAAAAGAATAAATCAGGGAATATAATAATAAAATAAAAGCACCGACAAGAAGAAGGTATTCTGAAATCCCTCTTGCTAGGGTAGCAAGCAGGGAATCCTTTAGAAAATCAGTGCTCCTAACCAGAGTGGTCTGACAGTGAGCTGCTAGAACAGGTAGCTCACTAAGTGACCCGCAAAGCAGAAAGCAGGGCAGTTCAAAAAATGCTGCTTTTTATGAAGCTTTTCTGTCCTTCCACCAGAGCGCTGGGGTTGGAAGGACCTGAGAGAAGGGTGACAGTTACTGGCCAACTAACGAGAGCACTCCTCCCCCCCACACCTTCCCCCCTCCTTACTCTCCCTCCCCGTACTTTAATGGCTTCCCTGCAGGGAAACAGAAAGTAAAGGTAAGCCCAGCTTCATGGTGAAAATTCTAAAGGTTTCGAACTTTTTGAAACGTTTCGACCTGCCCTGTTTCGTTTCAACCCTGTTTGAAGCCTCCATTTCGTTTCGACTTTGCTGTTTGGAGGGTGAAACGGCTTGAAAGAGCTTCGAAACAAAGCGGGCGGCGAAATTTCGCACAGCCCTAGGGTCTAAAGATGGCTGACGAGGCCTATCTGGGATTGACAGACACTATTGCAGCTTGGTTGTACGTTTCCATGTAGGGTGGGTGGCTCTGAGTTCTTGATTCAGTCCCCAGGCTCAGGAATAAGCCATAGCTGAGACACCACCTGCCTTGGGATGGGATGGCTTGTGAGGTGCAGGAGGGGCAGGGAAGGGATAGGAGGGCATGGGTGGGGGAGCATAGGGGAGACTATGTGTTGGGAGGGGTACATGGGAGAAACTATGTGGTATGTGGTTTGAGAGGAGTCTGTAGAAGACTGTACAGCCTGCCCCCACCACCTACTTGTCCCTCCTCTGCTCCTACTGCTGACTAGAGCTTCAGCTCTGGCTCCAGCCTCTATGGCACTGGACCCAGAGCTGCCACTGATGCTAGTTTCTAGCTGGGCTACAGCCAGGGCCACCACTGCTGCTGATAGCACCAGAACCAGAGCTACTCTCAGAAGGTAAGTGGTGAGAGGAGTGCAGGGAGGGGGGAGCAGCACGAATGTGCAAAGTGACGGCTAGAGCCCTGGAGCACCTGATAGCCACAATGCCTCCTGCTACTGCCCAGACCAGCTCACAGTGCTGTAGCCCTGGAGCACCCTGGGATACTGGAAGTCTTCAACTTGGGCAGAATAGGGGAGTGGCCACATCTTAATAGAACAGGATGCACCCAGTTTCAGAAAACTCTTTTTGGACTGTCCTTTATTAAAGGGTATATAGCTGGTATTAATTAATAAAGAGTATATAGTTGGTATTAGTTACAATTCATGTTGTACATAGCTTCATTTTCATAGGATATTTCAGTTTAGGGTTTAAGTGCTTAGATGGTATTAGTTAATAAATTAATACATTGTACATACTTGATACTAAATAAAGTGTATATAGCTGGTATTATATTATTATAGTTAGAATTATTTAATAATGCATATTTGTTGGTATTACTTGCAATTCATGGTAAGCATAGCTTTACTTTAATAAAATATTTTATTTTAGACCCTAATTAAGTGCTTAGATTGCTTAATAATGCATCAATTAAAGGTTTCCATGGGCTTAATCCCCTACCCAGTGTGCCCAGTGAGCTGCTGTCTAGACTGGCTTGCTGCTCCCACTGGGCAGAGTGAGTGCCACATCGTCCTGGAATAGTAGAAGGATTCAACTTGGGCAGAACAGCTGTGGTGAGTGGCCACACCTTAATGGAAAAGCAGCAACGTTATGCAGATTAGAGATAGTCCTACCCTGAAGTGATGTAACTTTGAAGTGGTGTAATTTTGAGGCAATAACAAGTGCTTTAAATCACATAAAGGTGTTAATATGCATCCAAACCAGAGGTTAAGAGAAGCCACCTAAAATTGCTTTGTAATAAGACCAGAAGGCTAAAAATTGACATAATTTTTGTTACAGCATCAGCTGTGTCAGAATGTGTTCTGACGAAGCTGATCTGACTGATCAGTAAAAACAAATATCACCGTTCTGCTGCAGGGTCAGGCTTCTGCTGCTCTTGGGGCTTCCTTAGCCCAATCCTGTGGGAAAATGGCCCCAGGTGTATCACCACAATACAGAATCAGAGAACTATAGACATTTAGGGTTGCAAGGGACCTTAGGAGGTCATCTAGTTCAACCCCATGTTCAAAACCAGAATGTCCCCAACTATATCATTCCAGCCAAGGCTTTGTAGAGCCAGGCTTAAAAATTTCCCAGGATGGAGATTCCACCACCTTTCTACTTAACCCATTCCAGTGCTTCACCACCCTCTAAGTGAGAAAGTTTTTCCTAATATCCAACCTAAGCCTCCCTTGCTGCAACTTAAGACTATTGATCCTTGTTCTGTCATCTGTCACCACTGAGAAGAGTCTGACTCCATCCTCTTTGGAACTTTCCATTGGCATCCTTCCATCTGTGAGAGATGGTAGATATTGCAGCCAATGGCATAGATGGTTTGCAGTGTCTCATGTGACTGAATAGTCCAATCTGAGATTTGCATGATCTCCAGCAGTGGTTGCAAATGTATGTGTCATAGTTGGGTGGTTCAGGAGCTGCTTTTTTCCTATGGACTCTTTTCTCTTCAAGCTATTGGAGACAATTCCTGTTGTAAGCTTTGATGGCCTGGTGGAGATGATGACACCACTTGTTCTGATCACTTGTCAAGGCTTCCCATTGGTCAGAATCAATTCCAAATACCTTCATATCTCACTCACATGTGTCTTTGTAGCAAAGCTTGGGACATTCTGTTGTCTTGCTCCCTCCCATAGTACCCTGTTCCCTGTACAGCATGTCTTTTGATATATGTCCATCTTGTCTTTTGATATATGTCCATCTTTCAATCTTATCAGATGGCCTAGCCAGTGCAGCTGTCTCTGTTTTAGTAGGGCTGTCACACTTGGTAGATTTGTGCTTTGAAGCACTTCTGCATTGGTAACTTTATTTTGCCATTTGATGTTGAGTATGTGGTATAAAGAATCCAGGTGTAAGCTGTTTAACATTTTCTCTTGATATGCATAAATTGTCCATGTTTCCCCACCATACGTGAGAGTGCAGAGTACACAAGCCTTATACATTAGCATTTTGGGGTCTTGATGGTAAGCTTTAAGTTGTTTCATGCTCGTTTAGTTAGTTTGCTGAAGGTGGTGGCAGCTTTTCCAATGCAAACATTAAGTTCTTCATCCAGCGGGAGGGTGGTGGTCACTGTAGAATCTAGGTAGCTAACTTCTGGACTGTTTCTAGCTGGTTCTCATTTAGGGTGATTGATGGATCTTGTAGAACTGCTTGTCCTAGAACAACTGTCTTCTTTATGCTGATGGTGAGAGCAAATGCCTGGCAAGCTCTTGAAAGGCAATCCATGAGTTCTTGTAGTAGATATTCGTTGCGGATTGTAAGAGCAGCATCACCAGCAAATAGAAGCTCCCTGATAAGCACCTTACTAACTTCAGTCTTTTCCTTAAGTTGTGACAGGTTGAAGAGTTTCATATCCAATTTTGTGTGAAGGTATACTCCACCTCCCATGTCTTTAAATGCGAAGTTCAGGAGCACCGAGAAGAAGATTCCAAAGAGCATAGGGGCAAGAATGCATCCTTGCTTCACTCCACTTTTCATCATGAAGCTGTCTAAAGTGGACCCATCAAACTGAATAGTTGCTTTTGTGTTTTTAAAGAAGGAATGCATAAGACTTCACAGGATTGGTGGGAAACCTTACCTTTTCTAAAACGGCAAAAAGGCCTGCTCTGGTGATGATGTCAAATGTTTTGGTAGCTCCACAAAGGTGATGTACAGTGGCCAATTTTGCTCTCTGCACTTTTCTTGAAGTTGATGCAGGGAAAATATTATGTCTATGGTTGATTTCCCAGCCCTGAATCCACACTAAGATTCAGGTAGTTAAAGCTTACTATCAAATCCTTCCTCAGTCTTCTCCTGTGCAGACTAAATAAGCCCAGGTCCCTCAGACTCTCCTGAGAAGTCATGTACCCTAGCCCCCTCACCATTTTGATTGTCTTCTACTGGACTCTCTCCAACTGTCCACATCCTTTCTGTAGTGGGAGGACCAAAACTGGACATGGTACTCTAGGTGTGGGCTCACTGGTGCAAAACAGAGGAACTACTTCCTTTGATCTGCTGGCAAAGCCCCTGCTAATGCAGCCCAGTATACTGTTAGCCTTCTTGGCAACAAGGGTGCACTGTTGACTCATATCCAGCTTTCTGTCCACTGCAACCCCCATGTCCTTTTCTGAAGCTCTGCTGCTTAACCAGTTGGTCCTGTAGTAGTGCATGAGACTCTTCTGTCCTAAGTGCAGGATATGTACTTGTCCTTACTGAACCTCATGAAATTTCCCTTGGCCCAATCCTCCAATTTTCCTAGGTCACTCTGAATATTAGCCCTACCTTCCAACGTATCTACTAGTCCCCCAGCTTGGTGTCATCCACAAACTTGATTAGGGTGCAATCATTCCTATCTTCCAAATTGTTAATGAAAATACTGAACGAAAGAAGCTTCAGGAATTATCCCTGAGGCATTCCATTTGATACTGCCTGCCAACTAGATCTCAAGTCATTGATCACTACTTATTGAGTCCAACAATCCATCCAGTTTTCTATCCACCTTTCAGTTCATTCATCCAATCCAGATTTCCTCAGCTTGTAATGTGTGGGAGACCATATTAAAAGTCTTGCTAAACTCAAGGTATACCATGCCCACTGCTTTCCCTGCATCCACAGAGCCAGTCATCTCATTCTACAATGCAATCAGGTTGGTTGGGCATGACTTGCCCCTGGTGAATCCATGCTGACCTAATCACCTTCTTCTCCTGCAAATGCTTAGAGATGGATTCCTTGAGGATCTGCTCCATGATTTTTCCAGTGATCGAGGTGAGACTGGATGGGTCTATAGTTCCCTGGATCTGTCTTCTTTCCTCTCTTAAATATGGGCACTATATTTGCCTTTTTCCAATCATCTGGGATCTCCCCTGATCACCATGAGTTTTCAATAAAGGCCAGCAGCTCTGCAATCACATCAGCACTCTCAGATGCATTGCATCTGGTCCTGTGGACTTGTACACATCCAGATTTTCTCAACTCCAATTTTACTTTGGCCTTCCTGATTTCATCCTTGCATGCCTGAGCAATATTCTTATACTCCTTCCTAGTCATCTGTCCAAACTTCCACTTCTTGTAAACTTCCTATTTTTACGTCAAACTCACTGAAATGTTCTCTGCAAAGCCAAGCTGGTCACCTGCATATTTGGTATTCTTCCTGTACATTGGGATAGTTTGTTCCTACACCCCCAGTAAGGTTTCTTTAAAATAAAACTAGCTTTCCTGGACTCCTTCCCCACTCAGACTGGCCTCTCAGGGGTTCTGCCCATCAGTTGCCTGAGGGAGCCAAAGGCTGCTTTTCTGAAGTCCAGGGTCAATACTCTCCTGCTCTCTTTTTTTCTTTATGTCAGGATCCTGAACTTGATCATCTTGTGTTCACTGCTGCCCAACATGGGGTGTGACAGTTGGTAAAGGCCTCCTGGGAATCCCCTGAAGGGGATTCCTGCAGCTTATAGATCATGTTACCATTTTCAGACCCAGAGAACATGTCTGCAGGCATGGAAACCAGGAGAGACTGGGGCCCTGATGCCCTGAGAGTGCCTGTCTGAGGTGGGTGGAGAGCATGGGCATCTCTGGGTTGCCTGTGCTGTTCAGCCATAAAGCAAACAGACATCTGCCACAAAGAAGTGACACAGATTTTTACCAGAAATTGTCACCACCACAATAATGGGCATTTGTGGTGTGACAGGGAAGGGGCAGTTTTTATGGTGGCAAAAATGCAATGTCTGTTTGCAGCCTAAGTTGCCAGAAAGATTCACCTGCTTAAAAACTCGTTTACACTTTCCATGAATATATTTTCTTACCGATCATTCTCTTGAAGGCACCTTTTACCTCTTTGTTCCTCAAGCTGTAGATAATGGGGTTTAACATGGGTGTGAAGACTGTGTAGGACAGAGAGAGAAGCTTCTTGGTGTCTGGGGAATAGCTTGATTTGGGCCGGAAATAAGTCAAGCAAGCTGTGCTATAGAATAGAGTCACAACCACCAAGTGAGAGGAGCAGGTTGAGAACGCTTTGTGTCTACGTTCAGCTGAGGGCATCCTCAGGATGGTGGCAATGATATGAATGTAGGAGACCAGGATAAGAATGAAGGGGAACAGTACAATTAAAATTGTGCCAGTCACAGCATATATCTCAAAAAGGTATGTGTCCCCACACACCAGCTTTAACACTGGGGGACTATCACAGAAGAAGTGATTGACTTCATTGGGACCACAGAATGGAAAACTAAACAGCCATATGGTCTGCACAGTCCCCACAGGAATGCCTGAGATCCAAGAAGTCACTGCCAGTTGGATGCACACCTTCCTGCTCATAATAACTGTGTAACACAATGGGTGGCATATAGCTACATAGCGATCATAGGCCATGGCTGCCAAGAGAAAGCACTCTGTGCTGCCAAAGAAGAAGAAAAAATACATTTGCAACATGCATCCAGGGAAGGAGATAGATTTGTTATCTGAGAGGAGATTCACCAGCATTTTAGGGATGATCACTAATGTGAAGCAGATCTCTAGAGAGGACAAATTTCGGAGGAAGAAGTACATGGGGCTTTGTAGGACAGTATCCATCATTGTTATTAGAACAATGAGAATGTTACCAATTAGGGTTATCACATAAGTAACCAGGAACACCACAAACATCAGAACCTGGAGCTGAAGAAGACTGGAGAACCCCAGGAGAATGAACTCAGTGATTAAGGTTTCATTTTCCTGGGTCATCCTTCTAATCATGTTTAATCTGGAGTTTAAAGACACAGAAGTAAATGCTCCCTTCTGAGCAGCAATGCTTCCATTAACAGGGCTGCAGAGATATTAATAAGAAATACCAGAGGGTTTTCTCAAAATATGGACATTCTGCTTCCCCTCAGCGATGCTTGATTTTCCTAAGCAGAATACATTTTTTTCAGAAGAGGCAAAGTTTCTGCAAGACTGCTCTGTTAGGTGGTCAGAAGTGCCATCTGCTTTATGACCTAGTTTATGCTACACCTTCTTTTCCCAAATCTCCTTTTATCAAATATAAAGTACAGGCAAAATAACAAAACTACAAAGTCTCAGGCCAGTGTCAGAGAAGTAAGAGCTGGAGCCAAAGACAGAATTCCACTCTCTGCAAGATAGGAAACAAAACAGGTAATATATTAGTCTCTGGTTTACAAGAGTCTTAAGACACTTAAGTACCAAAAATACTACTCAAATCAATAAAATTAGGAAGCCTAATATAATTTTTGTTTTAATTTAAGTATGTCAAAATAACTAAAAGAAGAGGATATTTTGGTTCATGATTCTTATTCCAGTTTTACTCCAGAGTAGTGATTCTCATCCAGGATGCCAGGGTACTCTAGGGCTCTCCAAGACTTTTCAAAGGGTGTTGCAAGCTGCAAAGAAATCAGCTGGAATGAGGAGATATGTGTAGGCTCAGGATACTCCTTGCCTGGCTGCTGCTCTGTCCCCATTGCATGGCCTCTCTAAAAACAGATAAGCACTGTAGTAAATAAAATATTTTTTGAAATGGGGTGCTGGTCAATTCATATAAAGATATGAAGAGGTGGCTCAAGTCTGGAGAAGGGTACCTGGAATATGAAAGGGATGAGAACTATTGCTCTAGAGCATCTCCATTGATACTGATAGAGTTTCAGTATAGAAAAGCAAGAATGAATCAAACCTTGTGACCCCCTGGGGTTTTCACTGGTATAGCTAAAGGGATACCTTGTTCACTGTCTCAGACCATCCATTTCCATCATCATATACAAACTGCTGTCAAAAAGAGAGAAAGCTCTCTCTCTCCCTCTTTCAGGGTCATTACAGATGAAGGAATATTTAAGGCAATGATCTACTACTTCCTGAACAGCTCAAAACTCTGTGAATATGGGGGGAGATTTCCAAAGCCAAAAGGGAAAATAAACAGCCGTCTCCTACTGATACAGAATGATAACCAAGTGACACTGTGACATTCCTTCCCTGTGCTATGATCAAAACAACTTTTCCCCTAACTGTATTGTTTTCACTCCAGCAAAGTTAATCAAACTACATAAACTTGAACAAGAAAGGGCAGGATCTGGCACAAAAGTTTTAAAATTAATAATTACAATACTTACTGACATAAACCAAAAGCCTGGCCATACGGCCATCACTGGCAACACTAATTAAGGTCAGCAATGCTAAGATATCTCTCATCACCAGGAGAAGTCTCATGTCTCTGGGAGTAACTGCTAGTTCATGTTTTCTGGCAGAAGAGAGGGTTGAAAACGTAGTATCTAATACAGGTAGATAGAAATAAATAACATTGTTTTAAGTATATGAAAGTAAAATAGATCAATAGATAGATCAATAGATAGATAGATATGCAGCATCAAATGGAGAGAGGAAGACAGAAAGAGAGAGAATACTTGATGTAATAAAAATCTAGACTACATGATTCATATCACTTTAATGAATTACTTCATATTCGGGCAGTACACCCATGCAGCCACATCTTATTCCTACTTTTCTGACACCTCAAATAACTATAAGTAAGATTCTTTCCTGCTCTAAATGAACAGAGGTAGATATCTGTGAAACCTTACTTCTTTATATCTCTATCTTGCCAATAGATCGGAAAGTGCTTTCACCAACTTCCCCTTTGCTAGAGCTGAGAAAACTAAGTCATTGAGGTTGAATAATTTGCTTAAGTGCACACAGTAATGGAAAATCCTTGAATGATACTAAAGTCCTCTGACTCCCACTCAAGTTCCACAGATAAGGAAACACCTGAAAAACTAGACAAAATGAATTGTAATAAAAATACTCCTTGATAATCCTATCGGGAATTAAGTCCTGGAGACACTAACTTCAGGGTGTCAGCTGGATGCATAAAATAGTATGAAGGATTAGAGGTTAGCTAAAGGTGGAAATTCAGTCTAAAAGAGGTTATATCACAAAAAACTGAGGCAGTGATGGACACAATGCTTAAAAACACTACCAAACCAAAGGAAAGGGGGGAGAGGAGAGAACAAGAAGACAGTGAAGAAAATGGTGAAAGAGTAACCACAAAAGTAGATTGGTGGCTATGAAACCATGGACTAAATGAAGTCATGGACTGGGAGAAAATACTGGAGGCAGAGAGTCAAAAAGAGAGTGAGGCATAGAAAATGGCAGGTATTAAATGTAACAGAATAATAAGTTTAGGAAAGAGCCCATGACTGTACCTGTCCATAAGGATTAAGGCTTCTATTCCAACGAAACACCAAAATGGAATTGTAGAAAGCTGAAATCATGTAAACATGATTTCTGTTCAGTAAATACTTTGAACCTGAGCCCAACAAATGTTTTACCTTCTTCTGCAAGAAATTGTGATTTCTTACTGATATGGAAGTATGGTTTGTTTAGGATCCTTATCTGGATTTTCACAGTATCAGTGAGGCCACTTCCCCAGGTCTCATAATAGCAATGTGTGAAGGCTGGCTCATTACAATGTATCTCTGTATTTAAATAATACAAAGTTGAAGTTCTGCCCCATATAATTTTAATATTGTCATTAAGTGAGGTAATGTTTTCTGGGAATCATGCCTTCCCCAGTGTTTTCCCTGTTTGAGACATTTGATTATATATTTATATGATTCTGACTGTTCCTAAGTCTTTCTCTCTGAAGACCTTGCTGTTTGGGGACACACAATTACCCAGCACAGTTACACATGTACAGTTTCCCTCTTACATACTTTCATGAGTGTTTTATTAGAGATGGTCCTAGAGAACACCAAGAAAGAGGGTACCTCTACATTTTCAGAACTAATCTGGATGACGGTGATCATGTCTTGTACCACTATACAACAAAGAATATAACCCTGATGTCTGGAAACTGGGCCACAGAAAATGTAGTTTCCTCCCCTGTAGAACTGATAATTTAAATACAAAAGAGAAACTGAAGAAAGGAAAGTGCCCATGTAGAAACATAAAACTAAGAATAAAAATATGTTCAGAGCCACACAGCATAGCACTGGTAGAGCTAGGAATGTTGTGCAAGGATACTAAGTTCTAGTCAAGTTTTCTGAAATCCTAGACATGTAGCAAAACCCTCAGTTTTTCTTTTTTTTATTTAAAAATAAATTCCCTTCCCTTTCCCAACCATTTCTGACTCTTTCTCTGCCCTTTCTATTCCTTATAAATAGTTATAGGTAGTCATAGGTAAGATAAGTTCTTGTAGTCCATTATTGTAATAAGCCCTTTTAATATTATAAATAGTGTCCTGTTATATTTGTATTGATTTGTAGTGTTTTATATTGATATTGTATGATTCAGGCCTGTTCCTGTATGTTAACCAAAGTAATGTCAACCCTCAATCTTGTAATGTTAAGTTTCCATCTTGAAATGTCAAGTCTCCATTCTGTGTCCTCTGCCCAGGCATACCCTATTCTAACTGTGTTGCAACTATGACTCACACCTACCCCTCCTATGGAAATTGGGTCCTGGGTGAATGAAGATGAATGAGGATGGCTGCTCCAATCCCTGCTTTCTGTCCCTCTGAACTTCCTTCCATCTCTCTCTTTCTCTCTGTCATCTTGGCTCCCTCTCTGCCGTCTTCTAAACCCCTGTTTCTCTGACCTCCGTCCCGGCTTAACCCCCAGCTCTGCAGTCCTCCAAACCCCGGCTTTCACCACCACTCAGCTCTGCTTCACTGCCTCTCTGCCACCCCGGCTTCTGCTCCTTTGATCTCACTGCTTTCCTGACTCCCAGCCACCTCCCCCCGTTCCTCTGACTTCCCAGACACCGCCACTGCTTTCTCGACTCTCCCAGCCATCTCCCCCAGTTGTCTCCTCCACCTCCTGGTTCCCTCCATCTCCCAGCTTTCTCCCTGATCCATCTCCTTCCACCCCTTTGATTTTGCTGCTTTCCCAACTCTCCCAGCTGTCTTCCCCAGTTCTTCTGACTTCCTGGACACCTCCATTTCTCTCCCGACTCTCCCAGCCATCTCCCCGGCTGTCTGCTCCACCTCCCGGTTCCCTCCACCTTCTGGCTTTCTCCCCACTCCATTGCCTTCTGCCTAGGCTCCCCGGCTGGCTCTCTCTGCTCTGCCCAGTCATCACCCAGCTTTGTCACCCTATGCTGCCTCTGCTGCTCTTCTTCCCCAGCTTACTTCCGCTCCCCTCCACTGTCTCCTGCCCCCCACCCCCAGCTCTTGCCTCTGCCACTCTTCATCTTCCTCCACTGCTCCCTGATCTCCCAGCTAGCTGCCCTTTTGATCCCTTGGCTTGGCTCTAACTTCCCAGCTCCCCATCACTGTTTTTTCCCCTCTCTCTCTCTCTGACTCCTGGCTTTTCTTCACCACACCACTGCCCAGCTTTTCCCTTCCCTGGCTCCTCTGCCCAGCCACTGCCCAGCTTTCCCTCTGCCCTGCTGCCTCCCAGCTTTTCCCACTACCTTATCCATTCTGCTGCCTCTAGCTACTGGCTTTGGCCCCACTTTACCTCCTGACCTCCTGGATCTCCCAGCTCCCAGCTTTTTCCCTTCCCCAGCTCCTCTGCCCAGCCATCACCTGGCTTTTCCCTGCTGCCTCCTGGCTTTATTCCCCCAGCTCATCCGTTCTACTGCCCTGATGATTTTCTGATGCCCCTGGCTCTGTCTTTTGCCTGCTGTCTTCCAGCTTTCATCTCCCCTGATCCCATCTTTCGCCACTGTCTCCCGGCTACCTCCCAACTCCACATCACCATTTTTTTCCCTGCTCTCTCTCTGACTCCCCTGTCTCCTGGCTTTTCCAGCCTCCCCACCCCACACAGCTTCCTGGCTTGCCTCCACCACCTCCAGCCTCCCAGCCCCAGTGCCTTGCTTTTTCCCCCTGCCTCTTCTCTTCCCACTGCCTCTGCCTCCCAGCAATCCTTCACTCCACCCAAGGCACTGCATCCATCCTCCAGCTGTCTTGTCCCTCTGCAGCTTTGGCCTCAGCCTCCACCCTCCTTGCTCTTGTCAGCCCACTGCTGCTCCTCCTGGCTTTCTCTCCCCCCGCCCACTTCCTCCCGGCCCCCTCTCTTCTTTTTCTGTTGTCTCTGGTCCTGGCTCCTCTGTTCCTTCCAACCTGTCTCAACTCCCAGCTCTTCTGTCACACCTCCCAGATTTTGCTTCCCGGCTCGCTGCTCTGCTGCCTCCGGTCTTCTGGACAGCTTTTTCTCCTGGCCCCAGATTCCTCTGTCGCCTTCTGCCATGGCTTGTTGGTCCCTGGCCTGGCTTCCCAGCCAGTTCTTTCTGTCACTCTCTGTCTCCTCAACTTACTTCCCCAGGGGCACCGTGACACCAAGTAACCCTGGGGCACAGTGACCACTGGCTGGGGAATTGGCTGCACGGTAGGACCCAGAGGGTGGTGGTCAATGGGAGCCAGTTGTCTTCATGTGCTGTGACCAGCGGGGTCCCTCAAAGCTCTGTCCTAGGGCCTATACTATTTAACATCTTCATCCATGATGTGGACATTGCTGTCAGAAGTGGACTGGCCAAGTTTGCTGATGATCTGAAACTCAGGGGTAAACATCCACACCTGAGGATAGGACGGTGATCCAGGGGGATCTTGACAGGCTCAGGAAATGGGTGGATGACAACCTAGTGGTGTTCAACACTGAAATATGCAAGGTTCTCCACCTTGGGAGGAAAAACCTGCACCATGCTTATAGGCTCAGCAGTGCTATGCTGGTTAGCACTACAGATGAAAAGGACTTGGGGGTCGTGATTGACCACGAGATGAACATGAGCCTTCAGTGTGATGCTGCAGCTAGTAAAGCGAGCAAAATGCTGGCTTGTGTGGCAGAAAGCCACCTTTGTTTCTCCCAAAAAACTCTGCTCTGTGGCAATTTGATTAGGATGGGGCCAGCAGAGGAGACACACCTTTACCCTATCTCTTTGGGTAACCTGAGCTAGATACATTCCTGGGCGGGAGTGGGGGGGACCTGCTCCCTCTGCCTATGTGACTGGTAACACATACCTGGGTGAGGGGCTTCCTCCCTGGTGGGATAAAGTTTGCCTGGCAACTAGTGATGTATTTCAAATTGGTTGGCTGACAGCCAACAGGTGCTGGCCTCCTTTGGACCAGGTACATGAGGTCACAAGGGCTATATAAGTTAGGGACTGCCCAGGAAGAGGGGGCAGCATCCATGAGGGAGACTCAGAGACAGAGAAAAGCTGTACCATCTGAAACTTAGTTTCTCTCTCAAAACTCATGATCAAGGAACTGCCTGCCTTCAGAGGGAATCTCCACCTGCCTCTGGATGATACTTTTAAGTAATCTACCTAAGATCTAACTAGATATATAGCTTGCAGTAGCTTGCGTGATCAAGGGCTACCCTGCCACAGGAGTTTGCTCTCTGGGATTTCTCTGACATTGCTCTACCCTGTACCCTATTCTAACCCTACCCTCTGTAACCAATAAAGTTATCCTTTGTAACTACTGTGGGAGACTTATTGGGAGTGGGTCTAGATTATGTCTTGGGGTCTCCTTGGTTTGGCTGACTAAGGGAGACCACTACTGGGAGGGAAGCATCCGACTGAGGGAAGCATCCCAACTGCTTGAAGTGAATCAAGTACCCTTGAAGACTACCAGGCTTTGTTTCCCAGGGTGTGCAGAGCCAGAATCAGTCCAGAGCCCTGGGTGGTGGCAGTGGAACCCCCAGGCTAGTGGGTGTGCTCCAGGAAGGGGGTCAGCCAAACCTGAGGTACCCCCAGGGAGGCACTCAGAGCCTGGAAGGTGGTCAGGTACAATGAGATGGGTGGCTCAATGAAAGAACACCCCCTACTGGCCTGCCACAGCTTGCATCCATAGATGCTTCTGAAGTAAATCCCGGGACATAATTCTCCCATTGTACTCAGCCTTGGTGAGGCCGCAGCTGGAGTACTGTGTCCAGTTTTGGGCTCTGTAATTCAAAAAGGATGTGGCGAAGCTTGAGAGGGTGCAGAGGAGAGCCACGCACTTGATCAGAGATGAGGAAAACAGACCTTATGATGAGAGGCTGAGAGCCATGGGGATCTTCAGTCTGGAAAAGCACAGGCTCGGGGGTGATCTGGTGGCCACCTATAAATTTATCAGGGGTGCTCATCAGGATCTTGGGGAATATCTGTTCACCAGAGTGCCCGAAGGGATGACAAGATTGAATGGTCACAAACTCTGCAGCAACCGAGTCAGGCTGGGCATAAGAAAGAACTTCTTCACTGTCCAAGCCCCCAAGTTTTGGAACAGAGTGCCACTGGAGGTGATTCAAGCACCCACTTTGAATTCCATCAAGACACATTTGGATGCTTATCTTGCTGGGATCCTATGATCCCTCCTGACTTCCTGACCTTGGGAGCTGGACTCAATGGTCCTCTGGGGAACCTTCCAGCCCAAATGTCTATGTCTATGTCTAACTGCAGCACTGTGACCCAAAGTAACCCTTGGGCACTGTGACCGTGAGTAACTCCAAGCACCAAGTTACCCAAAGCACCCCTAGTGTCAACACACAGCCATGGAAGTGCATGTTTGCATGTTTGTGTATGTGTGTGTGAACCCATAGTGTTGTATGTGTAGTTTGCATGTGTGTATATAATTTGTGTCATGCCCTCTTGCCTAACAGGGTGGTATTGAGATCCCGAGTGTTGATCTGGTGCGTGCCAAGTCAACAGGCACATCAATGATGAAGGATGGGAGTGTCAAAATACCTCAAAAATATCTTACCCTGTGGCACCTGAAAGAACAGAAAGGTCTGTTTATTGATGAGAGAATCTGCTTGGGAGCAGACCTAGGCATTAATACCAAAGGCCAAGGACTCTGCCTGCTGTATTACTGTTGAGTAATAAAAGTGTTTTGTTCTGTTTTTTTAAAGAGCTTCCAGCTTTGCTGGGTGTGAATGTAGCATGAATTGAACTAATGTAGCTGATGTTAACATAGAGTGTAATAACAGTGAAATATAACCATGTTAGTCTTGTCCTGTAAGCAACTTGAAAACTCCATTCTGTATCCTTCTGCTTAACATAAGTGAATAAACTCTGCACAGCCTTTATGTATGAGTGTGTGTAAAAGGATGACTGGTAAGAGAATGGCATAGAGATGGGAGAAGAAGATTTAACTATTTATGTAAGCAACAAGGCACCAAATGTAAGTTACCAGTCAGTAAACTAATTAATGAATGGCTGAATAATCCCTTTTAGGCCTAGGGCACAAAGGAGATAACGAGGAGAAGGAATGGACCCACCCTGCCAGGAGGGCAGCAAAAACACTCCAAGGCTAAGATAAGCTGAAGGCAAAAGAACAACTGCAAAAACAGAAGCTGGGTATGGAAAAACCCCAAACACTGAAACAAAGGATGCCAATCCCTATAAAAGAACACTTTGAAAATGCTAAGTTGGGTGAGTCTCTTTCTCTACTGCTGTTTCATCAGAGCACAGATGCATCTGTTCACCCCACTCCAGCTGTTATCTTCAAATCTGCTATCTTCAAATCATCATCATCTACTCAATAAACCCAGGTTGGCCATCCTGGGCTGATATTGAGCAACTATTGCTGGTAACTGTATCTGATGTATGTGTGGATGGAATGGTTGTTTTGTGTATGTGCATGCCTGTGTGTAATGATGTGTATGATGATTTGTGTGTGTTTGTATAAATGGTGTGTCCGAACCTCTATGTCTAATTCATGTAATCAGTAAACTCTGCACCTTGCCTTATCCCCCTTTATAAAGTCTTGCTTGTGATTTAAGCAATTGGCAATCTGAGTAACATGAATACAGATACACTCAATCCCCTGGAAGAAAATAGTCTGTCTCTAGAAGCAGAAGTCCACAAATGACTGGGAGAAGAATGACATATTTGGGACCAAAACATTTGGCAGCAGATTCCAGGGAGCCAGGGGTATCACTCACTGTAGGAGCTACACCTGGGCTGGCTTCACAAATTTCTCCAAAAGACTATAAAATGCTTGGGATCCGAAGCAGATTCTCCTCTGGGGAATCTATCATGGACCACTTAGGTCCCAAGCTCATAGAATCATAGAATCAAAGGAAGTAGGGCTGGAAGGGACTTCATCTAGTCCACCCCCTGCCTGAGGCAAGATCATCACTACCCAAACCATTGTACCCAAATCTATTGTCTAACTTATTAGCAAAACTACACAATCAATCCTGGCACAACCATCAGACATAAAACCATAAACTGCCACAGGTAAAGCAGGGGAAACCACAGCAGCCAACATCCTGCTGCTGCAAATGTTGTTAAATTATGCTTGAAAGGTTCCATGAAGAGGTCCGTGCCACATACTACAGAGGAAGTCAAAATCCCCCACAGCCTATACCATTCTTACCATGGAGTGAGACTTCTTCCTGACCCCAAATGTGATGATTGGTCTGACCATGAGCAGAGGGGCAAGACCCTCTAGCCAGGAACCTCCAGGTTTAAGTCTCAGCAGTAGCCCTGGCACACCTAAATCAAAATCACCAATCTTGACTGCAGCCACTACCCAATGCTTTTGAGGAAGGCTTAAAAAACAGACACATGATAAATCTGTGAAGTCAATAGGGCCTCAGATGGAAAACAGGTATCTAGGAGTGGAATTATATTTCTTTTTAGTGATCTGCATGGCGTTTTTAGCATTTACACATCAATAGCAATTCTATTCTTGGATGCATTATCCTATACGTGTAAATGACTATGTATGCCTGTACCAGTAACAACAGGAGGTGGGTGGATAAGGGTTTGTCCCATTTCTTAACTACAAAAGTTAAGCATCTAGTGCACTAATCACAGATGGGGACTCTAGCCACCCTCTCACTCAGATGGTTTGAACCTGAATGTTCTTCAAAGCCCATTAACTACCATGCTACAGACCAGACAATACCCAAGCCTCTCTCCACCATTTCTATGAAAGTGAGCATCTGCCAGTTGTATTTCATATAGTCATTTGGGGGTATGGGTTGCAATGCAGAAAGGAAGTTTCTGCCTGCATGCTGGAACCAAAGGCCCCTCCTTTTCAGGCCAGCATCCATCTGACTGAACAACACACACTCTGTTTTGTGGTCTTCTTCCTGTCCCCACAAATCTCCCCTCGTAGCTTCCCAGGGGTAAGGTTCTTAAGAAGTGCTACACATCCTGATCCTGCTACACATCCTGAAAAAGTACACATATTTGGCTGGGCATGTGTGAAGCTAGTGTAGAGCCTACTGTGCATTCCCAGTCCATACATGTATAGGAATGCACACACTGCACATCCATATGGATGAAAACTAGAATGGCTACTGGTATTAAGAGCCAAAAATGCCATAACTGACTAAAAAAACTACTTAGATGACCACAGGAAAATAGAATTCCACTCTAATTCCTCCCATCTTAGCCACTATCATGTCTCTTCTGGGCATGAGTAGAAGCTGAATTATAGACATCACATCAGTTTTTATAAGAAAACATAGGCCTCTAGAATACTGGATCCCCAGTGTGGGCTGGGATGATATAGTTGGGGATAGTCCTGCTTTGAGCAGGGGGTTGAACTAGATGACCCCCTGAGGTCCCTTCCAACCTTAATTTTCTATGATTCTGTGACCTCATAGGTTTCCATATGGGAATCCCTCTCTCAACATCAGGCACCTGAATTCTTCTTTAATCCTAATTTAGAGCCTACATTCTTGTGTGATCTCACTCTAAGAACTTAATAAATACTGAAAAAGATCTTCAGGATTATGCCACTGTATTTTTGCTAAATACACTGTATTTTTGCTATATATAAGAAATTAAGTTAAATTCTGGTAGTCATCTACTTAATGATTTTTTTAAAAAAATGAATAGGTTTGGACACAAAAAATAGAGGCCTGGCTGTAGAAAGAACCAAGAGAGGAGGAGGAGAGAAAGTTCTACAAAGAGGACAAACTCAAGATAGAAAAAGTAGTTGGAGATGGACAGAAAGAGACATCTAAAAATGCAGCTGTAATTAGTGTACTCAGGAGACATAGGGCTCTGATGAGCAAGACAACTTCAGTGTCCCAACCCTTAAAACTGCAAAATATATTTATTGAAATTTTCAGCAAGAGCATATTACTAGGACTCTGATTTCATTCTCCTTGAGGTCAGTTACATAGCTCTTACTACTGACATCATCTTAAGCTCATTCCTAGCCATAAATTACATCTCATTGTAAGGTTGGGCTTGAAGAAATAAAATTTCTTCAGCTAACAGTGATCAGCCACATAGAACCGAACAGGTAAATGGAGGCATTTGTAGCATATTTGTCCAGTCAAAGTTTGGTGCCAAGTGCTACAATGTAATTTAGAGCATGATTCAAATTTACATGGTGGAACAGCAGGGAAGCAGGCAGGAGCTTAACTATCGACCTCCATGCCGGTATTCAGACTCTTAAAGATCACAATCAAGTGTTTGGGACTATGCTTTTTTTTAGTTTAGTCGATTTTTTTTCCTTCTAATTCATATCAGAAAATTAATCAGAGATGGTATCCTGCAGCACATGGCGGGGTGGGGGGGAAGGAAACGGAGACAGCTGGCTTCATCGTTACATGGATTCTTGGAATCAGTTATAACTTCATCAGGTTTCAAAGGTAGGTAAGGAACTTCTGACAGCAATCAGTTATAAATGTTTTGTTTCCCAGCTATTGGGCAGATAGCATAAAAGAAAGGAAGAAAATTAACAAATAAATACATAAATAAATGTATTTCTTACACAAATCTTAGGATAACTTGTCAAATTATATAAGGAATAATATGTTTTCTTTAGTTTTCTAGGATTTTAAAATTATAGTTGTGCTTAAATTTGTTTATTAGTAGCTGGGTGCTTTTGGCATGTTGTTATGGTTTTGTGTAAACACAAAGGGTAATCTTGGTTAATCAGATGACCACAGTAAATAAGGATCAACAGAGCGGCATTTTACAAAGTATAGAAGTGCCCCTCGGCTTGGTGCTCCGAAGTCATTTTATGGGTTCACTTTATGGGTTCATTTTATGTTATTCTTTGTTATTTATTTCCAATGACTTCTTTAGTATTCAGGTATAGTTACATTATCTTTCAATATAAAGATAGAGTTAAATAGATGAACAATTCATATAATATTTTCAGAATTATTTAAGTAGATAGGTGGGTTAAATCTTATTGAAACAGATAGAATTAGGAGCCAGAACATTAAAAAAACCAAAACTTAGCCATCTAAACCAAGACAAAAACTCAGGAATCCAGGATTTTCCCCTAAAGCCTCACAGCTGTGTCCTGCTTTTCTTTTTTACAGAGCCCATGAATTTGCTTTCTTTTCTCCATAGTGACCCAGGTTTAATAGCAAAGCTTTCCCTCCTTAGTTTAGACAGCCAAATTATCCTTCCTGTAACAGGATTTGAACTAAATCTGAACATCCACATAAGTTAGTTGACTTTAAAATCCAGGCCTAATTGTCATGTGTTCTGCAGGAGGGAAATTCTCTCTCTCTAAAAGAACTGCTATTCAGTTCAATTCAATCATCACAGCTAAAGAATAAATGTTTTGTCATGATAGCTGCATATCGGAGTATAAAGCCATAGATTTTTGGTTTTTGGTTCTCATTCCTATTCCTTTCTTCTTGAGTTAGCTTTGATGAGTATCTGCATCCCCAATTATGTAGCATAAGCTCCAGTTTCTGTTATACAGAGAGCCAGTGCACAAGCACAAGTTACAGTTGACACAATGGGCCAGACATTCTTCTATTTATCAGGTGTTTCAGTGGTACTTAGCTACCCAGGATGGCATTCTATTATTTCCTGGTCATCTAAATGGTCATTTTGGGGGTGTCTATAGGGATTTATTGGCACTAATTCTATTCCTGGATGTGTAACCCTACACATGTGGATGACAATCCCAGTGTGATTCTACTCTAGAGTTCTTAAATCCCTGAAAAAAAAACTGTTAATGAAAAGGTTGTGTGGGTCCACCTCCCCTTTCCTTCTTTTTTGTGACTTAGGTTCATTTATGTTTTCGTCAAGGACTTGAATAGGATGGAATAGAATTGCATTTAGCATCTTAACTACCACTTAGGCATCAAATATATAGGCTAAGAAATGGTCCGATATCTTCCAGACCTCCACCATGGGTATTGTATAGACTTCATGCCTTACAGCTAACCCAAGACTGTAATTCCTCCACTGAATTACATGTTCAACTTTATATAAATTGCCATAAATCAGAAGTGAATCCATGGCAGTCAAAATCTGGTTCTGATTTTACCCTAGAGTTAAGCAGGAGTAGCCTAACTAATGTTAGGGGGTCAATTATTCTTTTACTCCCTAACTGAATCAGGATTAAGTCCTGTGTAGTTATTAAGGGACTGCTGGGTGGGGCGGGATTCTTTACTAAAAAGGTATAAATTGATTTATAAAGTTCATTTTAATGTGTCGGGGAAGACTTTGTTTCCATGGAGAACATTGTAAAAATTGATTAGTTTTTTCTAATAATATTTCATTGCAAAGGAGTTCAGGATTTTGCTCACTGAGTTTTAACTATTACTCAGAAGTTAGCATGAGCCATACAAGAAAACCCTGATTTTCATCTTTATCTTGTTTCATGAAAGTGTGTGTGGTTTCCAAATGTCAACCAAGATCCCAAGAAAAAGCATTTATGTGCCTAACTCCTATTCAATCACTCCTTTTGGTTTGGATCTTAATTTGGCTCTTCAAAATCTCACATTGATACCTATAGAAGCAAGACCAGATCCTCCGGCAATTCTGGTTAGCCATTACTTACATACCCATAGCTAGTGAAATTTATAGAAGTGTTTAGGAAGGTTAGGCAGCTAGGTCCAATTAAGAAAAAAAAGAACAACAAGGTACTTTACTCACTTTTCAGTCAGAATGTATGCACCTTTCCTTTCATAATGCTTATGTCGGCATAGTCCTGCTTAAATATGTATGTGCATGTGAAATTTTACCTTTTTAAGTACAGATATATACAGACACAAACATATGTAGGTACACATATACTTATACATGTACATATACAACATTTGTTTGGGGAGTGACATAGATAAGAGTTTTTATAAAACAAGAATCCACCATTTGAAAATTAGGCAACTGCTTCTTACCATGTCCTATACTGACCCTCTAAATGTGAAGCACCCTAAACATTAGGCTGTTTCAAAATACCTTTAGAAGTGTATGCAAATACCTTTTTCTACTTTCATTCTCTTTTTAGATGGTACACACAGAGGAAATGTGGTGGGGGAACCAAACCTCCATAAGCAAATTCATTCTTGTCGGGTTCTCAAATCTCCCACACCTGCAAGGCATATTATTTTTTGTGATTCTGTTCCTGTACTTAGTGACAGTGACTGGGAACATCTTCATCATCCTCATCATTACATGGGATGCTGCCCTCTACTCCCCTATGTACTTCTTCCTCAAAACCTTATCCTTCTTTGAGATTTGCTTCACCTTAGTCACAGTGCCCAAGATGCTGGTCAACCTCCTGGCAGAGGACAAGAGCATCTCATTTTTGGGATGTGCACTCCAGATGTTCTTCTTCTTCTTCTTTTGCTGTTCAGAATGCTTTCTCCTGGCAGCCATGGCCTATGACCGCTATGTGGCCATCTGCAACCCACTGTGCTACACCACTGTTATGAATCAGCAGGTCTGTTGCAGGATGGTGGGAGGGGTTTGTATGCTTGGAATCCCTGTTTCCCTGTTTCAATCAGCTTGGCTTTTTAACATGCCTTTCTGTGGTCCCAATGTGATCAATCACTTCTTTTGTGATATACCACCAGTTCTGAAACTGGTTTGTGCTGACACCTCTCTGTATGAGAAGCAGATCATGGCTTCCACACTGCTGTTCCTCATACTTCCATCCATGCTAATCCTGATCTCCTACATCTGCATCATCAATACCATTGTGAAGATGAAGTCAGCTGAAGGCAGGCGCAAAGCCTTTTCCACCTGTTCCTCACACCTTATTGTGGTGACATTGTTCTACGGGAGTGGCAGCCTGACGTATCTACAGCCCAAGTCCAAATACTCACTGGATGTTAAGAAATTCCTGTCTTTGTTCTATGCAATCATCACACCCATGTTGAACCCCATCATCTACACCCTGAGGAACAATGAGGTGAAGTTAGCTCTGAGGAGGATGGTGGCACGGAAGGTATTCTCATGGAAACTGTAAATGAGATTTGTAAAATGTTTTTGCAAAATGGTGACTTCTCCAGCATTCTGAAAACTTTCTTGTGGTGAAAAACTCCTGCAGACATCCGTAAGAAGGGATATTGTATTCTCAGAAACAGATCTGACAAAGGGACAGAAGAACTATTTGGAGGATTCTTTTCTAGCAACATACTTTGAATAGAGTTCAGGATATCTGCTTCCAATCCTGGATCTTCTGCAGATTTGCAATTTTATTTTGGGATAGCTATGTAGGCTGGTATTTCCAAAGAACCTAAGCAGTTTAGGTCCTGAAGTCCCACTGGTTTTCAGTTGAGCAATATATTTTGCTCCCTTTGGCTTCTTGAATATCTGTAGCTAGAAATTTGAGTTGCTGAATGATGTGGATAAGCTCTGCCATGAAGCATCATGACACAGCTAATCCACTTCCTTGTGCAAAATGCATCACCACTTGTCTCACTCTTGAGGGTGGGGGACAATGGGTGATGTTATCGCTCCAATTACCCTTCTAAGCCAGACCCATGCTTCAGGTCTGTCTGGGTAGTTAAAATCTCTTCCCTGCTCAGCCAGACCTGATTCTCCATGATGAGAGGATGGGTCTGGCTGAACAGGGAAAACCAGACTTCCCTGCTTTTGGAGAGGTGTCCCAAGCTTCCTCAGGGCATCTCTCTATAAGTGTGGAAAGCAGAACGGTGCTCTGGGGGCTTAAGGGGCCTGTCTGGGTTGGTAGTATACAGCATGTAGTTCAGACTGTCTGTACTCTTCCACCACAGAGGTAATAGACATACGCTGCAATAAAGCAGCAGAGTTTATTACCACCTTTTGTTGCATCACTTATTTTTCATTCACATGATACAGCAAAGATAATCAACATTTATTTGATCAATATTCATGCCACTGTTAAAATTTTTATGAATTACAAATGAGACATCAAGCAATATTGCAGTGTCTAATTTTCCTAATTTTCCTTTGCAAGGGGGAAACAGTGATTCTATAGTGATAGAATGGATCTTGAACTGGAAGGTGGGGCAGGAGGAGTTGATGAAAAAAATATTATTAGACACCACCCCCAAAATCACATCTTCTCCTTATTAAAAGCTTTTTTATAATGTCAGTTTGAAGATGAAAATAGTATAGAATTTTTCAGTTACCATACTTTTTTGGAATATATTTTCTAAGCAGGCAGGCAGATTAACCCTTTGCTTCTTGCTCCCCTGGGATAGTCAGCCACAAGTAAGTAGGGAGCAGAGACAAGGAGAACCCTAGTGATAGAGGGATGGGAAGTATCCCCAAAGGGCAGGGGGAAGCCATGGGAATGGAGGGACCTAGGGGAGCCCCAGAGAGGGTGGGGGGGGGAAGCTTAGAAGGGGGAAGAGTTCTTACCTTTCAGTCCTCCAGGTCTCTTCAGACCTAAATGTGTGACCGCTCCAAACTTGAGCTAGCGGTAACACCAATCACCATTTGTGTAACAAGGCCCTAACATTCCTTAAAATTAGCACCTAATAACTGTAACATGTAATCACACCTGAAGTTTTTTTCTTCCAAGCTATGGAAATGCAGCCCCCTTAACTAAACGGAGCCCCATTTTAAGCAAGAAGTCCTCAAGATAATGCTAATGACAGTTGCTGGCAGGTCTGAAAAGATTCACAAAAAATATCTTGGTCTTATGATCAGAACACAACTATAAGAGCCCTATTTCCCTTCAAAGGCCAATAATTTCATTGACTTTTTGATTGCCTTTGAGTCATCTAAACCTAAGTAAGCCTGTAGTCTGAAAGAGATCAGAGAAGATTATCTAATAATCCTCTTCATGTTTAAGGAGTATGTGAAGGCATAGTGATAACTTCCCCAATGAAACCAGCTCTTATGTTTCTGAAAAAGGTCTAGTCAGCAAAAGAATTATTGCATCTTCACACATGAAAACAAGCTGTAGATAGGAATCAATGCAAAAAAAATTCTATCAGAGACGATCAGCACCATCTCTAATGACATCTATTGACCAAGGTCAATTATTTGCATTCTTTGTAGCTCATTCTATGGATTAGAGCAAAACAAAAAATATTATTTCTGGTAGAAAACTATATTTGTCAAACTAGTTTTATGGCAAAACATAGATTTTGAAGACAGTTATGATGTAAAACAGAAAGTACTATGCATTAGGGCTCCTTGAAACAGCACCATTTTGGTTCACCTTCCATTTCACTGTTTTGACGAGACAGTATTCCATTTCAAGTTTCATTTCATTTTGAAAGCACTGTGCCATTTTGTTTTGATGAAACTGTTTCGTTGTTTCAGCGCTGTTTTCACATTTCACTGTAGGCTAAAATGGGGAAGCACAAAACTTCCTATAACTTTGTCATTTGCTGTCTGATTTGGAATGGTACCCCCTTCTGAGGCCATGAAGCCTGCCAAGTTTCAAGGAGATAAGTGCAGGGGTTTCTGGGAAACTGCATCTCAAACTGTTCAGAGCAAAACTTGTGTCACTTGTGAGGGTGAAGGCACAGAGAAAGCTTAGCTCAAACAATGCTTTTTATGCTGTTTTTCCATCCCTCTCCTAGAGCACTAAGACTGGAAGGTACGTCAAGGAAGGATTGCAGTCACTGGACTACTACAGTCAATATCAGAGCAGTGCTTCCCCTCTTTGCCCTCCCTCTCCTTAGTTTCTCTTCAGCTGCAAGCAAGCCCAGCTTCAAAACTCAAAACGTTTCAAAACTTTCAAAACATTTTGACTGCCCTCGTTTCATTTTGAAGCTGTTTCAAAGCTTTTCATTTCATTTTGATTTCACTGTCAAACTCAAAATGAGCTGAAACAGCATTGAAACAAAACAGACAGGGAAATTTTGCACAGCCCTACTATCTATATGTTTTCATCATTGGTTCAAGTTTCATATAATATTATTTTGTGAATAAAATAATGTTTGGTGAGTAATGACCGTATGTGTAGCTGTAGTGTTGGTAGTAGTAGTGATCACAATAAGCATATTTTTCTGTATCTGGCTCTTGTTTATCCATAGGTAACCACAAAGCATATCAATTTATACATGATCTTTGATCAAACTGTTGCCTATCCCCAAAAGCCTAATAGGAACCATGTAGTGAGGCACCAGTAATTTAAGTAAATAAATGTTTTATGGTAACTGACTACTACTATAAGCAGTTTTAAAGTTGGTGTGATGTCCAAAGCCAAAAAGATTAATGAACTACTTAGAGCCAAAATTCTTTTTAAGTAGCTGATAAGGCACATTATGAAACTGCTTTTTGCATACGCTTCCAGACTGCCTGGAATATAACCCATAAATAATATATATAACTGTTTGTACCAGTCATAAGACAGACATAAGTTTTTAAAAAGCAAAACTAAAAAATAACTGCAAATTTAGCTAATTTAATACATTTTTGCTTAGAGTCAATAAAATTAACAAACCTAACTGCAAGGTATAATTAACATTAGTGGGTTGAACTTCAGTAGAAACATGCTAATCTCAACCCCCAGAGTGATGTAGTGTAATTTGCTTATGGGGTAAAACCAAGCTCGAGCAGTAACTTATAATAATTTCTAACACTTTTCAACCCCATAAGGTAACAGCTATATCAGTAAAATTGAGAGTGGCTCTAAAGCCAACAGATTAGCATATACAAGATATAAAAGAACACGCACGTTACGTGACCAGCAGGAAGGATGGAACAGAATAGTCATTGCTGTCCCATGCCCCCGGATCTTTTACTCCCAGTGTAAGTGAGGACCAGATCCTGACTGAGGGATCTTCCTCAGTATCTCCCTTCAACAGTGTGGATTAAGGATGCATGACTTCGCTGAATCAACTTAACATGTACGAAACACTGAGGTACAATCAATAAGTTGCTAACCAAGTGGGAACTCTTTGTTAATTTGTCTGTCTGATTTTATTATCACTACCGATTTTTAATTTTTATTATTATGTTGTCTATTTATTAGCTTAACCTTTTTATTAACTGCTATATGTGCAAACTATATCTTTTGCTGCTATAAGTAAAATTCATTTTTACTATCATAAATAAAACTTGTTATTGGTTCCCTCCCAATATCACCTCCTCGATCCCAAACTAAGCAGCCCAGTGGCTGATACAGTTGCAGTACCCAGTCAGCCTGCAACTAAATTACTAAATTCACAGTGCCCAACTGGCCTGTGACAAATGGCGCCACAAACAGGATCGAGTATGGAAAGTTTGGAGGGGAAGATTGGTGTAGAGGGGGAAGAGGGGTGGACTCCACTGATTGCTTTAATAGAAGAGGTTATGGGTACTAAGAATCCGAGGTGTGATAAAGAGAGATTGAAACCCGCCTGGAGTGATCCTGCCACACTTCCCTGTCAGCGGCCTGCGTTCACTGCCGTGCAGAAAGGCAGACCAAGGAAAGGATGTCTGTCCTGGCTGCTGGCAACCTGCTTAAGACTGAGGGCAGAGGAAGCCACTCATCTCCATCAAACAATTCTATCCCTAGAGAGTTGAGTAACCTAGCTTGACAGTGAATTAAGAGAAGAGAAGCATTCTAGCAGTGTGGTGTGCGCAGCCGCTAGAGCAGCTCAAGACTGACTAGAGATACTAGGGCACTGGGAGGCAAAGATACTAGTCACACAGGCAATCACCACCCTTGAGCAGAAAGTGCAAGTAGCACAATCAGTTGAACCTTCCCCTGAAAAGGTCTAGCAGTGTCTTTATGGTGGAATTCCAAAAACTGAGTTGTGGAATGACCCGGAAAGTGAGAGTCTATAGTGAAATTGCAAAAACTAAGCCAGGAGATGATGAGTATGTGAGGCTTGCAAAAGAAGCCTGTGAGTTCCCACCTCCTTATGCCCCACCAGTCCAAGAAAATTTAGAAGGAGAGTTAGCTCAAAGCTTCCCAGTAGTGATGACCCATGCAGGGCCACAAGGAGGAAATCTCCAGATGGAGGCATGTTCCTTTACTTGCACAGAAATCAAATAATTGCAAGAACAACATAAGGCAAAACCAGGGGAGCCAGTAATAGACTGGTTAGTTCAAATATATGGTTTCATAGATTTCATAGACATTTGGGCTGGAAGGGACCCTGGAGGATCATTGAGTCTAGCTATCTGCCCCAGCAGCAGGAAGTCAGCAGGGATCATAGGATCACAGCAAGATAAGCATTCAAATGTGTCTTGAAGGCATTCAATGTGGGTGCTTGAACAGCCTCCAGCGGCAGTCTACTACAAACCTTGGGGACTTGGACAGTGAAGAAGTTTTTTCTTATGCCCAGCCTGAATTGGTCACAGTGGAGTTTGTGACCATTCGATCTTGTCGTCGCTTGGGGACCTCTGGTGAACAGACGTTCCCCCAGATCCTGATGAGCACCCCTGATAAACGCATAGGTGGCACCAGATCACCCCGAGCATGTGGTTTTCCAGGCTGAATAGCCCTATTGCTCTCAGCTTCTCATCACAAGGTCTGTTTTCCTAACCTATGATCATATGCATGGCTCTCCTCTGCACCCTCTCAAGCTTCTCAACAACCTTTTTGAATTGCAGAGACCAAAACTGGATGTAGTACTCCAGCTGCGACCTCACCAAGGCTGAGTACAATGGGTGAATGATATCCCAGGATCTGCTTGAGAAGCATCTATGGATGCAAGCCAGTGTTTTGCTCACTTTACTAGCTGCAGCATCACCCTGAAGGCTCATGCTCATTTTGTGGTCAACCATGACCCCCAAGTCCCTTTCATCTGTAGTGCTAACCTGTGTAGCACTACTGCTCCCATAAGCATGGTGCAGGTTTTTCCTCCCAAGGTGGAGAACCTTGCATATTTTGGTGTTGAACACTGTCACGGAGTCACGTAAGTGCCCCATGACTGTGAGTGTGATTGGCAGAGCTGCCAATCACCCGGGCAGCTCAGGTGCTGGTTACCAGGGTGACCAGGTGGGTCACATGGCCAGAAGGGGGCAGGGCCAGGCCTTTATAAACAGCTTAGGCCGGAGCCTGCCCAGCAGTTCCCTTTTGGCTGCCACAGGAGCAGGAGCTCTGCGGCTGAGCTGAGTGGCCTGAGTTAGTAGTCGCAGCCTTACCACGCTAACCAGCTGCGATGATGTGGGGAAAAGAACGCCCTAAAGGGAGGTAGGCTTGAGAGCCTTGGTGGGGCTTGTGCTTATGTTTGGAGCAGGGAGACTCTGTGTGGTTTATGTTACAGCCAGTGGCTTGAATTATGTTACAGTTTGAACCGGAGGACCGGGTGAGGCTGTAGGGGAGTGAGGAGGCCTGACGGGGGCTCCCCAGCAGCTTGGGGATTCCCGGTGCCCAGTAGGGGCACAGTGCCAGCGGGGCACTATTGTCTGTGCCGGAGAGGCACCGTATTGCCCCGGGGAGGCGCGGTGTGCGGGGTTGCAGACCCCAGCCCATAAGGGCGGTGTTTTGCCCAGTGGGGCAACCGGACCCAGAGAAGGGTCAAGGGGACAGGCACGGCGGCGATCGCCTGTGCCCCTAGCGTGCGGAGCGTGGTATCGGCCCCAGAGGGGGCAAGGCCCAGTACAGGGCGGCGGTAGGGAGCCAGGCCCCAAGGGCGCCGGCATTAGGGCGGCGGTAGGGAGCCAGGCCCCAAGGGCGCCGGCATTAGGGCGGCGGTAGGGAGCCAGGCCCCAAGGGCGCCGGCATTAGGGCGGCGGTAGGGAGCCAGGCCCCAAGGGCGCCGGCATTAGGGCGGCGGTAGGGAGCCAGGCCCCAAGGGCGCCGGCATTAGGGCGGCGGTAGGGAGCCAGGCCCAAGGGCGCCGGCATTAGGGCGCCGGCATTAGGGCGGCGGTAGGGAGCCAGGCCCAAGGGCGCCGGCATTAGGGCGGCGGTAGGGAGCCAGGCCCAAGGGCGCCGGCATTAGGGCGGCGGTAGGGAGCCAGGCCCAAGGGCGCCGGCATTAGGGCGGCGGTAGGGAGCCAGGCCCAAGGGCGCCGGCATTAGGGCGGCGGTAGGGAGCCAGGCCCAAGGGCGCCGGCATTAGGGCGGCGGTAGGGAGCCAGGCCCAAGGGCGCCGGCATTAGGCATTAGGGCGGCGGTAGGGAGCCAGGCCCAAGGGCGCCGGTATTAGGGCGGCGGTAGGGAGGCAGGCCCAAGGGCGCCGGTATTAGGGCGGCGGTAGCGAGCTGGACCCAGGGAGTGCCAGTGATAGCCGGACATCAGCGAGACAGGCCCAGGGTGTGGGCAGGAAGATAGGAGCCCGGCCCAAGGGGGCGCCATTCGGGCGAGGACCCCAGGGTGCCCGAGAGAGAGAGAGGGCACCAGGGGGGCGAGGGACCGTACAACGTCCCCCGGAACAGCTGCGAGGCTTGGGGCATGCTGAAGGGGAGGTTTGAAGGCACGCATAGCCCTTAAGGCAGGGCGCATAGAGATACCCCATTTCGGAGTAGGGGCAGGAACATCGGTATCGTCAACTAGGGGAACAGAGGCAGCCTCCCATACAACTTATTTGTCATCAAAGTCGTGGCGGGCGAGATTCTGAGGGTGCTGAGTCCACCCTAATGTGACGGTAGGGGGCGCTAGGGAGTTCACGGCAGCTCCTAGGCCCCACTCCCTCACAAACACCACTAGGTTCTCATCCACCCATTTCATAAGTTTGTCTGGATCTGCCTGGATCACCCTCCTGTCCTCAGGTGTGGATGATTTACCCCCGAGTTTTGTGTCATGGGCGAACTTGGCCAGTCCGCTTCTGACACCAATGTCCACATCATTGATGAAGATGTTAAAAAGTATAAGCCCTACGACAGAGCCTTGAGGGACCCCACTGGTCACAGTGCACCAAGACGATTGGCTCCCATTGACCACCACCCTCTGGGTCCTACCGTGGAGTCAGTTCCCCAGCCAGCGGATAGTGGTGATGTCAAGGTCACAGTTAACCAGTTTAGCCAAGAGGTTATCGTGGGATACCAGATTGAAGACTTTTTTAAAGTCGAGGTATACAACATAGATCTCTTCACCCTTGCCCAGCTAATGGGTCACCTGGTCATAAAAGGAAATGAGGTTGGTCAAGCAAGACCTACTCGCAACAAACCCCTGTTGGGTATCCCTCAGGATATTGCCTTCAGCTAGTCTCTTAAGGATGGCCTCCTTGATAATCTTTTCCAAGACCTTCCCCAGGACAGAGGTCAGGCTGATGGATCTGCAGTTTTCCAGATCTACTTTCCTCCCTTTCTTGAAGATAGGCATGACATTGGCCCTCTTCCAATCATAAGGCACTTCACCAGAGTGCCAAGAGCTCTCAAAGATTCATGCCAGGGGCTGAGCTATGATGCTTGCCAGCTCCCTGAGTACCCTGGTGTGTAACCCATCAGGGCCAGCTGACTTGAAGATATCCAGCCTGTCAAGGTGTCCATTCATGATGTCATCTTCAATGGAAGGCAAGGAATCTCCCTCACCCGGGCCTCTCTGACCCAGTGGGCAAGGCTGTCTCATTAGGCTGATGAAAAACTGATGCAAAGTACCGATTTAGCAAGTTCACTTTTTCCTGGGCATCAGTTGTCAGTTGTTCTATCTGGTTAAGCAAGGGTCCAATGTTGCCCTTGCTTTTCCTCCGGCTCCCCATATATCTAAAGGACTTTTTATTTTCCTTGATATTTGTAGCTAGCTGGAGTTCCATTGTAGCCTTGGCTTTTCTGGTTTGCTCCCTGCAAGTCCAGACTAAAGCAGAGTAATCCTCCTTGGTGGTGGTTTCAGTCCTCCATCCTTTGTAGGTCTTCCTTTTAAGATGCAGGAGGTCTGCCAGTTCCCTGGAGAGCCAAGGGGGCTGCTGTGCCCTTTTGCTGCCTTTCCTCTGAGACAGGATGGACTTTGCTTGCACATCCAGGATTGCTCCCTTGAGGAGCAACCACTCATCCTGAACTCCCTTCCTTATTGGGTTGTGGCCTTTTAGGGCCTCTCTGACAAGTCTCCTTAGCTTGTCAAAGTCAGCTTTCCTGAAGTCAAGGACTTCTGTATTGCTGACTGAGTTTCCAGCTTTACAGCAGATGGTGAAGGTGATCAACTTATGGTTACTGTCACCCAGCTTCCCTTCAATCATTAGATCACTGATTAGGTCATCCCCCATAGCCAATACCATGTTGAGCAGCACTTTACCTCTTGTTTGGGCTAAAGGTTTTAGGGGTGCAGACGGTGTTTTCTTTGATCCTCCCAGTCTTGGGCTACAGGCTGAGGAGGGAGAGGAAGATTGACATAGTAAACCAAAGACTTTGGTGCTGGTGTCATCGGGAAGGCTTCCATGACCACAGTCCACTCTTTGGTGAGTGAGGCAGTGAGCTGCTGGGGAGGGATGGCCTCCACATCTCTCTGCTTGGGAGGAGGCTCTTCTCAGCCAAATTGGCTGATCTGCTCCACCAGGCTTTCAACTAAGCCTGCCAGGGGATGGGAGGACTACCGCCACTGCTGGCCTCCTGAGCAACTCTTGCAAAGCCAGCAGGTCAAGGCACTTAAGGGAGCCCATTCCTGCCCTAGCCGTGGAATGAGCTGTAGGCAAGGCAAGGGCCCCTAAAGTGACATCTGACTGTACACAAATGCCAGGAGCTTGGGGAATACACAGGAGGAACATGTCCTCCAGCTTAACACAAATAATTATGATGTCATAAGGATAATGGAGACCTGGTGCGACTCCACCCATGACTGGACCACAGGTATAGATAGCTATACTCTGTACAGGAGAGATCAAGTGAACAAAAGGGGTGGCGGTGTAGCTCTTTATGTCAAGGAAAGCTACATGTCCCTGCAAGCTGACATTGGCGCCCAGGGTGGATGACTGTAGACCCTCTGGGTTAAAATCCATGGGAATCATGGCACAGAGGATGCAATGGTGGGAGTCTATTACAGACCTCCTACCAGGATAAAGAGCTTGAGTAGGAGTTCACCAGGAAATTTACTGAAGCTGCAGGCTCCCAGTGCATGGTTGTCATGGGAGACTTCAACTACCCTGATATCTCATGGGAAGAGTGCTCGGCCAAATCCAAATGATTGCAAAGCTTTCTCTCATCTGTGACAAGTCCTCCCTTCCTCATCTTCTCTGTCCTTTGTCCACTAGGTGTCCCGTGCCAGTTGTGCCTCAGACTCCACAGTGGTTCCCAGGCCATAGGGAACTGGAGCAATTAGCATGTGAGGTATATTGTGGAGGGAGGTGCAACCACATCACTGCACCCCACTGGATTTGCCCCCGATACAAGTTGTTAAGTACAGTTGGACCCCAACTTACATGGTTTCAAGTTACATTGATTCATGTATGCACACTTTATATAAATGTGACCATGTTTCAACTTACACGATACCCTGCTTCACATTTACACTGTTTGCAGTAGAACGCTATGTAAGTAGTTTGGAGTCTGCTAACATATTGTTAGCATCACTTGTCGTCTCCTCCAAGGTCGTCTGTCATTTTTGGTTACGTTAACCCCTGAATATTTGTGAAAATGGCATCAGAGAAAGCCTTTGATGTTGTGCCCAAAAGACCATGTAAGTCTATCACCCTGGCCCAGAAAATAGAAATCCTTGATAAATTAAAGAAATGCAATAGTACTGCCTCAACTGCTCACCAATACAGTTTAAGTGAATTGACTGTGCGTACCATTTAAAAAGTGAGAAAAAATTAGAGACTGTGAAAATGACAACCTCTGTGAGTTCAAGAGTGTCATTGGTGACTAGAATTCCTCATTCCTCCACAAGTTTGAGAAGCTCCTTAATCTTTGTATCAATGAAATGATCAATACAAAAGGAGCATTTGTTGATGGTGCAGCAATTAGAACTAAAGCTTTGTCTCTGTATGGAGACGTAGCTGGGAGTAAAGGTTTTAATAAGGCTATTAATTCCATTATTTTGCATTTAAATATCCTTTTATTATTAAATAATGTTATCGAATCTTGGTCCCAGGCCCCTATCCACTTTTTCCATCGACTTAATGCCTCAAGTTACACGATTTCAACTTACATGGTGTTTTTCAGGAATGTATCCACTGAGTAACTTGGGGTCCAACTGTATTCATAGTTAGGGGAGTTATTATAGAATCTTATGAATTCAGGGCTAGAATTGATCTCAAAAAGTGATCTGGTTCAAAAGGGAGGAACATCATTTCTGGATTTTAAACTTCCTACAAACTGGATATAGGAAAACAAATAAGGTAAACCGAGGTCAATGGAAAGGTTTCTAATTGGTTTGACCTTTAGACAAGTGAGTTCTTGCAACTTACATGAATCTTTTTCAAGAAAAAAGAAGCTTTCAAAATACTTTATTTTTATTTATTTATTACATTTTAATAGAAATAGCACAATTATCTATCCTGTCCTAAAAGGTCTGCTTCAGAAGGATGCATGAAACAGTTAAATACCTCATCTTCCTATACATCATCTTCCTAACACTTTCCTCAAAGCCACCTTCACCTCCTTATTTTTTAGGCTGTATATGATGGGGTTTAGCATTGGAGTTAAAATGCTGTACTGCACAGATACTACCTTGTCCACAGTAAGAGAATATCCAGAGGCAGGTCGCATATACCTAATGAATGCTGTGCCACAGAATAGGAGAACTACAATGAGGTGGGCAGCACAGGTAGAAAAAGCTTTGTGTCTGCCTTCTGATGAGCTGATCCTGATGATTGTAGAAATAATCTTAATGTATGAGGCTAGAATGAGGAGGAGGGAGGCAAACCCTAATGTCATACTGAATGTAAGGATCACCATTTCATTGTCAAAGGTGTCAGTGCATGAGAGTTGCAGCAGAAGGGGCAGCTCACAGGTGAAATGGTTTACTTCTCTGGAATCACAGAAGCTAAGTTTAAGAAGAAAAATAGTATTGACTAGGGAATCCAAAAAACCAGATATCCAAGCACACAGTACCATTTGCATACAGACACGATGGTTCATAGTGGTACTATATCTCAGTGGATTGCATATTGCTACGTATCGATCATATGCCATTGCAGAGAGAAGAAAAATTTCTGTGCCAACCATGAAAATAAAGAAGAATATCTGTGCTATGCACTCACTCAATGAAATAGTTTTCTGCTCTGCTAGGAAGCCCTCTAGCATTTTTGGAACAGTGACAGAGGAGTAGCAGACATCAAGGAAGGACAGGTTAGACAGAAAGAAGTACATGGGAGTGTGGAGATGGCAATCAGCCTTTATAACCATGATGATCAGTGTGTTTCCAACTAAGGTGATTAGATAAATAATTAAAAATACCATGAAGAATGGAATCTGGAAGCGTGAGTCATTGGAAAGTCCCAAGAGGATAAACATGTTCATTGTGGTTTTGTTTTCCATTGTCCTTTATTTATAAACAACTTGAATTACCTAGAAATATGAACACAGGATAATTAATTCTTGAAATAGATAATAATGTCACAAAGCTAACACATGAATTAGAAGCCAAGAACTTTAAAATTTATCATATTCTTCTGTATTGCTATATTTTTTTTTTTAATTTACTTGTGATCAGTCATGAAGAGGAATGTCTTACATTCAAAAGCTTGTCTAACTTTATACCAACTATATTATTGGTCCAATAAAAGATACCACCCTATGAAATCCTTCGCAATGCAATCTGACTAATTTTACCATGGAAAAGTGGAATTTTAGGTTGATATGTTTAAAGCCAAAATTGGGGCTTATTTTCTCTTGCTTGTCAACTCTGATTCTAATATCCTTTCAGAATTACTGCTGTAACTCTTAGGTGTGGTTTTCATTCTTTGCTCCAAGATATATAGTTTTCATTTCACTGTGTGTATAGAATGATCCACTCCCCATTATGCTCCTCTTAATAGCTCAGCAAGCATCCAAAAGGCAAATAAACTGTTATCTGATGTTTTTAGAATTTTTTTCACAAAGGCTTCAAGGTCTTTTTCCTGAGTGACAACAGTTAAGCCAGAGAGCTTCACTGAATATGTAAAGATTTATTTTTTACCCCTGTGTATCACTTTGCACTTACTAATTTTCATCTTCTACTTTGTTGCCCACTCACTCAAGTTTTTTTAGGTTTTCTATAATTTGTCATTGACAGGCTTGGATTGGACTTTACTGACTATTATCTGAAAACATTATCACTCTATTTTTTTTCTTTTCTCTTCTTTTATAAAATTACTGTCTGTCTTACCTCAATCTGAAAAACAGTCATTTATTCACACTTTTTCCCCCTGTCTTTAAATCCATTTTCAGTCCAAGAAAGGACTTTTCCTTTGATTCCATGACAGCTTAGTTTCTTTAAGAATCATTAGTGAGGGAGCTTGCCAAATGCCTTTGAAATATCCAAGTATATAATATCAGCTGAGTCCCCTCTTTCTATGTGATTATGGATACTCACTTATGCGTGTCAAACTGTCTGGTATAATAATTCATATCATATCATTTTCCCCTTGTAGTAGAGGCATAGTTTTAACAATCTTCTGGTTTCTGCAACTTTAATGACTCCGGAATATTCAGAAGTATGTTGTTGTTGTTGTGGAGGTAGGGGTTTCAAATTTGTTTATCAATAATTATGTATATCAGCGTGATTATAACCTTGACCCAAAATAAGGAATATAAATCAAAACTCAACATACCTGCAAATGTTTTCAGGTATTCAGAGAAATCGGGCATTCTAGATACTCTATCACACAACTGCATGTTGAATTGAGTATTGATGGTCAAACAATCTATCAAATATAGAATCTAGGGAAGAAATTGGAAGGGACTTATATCTTTAAAAACTGTTGACTCCCAAGAGATTAATTATATTTTTTCATTATGAAAGTTAGTTATCTAGGAATACCTTGCTAGCATAAGGAGGGATCATGTAATATTTTTGATGTTCAAGAATTAAGACACTTCTGAAGCGTAACTTTTTATCCCAAATAATGTGACTTTTGTGTTAGATAAAATAAAATAATATTTGTGTAATTTGTATTGTTCTAATATATGTCCCCATACTCTCCTTCAAACCCTAAAACAAAACTTAAAGCCAGTTTTAGCTAGGTTTAAAATTTAATTGTATGACTGAAGACGAAAGGATTAGCTTCTCTGACTGTAGTGAGGTTATTTCTAATTTTACTGGAGTGAATGAAAGTAAAATCAGGGTGACTGATTCTAATACAGGTAGTCCTGTTTTACAGTGGAGTGAAGGAGAGAAGACCCAACTACAAATATCTGATGTTTTGTTGTTGTTGCCTGTCTCACCCCATCCCCCTGCTCTAGCTCACCTTCCCTCCATGCCACCAGAGACAGAAATCCTGCAGAATAAAATGGGAGATACTGTTGGCATGTGGGGTCAGGACAATTTTCAGGATCTCAATATTACGCTGTTAGACAGGAGGATGTGACACAATTGCACATATACAAAAACACAAATCAAGTAGGTGTGTATACACACACACACACACACACACACACACTCACACACACACTAACAACTCAGGCACATACACATCCAAAGTAGCCTAGGCACATGCATACATATCACCAATCCAAGCACATATACTATATACCCCAAAAGTTAGACAAAAATCAATTGTTCATACCCACACACTCAGTACACATACACAGATCACTAATTTGTATCTCATGCACACAATGACATACACACACACACAGCATTTCACACACATACAACCCACCTACACATAGGTAAGTTCCTAACTTGGATGGTACAGTATGTATGTGTGTAGTGATCATTCTGCCTTCACCTCCAGCTCATTGCTACAGTACAGTGGTGGTGGCATCACAATTATTGACCATTGATGCTACCTTGCCGCAGCAATGAGCTACATCATTGTAGCTCATTGCTATGCCAACTTAGTATCTCATGTTGAAGTGCCCCTTGTCTCCAACCCAGGCTCTTCAAAGAAAACTGTTTCAGGTCTATGTCTTGGAAAACTTTCCACTTTAGCCCTGGTCACAGGACCAGGGATAATATTCAGGAATAGGCTTGGGGTTGATGAATAATGGCAAACATAATAGTCAGTAATTTGGCTGAGTTAAGTCTCTAAGTCCCATATTCATTTAATATGGGGCACTGATACAAATTCTAATTTTCTTCTAAAGAATCTAAGTGGTATTTAGGTACCTAAGTATTCCTCTGCGGCATTTTGCTTGAGCCCATGAAAAAATTACTGACACAAAAAGTGCTGGGCTAATGCACTTCCTCCTCCTCTGTCCCTTTTATCTTTTTTCAGGGCTGGAAAAATGAGAAATTGAACACAACTATCCCACTAACAGTTTTCCAGGAACTTTGAGAGGGTGCTATATATTCACAATTAGTCACCTTAGTGGTGAAAGAGGATTTGGGACATAAATATTTACAATGCACCAGAATCAGGATGAGCAGAAGAATAACTATCCAGGTTCTGGGCACCCCAAAATGTATGCAGGTCTACAATATTACTTCCCTCTCAGATGTCTGCAGGATTTAATAAACTCTTTGCAGTTCTGAGCTAGACATGTATGATGGACTAGGATTCATACACTGAAATGTCTGCCTCCATATTGAAGACAAAATTGTTTTCCTTTGGGCCCAAGTACTTAATAGGGCATGGGGCCAGTATGGAACTTTTGCATAACACCCTAGTAACTAAAGCACTTGCCCAGGTGGTGGCTGATCAGGTTACAAATCCACATATCCCCGTTCCCAAGAAAGTGTCCTGTCCTTCAGGTTATGTACTTAACTGGACTGGGAGTAGCCAAATACTGCTGAGAATGACTGCCTAAGTGGAAAGAGATGTAAAGATCAAGGGAAAGACAGAAAAGAAGTCAAAAGGGAGGCTACTTCCATTGTCTGGTGTTGAATATATAGGGAAGATGAAGAAAGCACTGGGAAATGCAAGATCCCTGCAAGATCCTCTGGGCAATCTGGTGGTTGCACCAGAGGAGAAAGCAGACCTCTTTAACCAATTCTTCACCTCCGTTTTCTTGGGCAGGGACCGGGACTTCCCCACTGTGATGCAAGATATACTTGAGGGGAATGCCTCCAAACCTCAGGTTGGGGAGGACCGGGTTAGAGAGCTTCTGGAGGGGCTGTATGTGTTCAAATCAGTGGGTCCAGATGCTCTCCACCCCAGGGTGTTGAGAGAGCTAGCAGGGGTTATTGCAGGGCCCTTGGCATGACTTTGAGAGCGCTCGTGGTGCCCGGGCCAGGTGCCACATGATTGGAAGGTAGCCAACGTGGTCCCCATCTTTAAAAAAGGAAGGAGGGAGGACCCGGGCAACTATAGGCCCGTCAATCTTACCTCAATCCTAGGGAAACTCTTTGAGAAGATCATCATGGAGCACATCTGCGATGGGCCAGCCTCAGAGATGATGCTTAAGGGCTTCCAGCACGGTTTCATTAGGGGCAGGTCATGTCAGACCAACCTGATTGCCTTTTATGATCAAGTCACAAAAGAATTGGATGCAGGTGTCGCCGTGGATGTAGTCTTTCTGGACTTCAGCAAGGCCTTTGACACCATCTCCCACACTATCCTCATTAAAAAATTGGGTGACTGTGGCATTGATGCCTACACAGTCAGATGGATTGCAGGTTGGCTGAAGGGTCGTGCTCAGAGGGCGGTGGTGGATGGGTCATATTCGACCTGGGGAGAAGTGGGCAGCGGAGTCCCCCAGGGCTTGGTCCTTGGGCTCACACTGTTCAATTTCTTTATCAGAGATTTGGATGATGGGGTGAAAAGCAACCTGTTTAAATTTTCTGATGATACCAAAATTTGGGGTGAGTTGAGCACGCTAGTAGGGGGGGAAAGACTGCAACAAGACCTGGATAGGTTACAGGGGTGGGCTAGCAAAAACAGGATGCATTTCAATACTGACAAGTGCAGGGTGCTGCACTTGGGCAGTAGTAACCAGCAGCACACTTATAAGATGGGAAACACCCTTTTTGAGAGCACGGAAGCAGAAAGGGATCTTGGCGTCATTACTGACTCCAAGATGAACATGGGCCGATAATGCGAGGGCAGGGCTGACTGGACTTTGTCGTACATCCACAGGTGCATGTCTAGCAGGAACAAGGACGTGATCCTCCCCCTCTATGCAACACTGGTCAGGCCACAGCTGGAGAACTGTGTCCAGTTCTGTGCACCCCATTTCAGGGGGGATGTGGACAACACTGAGAGGGTCCAGAGGAGAGCCACCCGCATGATCCAGGGACAACAGGGAAGACCCTACAATGAGAGACTGCGGGACCTGAACCTGTTTAGCCTTCACAAGCGAAGGCTGAGGGGGGACCTGGTGACCATCTATAAACTCACTAGGGGGGACCAGAAGGGTTTGGGAGAGACCTTGTTTCCCCTAGCGCCCCGTGGCATAACAAGGAATAACGGACACAAGTTGTTGGAGAGTAAGTTTAGATTAGACATCCATAAGAACTATTTCACAGTTAGGGTGGCTAGGAGCTGGAACCAACTTCCAAGGGAAGTGGTGCTGGCTCCTACCCTGGGGGTCTTTAAGAAGAGGCTTGATGCCTGCCTAGCTGGGATCATTTGAGCCCAGTTTTTTCTCCTGCCCAGGCAGAGGGTTGGACTTGAAGATCTACAAGGTCCCTTCCAACCCTACTTCTGTGATTCTATGTTTCTATGAATGACACCCCACTGGCAGGAAGTGAGGCCTAGCTTATTCTTCTCTCATTGCACCTGTTTACAACATTTGGGCATTGTGGTCAGTGCCACCTACAGAAATGTTTCTGAAACTGCTATTGCACATTTCATTCCTGAATCATTAGATATGGTACACAAAAACCCACTACACTGAAGAATAGATTCTTTGCCCAGCTCCACTGGCAAGTATGGAATAGAAAATGATTTTTGTCTACAGTGCTTAAAAAACTAGAGCCAAAATATCTAATCCCCAGTAAAAAGGTCTAGACCTACAAACAATATACCCACTGGCACTGCTTTCATTCATTACACTTTCCCCATAACTCCCCCACCCCACACTCTATCAGATGATAACTTCACTGTTTTTCCCTTTGTGATCAGGCCCATCTCCTTGTGGTATTCCATCATGCCATGACATCTTGCTTATGTTTTGGTGTGAATGATGAGTTCAGTGGAACTGTGCTCCACAGTGAAATCACTTTGTAATGACGTTAACTCTAACAACAGCCATCCCCAGTGACTGACTCCACTCCGCTCTCCCACAGGTTCACATCTGGGGATTAAGACCAGTTCCCATGACTAGAAATCCCTCTTCCTGAGCCTCCTGCACTGCATTCTATTACTCTGCATTACCTCACTCTGTGCTCACAATTTGTTCATGGACACTTACCTTATCACAGAACCTTAACCACATAGAAAGTATGTGGGATATGGACATCTTGCGGAATTTGTATCTAATTTGGTGAGGTATCATATGATATCCCAAGAGATTGTTTTTTTATTATTGCTATGTGCCAGGTGTTCTTTCCAGTGATGAAATTAATCCCAACCATTATTTAAGGATTCAAAGGCATCAAACATATTTTATTTGGGAGAGAGGCAGACAGAGGTGGACCAGGAGGCATGAAAATCTATGGAGAGTCGTGAGGTTACTTTTTATGTCCCCAGTCATCAAAGGTAAGCCTTAGAATTTTAAAATGCAGGTCCATTTTCAGTGTCCCTTTTACTCTATAATTCAGCAGCAACATAATTCATGCAGAATATTACTGTAGTATCACAGAGTTCCTTTAAAAGAAGTCAAGTCCTAGACTCATAATGGGGACCTAAATAGTTAGGCACCATATTCTTACATATCCCCAATGACAGCCATCTAAATGGAATGTAATATTTCTTAAACTTTGAGTTACTTAGACCACAGAGTGACCTTATTTACTCATTTGAAAGGGCTTATCATACAGGATACTACTGCAAACATATATGGATCCCAATAATAATTCACAGTAGGAGAGACTGCTATTAATTCTGATATAAATTCTCTTTTAAAAAATGCATCTCTCTAAATTGTCTTCCCTCTCCCAGGGTTCATCACCCTTAGTACTTAAAGATTTAGCACCCTGTTCCTATTATGAACTTGTCTAGTTCTGGCACCTAGCCACTGGATAGGTAGTTACATTTCACAGAATGCAGACACTTTTAATCTTAGAGATCTCCTTTTCCTGAAGGCACTTGAAGATGCTTAGACTTTTGATCTATAGACTAAATAAATGAGCAGTCTGCATTCTTTCACTGTCAGGCATGATCAAATACATCCTGTAATGTTTTTCTGAATGACTTGTTTTGGTCAGTATCCTTTTTGAAGTCTGGTCACTGGGATTCTGTAATAGTCTCATTAGTGTTGAATACAGAGGTAAGCACACCAAGTTTCTAATTTTTTAGGTTAAAAATGTATGGGAACTTATCTAGGAAAATGAACTATTTGTGCTTCATATTTGGATACTTTACTTTCAGTATTGGTGTCTTCCCAAAACATATATTCATGTTTAACTCCAGTGAATCTAGTGGAGATATTCTCTAGCTAGTAGTATTTAGAAGGCAAGACTGAAGCATATCAGTATTCTTCCTATTCTTAAAAACTCTCCCTGTATTTTTGTTTCCTGAAGCAATAGTGTGTTACTTTCAGAAGACATAAGACCCAAATCCTATATATTACTAAGCTGCCCTGTTCAAATCTGTGGAAAAATCTCAAAGGTCACATTTTGTTGCATGCCATAATTTTAGCTTTACAAATAAATCACAAAAACTGATGGTGAGCAGAAAGAAGATAATCCTACCTATTGCATGTGTTTTTTTTTCCAGGGGTGGACAAGGGTGCAATAAGATTACAGATACCTTAGACACAAAATAGGATTTCAGCCAGTGAGACCTCATTAGCTATGTTAGTCTGGGGTCAACCAAAAGGCTGTGGCCATTATGGTTTCAGAAGGAATCCTTCAGCAGAACAACCCTGTCAGGAACTGCACTTTCATGCAGCAAGAAAACATCACAACATCACCATTGAATGACTGTCATAATATATAGAGGTGGGGAAAAATACCAGGAGGCAAATGCTGGAGATTTTGCAAGAATCCAACAGGGTTAAGACTCTTATCCTGCTTGATGCAGGGGTGGGCCTATAGAACCCAACAGCTCTAGGCTCTTTAGAAAACCAGGTCTAAGATACTTATTCAAAATCTAACCTGCCCAAAAGCAGATATTTATGTTCCCAGAGATATTTTTTTTTCCATTTTGTGTTGTGGTTTTTTTTCCGGGGAGGGAGGAGAGGGGAAGAGGTTTGTAATTGTTGTTTTCATTCTTTTTTCCCCATTCTGTTTTTTAATTTCATTGTGGACAGAATTGGAAGGCATTTATTTATTTATTTTCAATTTTGGGGAATCTGTGACCCCATATTTATATAGGAAATTGACATTGTGTTCCATATCACTGCTGGTACCTGAAGTGGAATTGGCAAGCATGCTAAGTTTACTGAGTGCATTAACCACTTTCATTGTTTCAGGCTTTAGGGCCACCATGGGAGGCATCTGCAAAAATCCTAAGCAAAAATTCACAGTGCCCATGAATAGAGGCAGATCCTACAGAACTCTGAACTGAATTAATGGAAATGCAGTGAATGCAATTTTTTTCAGAAAGAAAACCAGCATGAGGTGAGCATTGACTACTATTTCAATGAATAATCATTGTACAATTGATGCAGCTATAAACAGGTGAGAATATTAGGCATTTTAAAAATTTCATGATATCCCTTTTTTCCTCTCTCTTTTTTTTAACTGGTATTCAGGTATGGACAGGAGAAATGAGACCATTGTGGTTGAATTTATCCTAGAGGGATTTTCCACACTTGGTAATACAGCACAGATTTACATCTTTTTTCTCCTTTCCCTTGCCTACATAACTACTGTAATGGGAAACACATTAATAATTTTTATAGTCTGGAAGGAACACAAGCTTCATACTCCCATGTATTTTTTCATTAGCAATTTGTCCTTCGTGGAGATATGGTTCACGTCAGTCACAAGCCCTAAAATGCTGCTGATGTTCATCTTGGGCCAAAAAACAATTTTGTTCCATGGCTGCATGGCCCAGTTCTACTTCTATTTCTTTTTGGGGGCAACAGAGTTTGCCCTTCTTGTGGTTATGTCATTCAATCGCTATGTAGCTATCTGCCACCCTTTACGATATGCCACCATTATGAAGGCAAATGTGTGCATCTGCTTAGTATTTGGTGCCTGGGTGGTAGGTTTTACACTTGGAAGTTCACGTTTAGTGTTAATTTCAAAGCTGAAGTTCTGTGGGCCAAATCAAATCAACAATTTCTTTTGTGACAGCTCACCCCTATTCCAGCTTTCTTGTATTGACACCCAAATGCTTAGGAGAGGAGATTCCATTTTAATATTAACTGTAGTACTGGGTTCATTAGGTTTAATAATGGTTTCATACACATGTATCTTCTCCACTATTCTGCAGATGCCAACTGCCAAAGGGAAGCAGAAAGCTTTTGGCACTTGCGCGTCCCATATTACAGCTTTGGCAATTGTTTATGGAAGCTGCATTGTTTTGTATGCCAGGCCCTCAGGAAGTGTCTCCTTAGGCCAAAACAAAGTAGTGGCCCTCTTCAACACTGTGGTATACCCAGTACTCAACCCCTTCATCTACAGCCTGAGGAACAAGACTGTCAAGGAGGCCTTGAGAGGCCTTTCATTGCAATACTGCAAGAGTGTTTCCCCAGGTGTACCATGTTTCAAAGCGGAAAAGAAATAAAAATATCATAGGACCAGAGTGGGAAGGGAGTTAAGTTTCTGACATATTGTATGCAGCTAAATAATTTGAATTCTTCTTGAAGGCAAGAAATTGAAAAAAAGAGAAAAATGCAAGAAGCTGAGAAAAAAATAAAAGAAAGAAATTAGTATTATTTTTTGAGAATGCAAAAAATACTATTTTCCGGCCCTTCCCCTTCCTCGCCACGTGCTCCCTTCCTTGCCGCGACCCTCGCTGAGTCCCCCGCGCGCCCGCGGGCATGCGTCATTCCCGGAGTTCCAGGAGCCCGGGCACTATTTTCCTTATAAAATAACCAATAGCAACTGTCTGGTAGCATTGTGCATTTCTGTACAGAACAAATGATGGACCGTAGCAGAGCAAGCTTCACTTTATCTGTCTTTTTTATTGGATTTGGCTCCCAAAAACCAATAATTGAAGTAATTATCTACTAGAATGGAAAGTACACTAAGTTGACGTCATGCTACCTAGGGTTGTGGAGTGTTTAAATTAATGTAAAGTTTGTAATATTAAAATCTATTAATATTAGCTGATGATCAGCTCTGTAATGGTTGGTCCTGGCTGCTGAATGGCCAGAGTTGAGGGGGTGGAGGTGGAAATAGAACCCTGTCACCTTGCGGGCCTGATCCAGCTGCCCCCAATACCTCAGCAGGGGTTGCTGGAAGCGAGGGGGCTCCACCAAAAACATATGTTTTTACCTTAAGAGTGATTCTATTCCACCTGCTTGAGTCCACCAAAAAAGATAATAAATAAAGGTGGACTAGTGAAAATGCTGTTTGGTACCTTTTGTTCTTTTCCCAAACTGATTATTGAGGCTAAATTACTGGAATACTAAACATAAAATGACCCATTATATGGTTTTCAGGCACTTGAAAATGGGTGATTTTGGACATATGCACCTCTGATGCCCAGTAAGCAGCCTCAGTAGAATACCTCACTAGGTTAGAGAACCATAGAAGAGAGATGGATCTGAAATATCATCTCTCTTCTAGATCTGAAGGGCAGTCATCCTTTTGCAATCCTGAGCTAAGCATGTACGGACTATGATTCATAGTTGAAACTCCTGCCTAAATACCAAAGCCTAAATTGTTTTCCCTTGGGGCCAAGTGACTTGCGGCCTTATTACACATTGCACTTTGAGCTGCTCAACTCCGTTGATTTGAGTTAGTGCTGGCTCAACTTTGGAGCAGTCACACGTGCTTGCAGCTAAAAATCTTCTCTGACTGTCCCCAGCCTGCAAAGCTGTGAGTTGCCAGTAGGCAGCTAGTGGGCAAGGACAGGCTTCTGTCCCTGCTCTAGTTAGGGGTGTGGAAAGATGGGTTGTGGGGCATGAATATGAAGTTGAGAGGTGGGGACTTAATGGGATGGGGGTGGGTAATTAAATGGGAAGTGGAAAGAAAATGTTGATGGGGGATGGGTGGCGAAATGAAGGAAATCAGCCACTAAGGAACAAAATAAAAAGAAGTGAAAAAACGTAGAAAAAGAAATAAAGATGAAGTAAATTAAAGAAAGTCTTATGCTTTAATAAATTGATATTGGAATTGGAGTATGGGGGTGTTTTTTACCTTCCAACGCCCCTACATACACCAGCCATTTGTGTGGTAGCCTTGAACATGCCTCCATTTCTCTGGGACGATGACCTCGCTAACCACCTGAGCCTTTATGACATGGTTACAGGGCCAGGGACTGCTGCTTAGCAGCAAGGTCTCTGAGCTCTGACATGTCCTATCCTTGAAAAGGCAGCTGTTTAAAATTCTTAACAGAGAGGGTTGGGGTTTGCCCCAGTCCATGTCGTTCTTGTTTGACAAGCAGTGTTATGAGTTCTGCCTCACCACTGGGGATACCTCATGCTTTCGGTGTGGCAGCGAGTCCCACCTGGCTACCCAGTGCCCAGAGAAGAAGCCAGCTGTGGCAGAGCCACCTGCAGCAGCACCTGATTTTGATTCTTCTGGCTCTGGTGCAGCAGCCCTGATGGGTGGTGGGGAAGGGCCATCCTCCTAGTCACTCCTCATATCACTGGAGTCAGCTAGCTGTGTGGCGGTGAGTACAGCCCACCTTTTTCCTCCTCCCTCAGGGGGGGATTTGGCTCCTCCTGTTGGGAAGGGCAAGTCCCAGAAAAAAAGAGGTCTTCTAAAAAGTCCTCATTATCCCCACCACTTCAAGGGGAGCTGAGCTTGGTGAGCAGGGCCACCTCTCTCTGCCTGTCTTCAGCATCTCCCCCAAACCCTGTGGTACTTGGGGGTGACCCAGGGGTGGGGGAAGTGGTGATGGAGTCCAATGGCCTTCCCCCCCACTTCTCAGCTCCTTGAGGATGATGAGGTTGATATGGAGGTTGGACCCTCCGGGAGCCACAAGTGGCTCTGGGACCAAGAGTGCTTGGCCCATGAGAGCTTCCCACCCAAGATATCAGGGACTAATGTCCCCCACTCAGGTCCTCTTGGAGAATGCTTCTCCCACAGGGACTGATGCTGAGGATCCTGGTGAGGGGACAAGTGCTTCTCCCAGGACTTGGCATTTCTTAGTGCCTGACGTGTACAGCTCCTCCTCCTTGGGGTCAGATTTTTATTCTGCCTCTAAGGACTAGTTAACAGAACTCCTGCCTCAGGTGGTGGTGTCCTTTGATTCAGCTAAGGTGCCCCCCTCAATAGGGAGCATCCCCACCCCAGAGGCAGAACCTGTTTCTGCTTCTGAGGAATCTCTCTATGCCAGTTACTTAGTTGAAAGCCTTATTGAGTTTCTTGACTAGACAAAGCATCACTGGAGGGTTGCACAACATATACAGAAATGGTTCCCAGAACGGAGACATTTTTGGTGTCTGCTAAGGCTGCAGTAGTGCCACTGCATTCCACTACAGGAAAGCAACAATATAGTTTTTGCTTAAACAAGCTTATGGGCGATGTTGGGCACTTGTTCTGAGCAGCGCTGGCTGGCAAGCTGTAGGCCTGTTTTTTTTTCCCTTTCCTGCATGCTTGTTCCTCTCTGCTGTTCCCCTTTGTTTCCTTGTCTTGGCCTGTCCCCCGTTTCTACACCCTTCATGCATGGCTGCCACAACCTTTGGTTCACTCACTGCCAATGGCTGCAGAAACTCTGTGAAGTGGATGGCACTCTGATTTCCTGCACCAGAAAGACCTGGCCATCACCTTTCTGCAAGAAACTCATGCTGATAGAGCAAGACAAGCCAACTGGCATGCCACCTGGAAGGGCCATATGTTTCTGAGCCATGGCACCTCTCTCAGCACAGAAGTCACAATCCTCTTATTGCCACAGCTGATGCCTGACTCGACAGTAACACAAGAGGTCACCCTGGTGCCTGGTAACTGCTTGTACCACATTAACAAAAGCATCACCTCCTCTTAATTAACATCTATGCACCCACTGCCAGGCCAGAACGGATAGCCTTCTTTGAGACCCTGGCTGACTTTTGAGGAGTGCAGCTGACCGTCTCCTCCTGGGTGGGGACTTTAATTACATGGTTGATGAATGGCATGACTGAAATGAGCCAGAACCCCACTGGTACTCAGCCTGGCAGCTGTGGACAGCTTTTGAGGCAGGGGACCTTATGGACGTCTGCCACCATGTCCACACTGATGCCAGGCAGTACACTTGGATAAAGGCAACTGCTGGTGGGATTGGCATGGCATGCCTTGACTGCCTGTACTTTGCCAAGTATTGCCTGCCAATCCTGCATGGCAACAGCATATTCCATCTAGACTCTCAGATCACAGTCTTATTTGCTGCAAGCTGAGTCTCCTTGGCTGAGCGCATTCCCGGGCACCCTACTGGTGGTTTGACACCAGCTTGCTGCAAGACGCTCACTTCTGTGAATGCTTTGCCTATTTCTGGTGGACATGGGAGACTACAAGAACCACCTTTTCCTCCTGGAGGTAATGGTGGGATGTGGGGAAGGCACAGATCAGATTTTTCTGCCAGCAATACACAGAGCTGGCAATGAGTGAGCTCCACCGCTGTGCCTGGGGGTTGGAGGAGGATGTAGCAAAGCTCAAGGTGGCCCTATATGATACTGGTGGAGACACAGGACTACTTGAGAGCCTTAAGCTTCAGAAGAAGCACCTGTGGGAGCTGGTGAAGGGTGCAGCCTGAGGTGTTAGGTTTCGTGCCCACTGCCAAGAGCTGGCAGACATTGATGCCCTGACCCAGTTCTTTTTCAACTTGGAAAATTAACAGGCCCTGCAGAAAATCCTTGACCATCTCAAGACTCCAGATGGCTGGATACTAACGGATCCTGCTGAGATCCCCCATCATACTGTAGCCTTCTATCTAGACCTGTATGAGGCTGAACCCCTCTGCCCAGAGTCCACTGAGTGCTTACACAATGGCTTTCCCAAGTTGTGTCCAATGGTTGCTGATGAACTTGAGTGAGAGCTGTCCCTGGAGGAACTCATGATTGCGGTGGGCAGCCTCACCATGAGCAAAGCCCCGGGGCTCAATGGGCTGCCTGCTGAGTTTTATCAGACCTTCTGGCCCCTCCTTGGCCCCTGCCTCTTGCACATGTTTCAAGAGAGCCTTGCTGATAAAATCCTGCCTTTCAGCTGATGCTGGGTGGTTCTCACCCTGCAACCAAAGACAGGGACCTCGGCTGCATTAAGAACTAGTGGCTGGTATCCCCTCTGTGTGCTGACTACAAGATTCTGGCCAAAGCCTTAGCCAATCAATTGCGTACTGTCATAGCCTTAGTCATTGGTCACAAACAGAACTACTGCATGCCAGGCAGGGCCATCCAAAACAATATGTTCCTTTTTTGTGACCTGGTGACAGCTGCAGACCTTTTTGTACTGATCATCAGGCTTGTCTCCTTGGACCAGGAGAAAGCCTTCGATAGACAACTGTCTTTTTCAGACCCTAGAGGCCTTTGGCTTTGGACCAGTCTTCACCTCCACCCTTCGGGTACTGTACTGAGATGTCTCCAACCTTTTGCAAGTGAACGGTGTGCTCTGTGCTTCATTCCCAGCTCACAAGGACATCCACCAGGGCTGCTCTTGGGAATGCTGTACACTCTGGCCATTGAGACCCTGCTTCATGTGCTATGATGGTGCCTGACTGGCCTTGTTCTTCCACTGACCTTTGGTTTGGTTGGTGGCCTGCCAGTTAGGCTGATGACATATGCAGATGATGTGACCATTCTCCTCAGCAGCCAGGGTGATGTCCAGTTGCTGATGGACTGTCAGCATGCTTATGAGCGTGCTTCCTCAGCTTGCATTAACTGGCCTAAGAGCAACACTCTATTCCTTGGTGCATGGACCAATCATCCCTCCCCCCCAGACCTACCTGGGGGTCTCACCTGACAGTGCAAGGACCATAAAGCTCTGGGGGTGTTCCTCGGCATCAGTCTTCCCAGCTCAGAACTGGGAAGTCCTCAGTGAGGAGGTGGAGGCACACCTGTGGCAGTGATGCTGGCACTTGCCCAACGTCTCCTATCATGGGTGAGTCCTCATTGTGGACAATTTGGCAGCTGCAACATTATGGCACCAGTGTGCCATGTTGACCACCCTCCCAGATGTACTGGAACAGCTTCAATGACTGCTAGTGGACTGTTTCTGGGATGGACACCATTCAATTTCCCGATCTGTTCTCTACCTAGCTATGCCTGAGGGAGGCCAGGGCTTTGTTGACCTGGTGAGTAGAGTGGCTGATTTCCACCTGCAGGCTCTCCAGAGACTCCTTTATTGTTAAGACTGCCCTCCCTGGCAGCAGCTGATCTGTGTGTTTCTGTGCTGGGTAGGGAAACTTGGGTTTGACCGAGAACTCTTTCTCCTGGGTCCTGCCCTCCTGGGCTGGAGCACGCTACTACACTTCTACCACAGTCTGCCAAAGGCCTGGCAGGCTGACTTCTACCTCCAACCCTGGGCCAGACATCTACAATTTCCACAGCTGCTTCAGGAGCCACCTGTCTACAACCCAGCCCTGCAGCACAGGCTGTCGAGCCTTGGATCTGATACCCTTGTTGACTCTCTCATTCAGTCACATACAGTCCAGCTAAGCCACCTTCTTGATATGACCCAGTTGGGCTGGCTGTCAGCCAAGTCTTTGGCTACCCAGTTGGGCATGTGTTCAGTCTGCTGCACTGCCCAACTCTTGAGGGGCATGAGGGCCACCCTCCCAGTGGAGGCAGCGGCTGCCATCAAGGATTACCTCTGAGCATGGTGGGACATTTCTGCTGGCAATGCTCTGGAGAGTCCTTTCCACCATTGCCCGTTGTCTGAGCCATGGATAACAATCTGGGCGGTAGATCTCGCACCTTATTGACTCTTCCCATGCCCCCTGACAGCAATATTTCATAGATTTCATAGATTTCATAGACATTAGGGCTGGAAGGGACCTCGTAAGATCATTGAGTCCAGCCCCCCGCCCAAAGGGCAGGAAGTCAGCTGGGGTCATAGGATCCCAGCAAGATAAGCATCCAATTTACTCTTGAAGGTGTTCATGGCTCTCAGCCTGTCGTTATAAGGTCTGTTTTCCTGAACTCTGATCATGCACGTGGCTTTCTGAAGCTTCTCCACATCATTTTTGAATTGTGGAGCCCAAAACTGGACGCAGTACTCCAGTTGCGGCCTCACCAAGGCTGAGTACAAGGGGAGAATGATGTCCCGGGATTTGCTTGAGAAGCATCTATGGATGCAAGCCAGACTTTTGGTCACTTTAGTAGCCTCAGCATCATATTGAAGGCTCGTGTTCATCTTGTGGTCAATGATGACCCCCCAAGTCTCTTTCTTCCGTAGTGCTAGCCAGCGTAGCACTGCCGAGCCTATAAGGGTGCTGCAGGTTTTTCTTCCCAAGGTGGAGAACCTTACATTTTTTGGTGTTAAACACTATCAAGTTCTTGTCTGCCCATTTGCTGAGCCTTTCCAGGTCAGCCTGGATCATTCGCCTGTCTTCTAGCGTGGATGCTTTTCCCCAAAGTTTGGTGTCATCAGCAAACTTGGCCAGTCCGCTCCTGACTCCAATGTCCACAATGTTAATGAAGATATTAAAAAATATGGGTCCAAGGACAGAGCCTTGGGGGACCCCACTGGTCACAGGACACCATGCTGAGTGACTGCCATTAATTATTACCCTCTGGGTCCAACCACAGAGCCAATTTCCCAGCCAGTGAATCGTGGTGGACCCAAGGCCACAATTAGCCAGTTTTGCCAAGAGGTGATCATGGGATACCAGATCAAAAGCTTTTTTAAAGTCAAGATATATGACATAAATCTCTTCTCCTTTGTCCAGGTGATAGGTCACCTGGTCATAGAAGGAAATGAGATTGATCAAGCAAGACCTACCCACAACAAACCCATGCTGGCTATCCCTTAGGATGTTGGCGTTGGCCAGTCGATTAAGGATGGCCTCTTTAATAAACTTTTCTAAAATCTTCCCCAGGATAGAAGTCAGGCTAATTGGCCTATAGTTAGCCAGATCCACTTTTCTCCCTTTCTTGGCTTTCTTCCAGTCTTTGGGCACTTCACCAGAATGCCAGGAGATTTCAAAGATCCATGTTAGGGGCTGGGCTATGATGCTCGCCAGCTCCTTGAGTACCCTGGGGTGTAGATTGTCAGGGCCAGCTGACTTGAAGATATCCAGCTTCTCAAGATGTTCCTTCACAAGGTTGGCATTTATGGAGGGCAGAGGATCTCCCTCACCCAGACCTCCCTGTCCCGTAACGGGTATGGGCATCCCATAAGACTGATGAAAGACCGACGCAAAGTACCCATTTAATAGGTTGGCTTTTTCCTGGGTCTCAGTTGTCAGTTGCCTCATCTGGTTCAACAGGGGTCCAAGGTTGCCCTTGCTTTTTCTCCAGCTCCCCACATATCTGAAAAAAGACTTTTTATTGTCCTTGATGCTCAAAGCTAGTTGGAGTTCAGTCACAGCCCTGGCTTTCCTGGTTTGCTTCCTGCAGGACCGGACCAGTGCAGAATAATACTCCTCGGAGGTGAATCCCATCCTCCATCCTTTGTAGGCTTTTCTTTTTAGCCTTAGGAGGTCTGCTAGGTCCACGGAGAGCCAGGGGGGCTGCTGTGCCCTCTTGCTGCCTTTCCTCTGAGATGGAATAGACTTAGCTTGTGCAGTGAGGATCGCTCCCTTGAGGAGCAACCATTCTTCTTGAAGTCCCCTCTCCCTGGGGTCATGGTCCCTTAAGGCCTCACTGACAAGCCTCTTGAGCTTGTCAAAGTCGGTTTTCCTGAAGTCAAGGACTTCCGTGTTGCTGACTGACTTGCCAGCTTTACGTCAGATGGTGAAGGTGATCAGCTCGTGGTCGCTGTCACCCAACTTCCCATTGATTACTAGGTTGCCAATTAGGTCATCCCCTGTAGCCAGTACCAGGTCAAACAGAGCTTTGCCTGTCATTGGCCCATAGACTTCTTGAGTCAGGTAGAGGTCATCCACACACGAGAGGAAGCTTTGCGACCGCTCGGATTTCGCTGAGTGGTCATCCCACGAGATGTCCGGGTAATCGAAGTCACCCAGACAACCATGGCCCTGGAGCATGCGGCCTCAGCCAGCTCCTGGGCAAACTCCTGGTCAAGCTCAGGACTTTGGGTTGGAGGTCTGTAGTAGACTCCCTCTGTTGTGTCCCACTGTTGGGATTCATCTTGATGTGCTCCCCTGGAAAGCCCTGCACACGTGGGTGGTTTGTGTCTGCCACACTCACGTCTTTGCCATTTGACCTGACATGACATTGAGGCAGCATCTAGTGGCACTGGCACTCCCACCAGCTTTCCCTGTGTGTGCATGCTTTATAAACTACCCATTGCCAAACAGAGTGGTGATGTCTAGTCATGGTTGCTGCATGGGATGCTGTCCACTGGCACTCTTATCCACCACATGGACCTGACTGCATCAGCAGTCTGTCCCTTTTGTGCGGTGGAGGTAGAAGAGGATTTATTCCATGCCTTCCACCAGTGTCCCGACCTGGACCTCATGGAGACCACCTATTTGTTTTCTTTCATACTGGGTGGCAGAGGGGGATGTCATCTGCCTGGCCAACTTTTTGCTTGGTCAGGCTAAGATGGACATCCTCAAGAGCTGCAGGAACTGGATCATTGGTGCTGGCTCTGATGATGCCCTGAGATTTTTTCAATTCTTGGTCCATGCACTCCTGACACTGGAATTTGAACATGCTGTCCTCTAGTGGACAGTACCCACCTTCCAGGCATGTTGGGCCATTCAGGGGGTCCTCTTCAGTGTTGAGGGCATCCATTTAGTCCTTGCACTGTAATACTGCTTTCCCCTTCCCAGGGTACCAGCAGGGGTCTAAGAGGGCTCTTGTTGTACTACCTGGTTTTTTTTAGACTACGAGGGCAGTACTTGTGGGCCATCACTCTAGGCTCTGTCTGTTGTACCTGGGTCCCTGCATGGGCAGTGTTTTATTTTTTTGTTCAATTGTTACCCCCTTTTTCCCTTAATAAACCTTTAGAAAAAGTCAAAAGTCAAAGTCTTTCTTTCTTTCTGCTGGGCACCCTCAAGGCTTTTGGCTTTGGGCCTCTTTTCATTGCGGCCCTCCGCGTCCTGTACCACGACGCCTCCAGCATGCTCAAGGTGAACAACGTGCTGTGCTCCCCATTCCCAGTGTTTCGCAGCATACACCAGGGCTGCCCCCACTCGGGACCCCCTGTACGCACTGGCCATCAAACTGCTGCTGCACGCTCTGTGATGTCACTTGACCGGCTTATCCCTGCCACCGGCACTGGGCCTGACCACCAGCCACCTGATCCAGCTGACGGCATACGCGGACAACATGACAGTCTTCTTGGGCAGCCAGGAGGATGTGCAGGCCCTAGTGGATTGCCAGCGTACCTGCGAGCTCACTGCATTGGCCCACATCAACTGGGCAAGAGTGATACGCTGCTGCTCAGGACGTGGACCAGAAGGCCACCTCTGGACCTGCTGGGGGGGCCTTGCCTGGCACCAGGAAGGCCTCAAAGCCCTGGGAGTGTTCCTGGGGCCACCGGCCCTTGCAGCCTGCAACTGGAATGAGCTGGCGGAGGGAGTGGAGACCCGCCTGCAGTGCTGGTGCTGGCGCTTGCCCGCCCTCTCCTACCGCAGCCAGGTCCTCATCACCAACAACCTGGCAGCGGCAACCCTGTGGCACCGCTGCACCCTACTGGACCCTCCACCGGAGCTACTCAAGAGACTGCAGCGACTCCTAGTGGACTTCCTCTGGGACAGATGGAACAGGCTCCTGCGAGCTGCCCTTTACCTTCCCACCACTGAGGGGAGCCGGGGTCTGATCGACCTGGCCAGGAGAGTGGCTGCCTACTGCCTGCAAGCCCTCCATTGGCTCTTGTATGCCAAGGGCCACCTCCCGTGGTGGCAGCTCGCATGCTGGTTCCTGCACTGAGTGGGGGGCCTTGGCTTTGACTGGAAGCTCTTTATGCTGGACCTCACCTTCCTGAATGGGGTGGTCCTTCCCCCGTTCTACTGCAGCATGGTGCGGGCCTGGCGGACTGCCTTCCATCTCTGTCCCTAAGCCAGGTGCCTGCATTTCCTGCAGGTGCTTCAGGAGCCCCTGGTCCACAACCCAGCCCTGCAGCATGTTGTGCCGAGTCTGGCCTCTGCCAGCCTCATGGCTGCTCTCACTGAGGTGCACACCACCCGCCTGGGGCACCTCCTGGAGCTTGCTCAGTTGGGTTGGCTATCACCTGAAGCCCTGGCTGCCCGTATGGCACTGCACCCCGTCCACAATGCGGGCTGGATTCTGCATGCCATTAGGGCCTCCCTCCTGGTGGAAGCAGCGACTGCCCTAGAAGGCTACCTCCAGGGTCACCAGGCCCTCCCCACTGCAGACACCACAGGTGATGCCTTCCCACTGCTGCCGGTCATCCCAGCGGTGGCCAGTGAGCTGGCTGACTGGCCTGACACATTGCTCAGGCTCCCTGTGCCCCCCAGCAGCAATATGGGCTGCCCCTTTGGCACACTGCCCCGGAAGGGACTCTACATGTGGGTGGTGGGCACCTAGCATGACCAGGTATTGGCCAGCCACCCTGATACAGTGAGGCAGTGGCTCCTGGCATGGCCCAGAACTCCAACATGGCACACGCTGTACAAGGCACCCACTGCCAAGAAGACCGGTGACCTCCAGTGGAGACGGGTGCACGGCATCCTGGCCACTGGCACCTTTTGTGCGCTACCTGGACCCGGTGGCCTCGGCGGCCTGCCCCTTGTGCCCAGGGGTGCTGGAAGAGGACATTTTCCATGCCTTCCTCAACTGCCCCGACTGTAGCCACTCTTTGCCGCCCTTGGTGCGCTGCTTCAGGCACTGGGCTGGGACTTCTCAGAGGAAACCTACATCCACTCCTTCCTGTACTGGGCAGCTGAGCAGGCCGCAGTCAGCCTGGCCAACTTCCTGGTGAGCCAGGCCAAGATGGCCACCCTGAAGAGCTGGCGAAACTGGCTCACCGGGATCGGGATGCACAACACCCTGCAGCTTTTCCGCCTGCTGGTGCGGGCCTGCCTCTCATTTGAATTTGAGCATGTGGTCCTCCAGCAGACGGTGTCCACCTTTGAGGAATGCTGGGCCATCGAAGGGGAAATGTTGAGGAGGGATGCCTGCTCCTTGCCCTGTGACACCACCAGCTCTTCAAGGTGCATAGTGCCACCCATTGAGCTGAGACCTTGGGTTTTGTCCGGGCGGGCCGACCCCTGATGTCCTGAGGCCCCCCTGGCTGTTCCCAGTGGCAAGAACTGTATATATGTATATATGTAAATACTTCTTTTGTTCTTTGTGTTTTTTTGTTTTTTTGTCTAAAGTGTGCGGGCAGGCCTTGCAGGCTATGAGCCCAGGCCTTGTCCTCGAGGCCCAGATCCTTGGACCAAACTGTACATAATTTCTACTGCCCACTATTTGTCACCCTTCCTGGAATAAACATCTCTTAAAAGTCTTTCTATCTTTCTTTCAAAATGGCTGTCAACAGGTGTGTTTTCTCAGAGGTCTGAGAGCTTATCTCTGTTTTGTGAGCCTGTCTCCTTCTCTTGCTTTATCTCCCTCACCCCCCAAGAGTCTATAACATACTCTGGATCATTTTCTTCAAAATTAAAAAAGTTGAAAAAACATTGCAAGATGGAGTCAGGCACAGACACAGATAAACACCACACACATATACACTGTAAGGATAAACACACCTAAAGGAAATGAAAAAAAAAACCCTACTGAAAGAAAAAAATCAAAGCAAATATCTGTATACTGTAGTCAAATAGAAGGCAAGAAAGAATTATTTTTAAAAAGGCTCTAGCGGGAATGCAGGGAACTACAGAGTAGTGAGCCTAACTTCTATCCCTGAAAAACTGGTAGAAGCAACAATATAAAGAAAAGGTGTACAGCACATGGATGAACTTGACTCCCTGGAAAGCAATCAACAAGGCCCTGACCTACCAGAGTTCTTTGAGGCTGTCAATAAACAAGGCAATCCAGTTGATAAAGTATATTTGGATTTCCAAAAAGCCTTTGACAAGGTTCCCCACTGGAGGTTAATAACTAAATTAAGTTGTCATGACATTACAGGGAACATCCAGTCATGGATTAGAAATTGGCTTAAGGATAGAAAACAAAAAGTGAATATAAATGATCAGTTTTTGGGGATGGAAAAAGGTAAACAGTGGGATCCCCCAGGGATCTATATTAGGTCTAGTGCAGATATTCCTAAATCATCTGGAAAACAGTGAATAGTGAGGTGGCCAAAATTGCCAATGACACAAAAATAAATAAATAAATAAAGTTTCATTATGCTCCTTTATAAATCCATGTTGCATCCACACCTTGAATACTGTGCCCAGTTCTGGTCCCCACATTTCAGGAAAAGTGATAGAAAAACTGGAGAAGGTCTAGAGAAGGGTAAGGAGGATGATGAGTGTTATGAAGGGGCTTCCGTATGAAGAGAGACTAAACAGCCTAGGCCTATTCAGTTTAGAAAAGAGACTCTAGGGGATGGATTTCAGGGGTAAGATAAAGGTTTACAAAATGTTAAATGGCAAAGAGAAAGTTAATATTTATTTTTATCTCTTTCTCACAATACGAGAAGTAAGGGTCACAAAATGAAACTAGTAAGTAGTAAGTTTTAAACAAACAAAAGGAAGTTATAGTCACATAGAGTAGCATTAAAGTGAGGAACTCATTGGCACCAGATGCTGTGGAAGCCAAGAGTATAGCCAAATTCCAAAGGGGACTGCACAAATTCTTGGAGGAAAGAGACACGAGTATGTATTGAGCATGGGAGCTAGGGAAACAGCCTCTGAATCCAAACTTCCTTGACCTTAAATCCTGGAGGCTGCAAATGAGGAAGGAACAATAGAAAGGACTGTGGTTACACCCAGTTCACTCTCCCCTTCAGCATCCACTCTCTGCCCTAGCGTGATGCAGAAAACTGGGCAAGGTTGACTTATGGTCTGACACAGTTAATAGCAGTTCTTATATGCTAATATTTTAGCTGAGCGGATGCTTGGCCATATTCCTAAGGAGTTCTATAAGGCTGGGAACAGATTTAACATTTGAAATGTTTCAAAGAACTTTGACATGTCTTTGAAAAGTTTCAAAAGGTTAGTGTGCAAACATACAGGTTGCATAATATTTTCTGAAGTGACAGAAATGTACCTTAAGGGGCCATGTCTTATTTTGTACTCTCCCATCTTACATCTGTACAGTAGATTGGTCCTTTGGTATCCCACAATGCTGTGCTTCCTCCTGACCCCTAGCCCCTGTTGCCCCACCTCTCCACCATGGGCTCCCAGTTCTCAAGCTGCTCCCTCTGTTTGTGGATTTCCAGCAATATGGCCACTGCTGGCACCATTGCTCCTGGTACTCTGTGTGTGAAGGCATTTCATGTTGTGGTTATTAAAAAAAAAAAAGTTAAAAAGAAAGGAAAAAAAGGCAGATCTGAACTGCAGATTAACAACATTTAGCCTCTATCAGAATTGATATTCACATGTATCCATGTGTTCAAAAATGTGAACATGAATACAAGGCTGTTAGGAAACAATATACATAACATGGAAAAAGACAAGATTTCAGTAATTGTTTTCACCATAAAGTGAGAAGAGATACTGAAAAAAAAAAATCTTTTATTTCAAAAAAGTCAAACTGGACTGCAGTGGAGAATAAAAGTTAGAGATCTGTGTCACCAGTATTATTTGGAAAACTTCTATAATGACCAAACACATTCTCATAAGGGATTTATTTGTTCAGCCCAATATTCATACAGATCAAAAGTAAGTGAAACATGTTCATTCCCATTATGAAGAAGGACTATCTAGAGATTTTCACTTGGTGAATGAGGATATTTTTTTGTAACTGTTTAATGTATCTGGACCCCCAATCTAATATCTCAGAATAGAGAAAATGTGAAAGCAACTAATGAAAAAAACCCAAACGTTAATAACTATATCACTGATTATCAGGTGCACTGAATCTGACAGACAGACTTTGGAACAAATGCTCGGGACCACACACCCTCATGGCCACACAAACACCGTTGAACACCTCCATGTTCTGAATGCCTTCATTCAAAATTTAAGTTTAGAAATAAATTGTCCAATCTGTTCCCTGGTGAAATCTGTTGAAGTATGAGGTGACTTTTATCATTCTTTCATTAACTACTTTGTTTGCATAAGTAGGGTCCCTCCCTGATTTTAAACGGACTAAAGTGCTGGGAAAAGCAACTTTTTTTCACCTTCTGACATCATCTCTATTATAACCCTTCTGTATTAGCCCCCAAGGAAGAAAAGTTCTACCTCAAAGTAATTGAAACATCCTCACACTAAAGTTACAATCCAATCATTCAAAGCAGTAATAAGAAAAATAAATCTGGAAATGTACCGCCGTTTAGTCATTGCTGTAATGTATAGCACTTCCACAAAAGGAAACAAGGATAAAGAGAGACAGAGAAAGATTATTTGTTCAACATTTCCAAGGGTCAGTGCCACCATCAGGAAAAATGCCCAGGAGTCATGGCTCCTAAAGTCTTTCCCCTCCAGCAGCTGTAAAACATATAAGGATTTCTCTGCCCAAGTCCCACCAGTTGTACCCGATTTCACTGCTCTCCCAAAGCCAGAAATGTCACCTAGGTGTTCTTTTCCCAAATGTTTAGCACTCCACAACTCTACTTGCTAAACCAGCACCCAAAGCCCATTAAGTCAGGGGAAAGATTCTGTCTGACTATAGTTTTCCACGATACCAAAAATCAGGACTAGAATCTGGAAGGATTTTAATAAGTTCAGTAAGCCAAAAGGGCATCACTTTTCCATGTCAAGACAAAAAAAGGAATTAATGAGAGAAGGACTAACTCCAGGTTCAGACAGATGACAATAACTGTTGTGAGTTATTTGCCCTGTCTTAGACTCCATTGCCAATTTGCACGTTATCATTCACCCTTGGAACAGCTGCTAGTCAATGAGTCAAGAGCTGACAAAGAACACAGCACTGTAATTTCCATTTTGCATAGTTACTCCTCACTTTCTAGTGACAAGGATTTTAAGGGGCTGAGTAACTTAGACTAGTGAAAGGTTGTCTGTCATGTTTCTACTTCACAATGTTTCATGTGTCTTAATCTCAAGATCATAACGTTATGTGGTCCAAACTCCATTGGCTTACTGTTGTGAACCCAGAGTTGCCCTGGGAATAATGGTTAACTTTTCCTCCACAGACACATCTCTCACAACTACTGTGTCCCCCAGCCCATCCTGTTTCACCTCTTGATGATGAATGAAACAATCTCCTGAGCAGGCTGCGTACCCTGATTGTATTTGTATGCTATGCTGAATGTAACATAATGTTGCCTCCCTGGCTTACAACTTCTGTGTTGCCATACCCCTGCTAGGAAGCAGGGTGGGGGAGTGCACCCTACAGGGAAATAAACTGCAAGATGCAGGCTACCCATAATTTAGTAGATAAAAAACACCAGCTTTGCAAGAGAAAGCCAGCAGGACAAAGGCAGCTTGTAGGAGGTCTAGCATCAATGAAAAGTAGGGGCATGCAAGTCAGGAAAAAGGGCCAGGTAGATCAGCCTACACCCTAGATGACGGCTGCTAATGAACATAAGTAGCAGCATCTGGTCCATTTCAGGTTAGGCAATCAGAGGGGTTGGGGAGAGAGGGCCATATAAGCCCGAGGCAGGGGTTAGAGACTTAAACTGACCTTGATTCTGCAAGAGGAGAGAGCTTTGCTAAATGCCTTTGTGAAAGACTTCTTCTCCCATCTGCCCCCCCAACTCTGTTATGTGGGATCAAGTTTGTATTGAAGGCTTAGGTTTTGGTTGTAGTGTTGGGTTGTAGGTTGTACAAATACTCTATTCATTATACTACAGAGTAGGCATGCTGCACCCTCTCCAGACCATATTAAGCTGAATCCTGGATCTTGCATTTTTACACTTCATTTGATTAAACTGAATTGAGAGTAGAGGAGAAGATCCTGTTGCAGTAGACTGCAGCGTTTTGATTGTAATTTAGTGGTGTGTCTGGGAGATTTTCCATGTTAGGCATTTGTAATCTGCCTGACCTCTGCAAGTGTTTGAGACCCAGTGGCCTGCAGGGACTGAAGACTTACTAGAGGGTTTGGAGCCAGGAGAGGGATGAAGCTGAGACAGGACTAAGAAACCTGTTCTGGCCAATACTTCAAGTCTGGCCTGTTAAAGATAGGTGAGAGCCAAGGCCGGGAGGGTTAGAACACCAGGAGTGGGCAGTTGGGTGGCCTAAGGCAGGGGCAAGGCACTAAGGCAGGGCCCATGAGCCTGGAGTTGAAAGCAGTAACAATTCTTTGCTTGGGCAGGGATTGGGGCCAGAACATGGCTGCCCAGTGATAAGCAGGACTGAGTTAAGCACCCAAGGTTTTTTTGTTTTCTTGTTTGGTTTTTTTCTTCTAGTCTCTAAGAGCAGCATCCAATACTCTTATTATTTAGACATCAAGATGTGGCAAGTGAATATGGGGCAGTGGCCCAAGGAACTACAGGGGACAGAACAGGGTAAGGGTCAGAGTAGCCACCTAGGAGTATCATGGACACCTTCAGGAGGCAGACCTTGCTACAGTCACCCAGTTCACTACATAACCATCATGAGTGACTAGGCATGTGGCAAGACAAGCAGGTGCCTCGTGAATCGCTGGCCTCTCCATACGACTGACTCAGATCACCTACATTTTCTCCAAGCCTTGTGGCTCCAACTCTATTGACCTCTTCTGTGATTTTTGTCACCACTGACATATGGACCATACAAGAATGAGATCATCATTTTTGCTGTGGCAGTGTTGCTCCTCATGAGCCCTTTATTGTTGTTAATTCTGTTTTATAGACCAGTTTTCTCTACTCTCTTGAAACCAGTCTTCAGCTGAGACTGGGAGAACACCTTTCCAACCTGCTCCTCACCTCTATGGGGGTGACTTTGTTCTATGCCTTTCTTGTTCTGTGCTGCTTGTGACCTAAATGTAACCTAAATTCAGCCACATGCCAGAGTGATAAGCTTCTGTCCCTTTGTGCACAGCCATAACACCAATACTGAATAATACAATATACATTATACATCGGTGGGCTAATAAGTCCTTGCAGGACTTCATAACCCAGTCAAGGTTAAACCAAGAGCTGTCTGATGGAAGTTGAGAGAAGGAATAGGCAGGATGGAAGGAACTTCTCTCTAGTGTTAGACCAAGGGGGATTTCAAGAAGCTCCTCCTCTTGTTTGAGAATACCAAGCAGGGTATTTTTCAGCCACTGGAACGTATCCGATAGGATATTATTAACACTAAGCTGCTGGGGCTCACCCCCTGGTTATCCTGCAAATATGCTTACTGATCATTTTCCTCCTGTCCCACCTCATTCCTGCTGAAAACTCAGCCTTCATCCTCTCTGTGCCCAAGGACCAGCACTCTCACCACTGAACCATCTGTTCAAGAGTGGTACACCAAGGTCATAGGAATACCACTAGAAGACCCTTCTTGTACATGTCAAAATGTGACCTGCAGTATCCCAGCCCTGGGCTGTGAATGGATCACCAAATGACCTCTGCAGGGATGAGGTAATGGGCTGGTGAGTGCTAGAGGGGGCAGAATGCTGTGTCCCACGCAGAAAGGCAGAGTAACCCACACAAGCCAAAGCTCTTTAGAGAATCTTGGGGACTGCAGCTGTGACCTACGAAACCAAGGGAGAGGGCATAACAAGGCCTGTTGTGTTAGGTTGTTTTGAGGTGTGAGTTTACCTGGGTCAGTCATCAAAGGGATTCATAACTCCCTCCTCCAATTTTTAGCTAAAGCTTGGGCTGAAGGTGGGGCTTATTGACCAGTTTCAGAGGGACCATGGTGACCACATTGGTAACTTGTGCTGAGATGTTCAAGGCTGCTGTTTGAAGCTTTTACATGCAGTTATCAGGTCATCAATGACAGGGATTCAGTGAATCAGTGGAATAGACTGTCTAGGAGAGTTGTGGAATATCTTTTATTGGAGGTGTTCAAGAAGACATATAAGCATTGTCAGGGATGACCTAGGAATAGCTATCTGTGCTTTTGCTACACTGTAGGAATTTCTCATGCTTCAGCATTTATTTTTCTGATTCTACAAGTAACCATTTTTGGACAAGAATTGATTTCACACTTATGCTTACAGGGCTAATCTGTTGCTGTACACATGACCCTGCACAGATGGATGACTATGTGAGCATGCAGACTAGGAGGAAAAAAGTGAGAGCGCTCCCACATTCTCTCCCTGCTCAGTGGCTAAGGTACTCTGGGGGGAAACTGCAAGCATGGATTATTTTCTCTAGTTGGAGTGACCTGTAGACCATGTACTACTGCTTCTGGGCCAAAGTCATAAGAAGCAAACAGAGGTAACAGTCCTGAGGACACTGGACAATAAGCAGTGGCCAACCTAGCTGGCATTCCCTCCAGGGGCAGGGTGTCAGGTACCGAGAGGGTGAGGTATGAGTCACTGGCAAGGAAGATAGAGGCATGGCTGGAAAGGACAATTTAGGGAAGACTGGGGGATGGTGTTAGCCAAGCAATTATGTCCTGAAAGCTGAACAATTTGCCGCTCACCATTCCCAAATGGGAGTAGGGAGCCCCTGATATTTTTGTGTTCCTCTGAGGTCTGCTCCTGGGCTGGAGGTTTCTTGTTGTCATGCTTCATCTTCTCCGCATCATCAAATAATTATGCATTGCTAGTCAAGTTGCAAGTAACACAAAGGGCTATGGAGTCACCAGCTGTATTCCCATTCCAGGCCCAGAATATTCTAGTCTGGAGTATATCACCTGTAATGGATACATAATTCATGCTGCATGACTGTGGATCACTGGAGATGGTTCACCCATGTGAGCAGTGGGTGGTCATGTAAGGTACCTGACACCCACGTCTTTAAGAAATGTAACCTGGTACCCTAGATGATGTGGGAAAGCTTCTCTTATGGCAGGTGAAACACTGAGGTGGGAGGAGTCACTATCCCTCTCACCGTGCTTGAGGACCCAACTTGCTTACTCCTCCCATAGCACACACCTGAATTCCAGGAAGGACCTGAGCAGTTACCAGCTGAGCAGCTGGAAGATTACCATGAAGGGCACTTTTAAGCAGCTCAAGGCATGCTGGAGTAATGGTTAGAAAATGATATTTAGAAATTTGTTTTTCAAGATGGCCTTGTAGGAAGAGTAAATATTGCATTAGCACAATGTTCCAGGAGAATGGCAAGGGTCAATTTGTTTCTAAAGTTTGCTTGTGACAAAGTTTCACATTTCCAGCCTTTGAGGCAGATACTACATCTGAAACTAGCAGAAAAAAGGCATATATATCCTGGGAAAATGAAAACATGCAGCACAGTGTTTCCTGAAAACCCATAAGAAGAAATAGGCACATGAAGAATTAGCATCAGGCCACAGTGACCAGCTGCAAAGTCCCTGGGATGTCTGGTTTTTGGTGAAAAGACCAAATAAAGGTATTGATAAATGAACAAATTTATATGCCTTTGGTAAGAGCAAATGCCAATGTCATCAAATTGAAATGTTTTTGTCAAATGTTCCTCCCACTGAACATCACATATCTTTAATGTGGGATATATTTCACTGCCTTCTCATGATCTCAGATACCTGGCATACATAGGATCACATCAATTTTACATCAGTGTTGCAGAATCCATGCACCTTCACCGTTTTTCAAATGTTGTAAATTTGAACCTCACTGAAGTGAATGGACCAGATCTCTATTTAACGTATGCCCTGGTAACAACAGTGGAGCCAATGGACCAAATCTTATCTGGTGTAAATAAATAGCACCTTGGATTCGGCTAGGGAAGTTTGGTGAGTGTCTTACAGAAACACAATCATTTGAAGAACTTTTAAGGGCATAAATAGCAATTAGGGCACACATGAAACTTATTCTTTAAGCATAAGGGCTGTTTGTAGATGTACACACCATTTTCTATACCATGTTAACTGATTTGCATCACATGGTTTGAATCAAGTTTGAATTTGAATTAAGGGTTAATAGACAGTTATTGACTATGAGGGAGGTTTGTGGGCATTTCTTCACTTCTGCAGTAAAGAAAGCAGGGGGTGCTGGACACTATGCCGGTGCGAATAGGCAGCTATTTGAATCAGCTTTGTATCAGAGGCAGGGCTCAAACCAGTGTCAGCAAGAGAGCACACAGAGGTTCATGAACAATAATTTCTGCTTTTACCTGGGTAAGCATTTGGGAGACTGGGCTGACTTCTAAGGGCTAGAGCAGTTAGGGCCTCTTCTTGTGGCTACAGGGGATTAGGTGCCCTTTATTGCTTCACTCAGTCCAGTTTGGACCAGGGCACATCTCTGGGCTTGCTGCAAGTGGCACCAGTTCAGGGGGTGAACTGGCCTGCCTCCTGATTGAAGCTGACTCGGTTGGGAACTCTGCTCCGACCTCATTTCAGACAGGGTCTGATCAAAGGTGCCTGCCTTCTTCCAGCTCTTTGCTAATGAGTTCTTTCCTTGGTGGCCTTTGCCTTTCTATGATGGGTGGGGGTCCTCAGCCTGAATCGGGAACTTTTCCTCTTGGGTTCTGATCACCCCCCACCCTACTATAGCCTGGCCTGGGCCAGGTGTGCCTCTTGACTGAGACCCCAGGCCAGGCACCTGTAGTTTCCAGAGTTCCTGCAGGAGCCCCTGCTTTATAATCTAGCCATGCAGCAAAAGGGCACTGAGCCTTACCTCAGTAAGTCTCATTTTTTTCCCCCTGTCCTCATCACATACCAGCAAGCTGATATACTTCCTTGACTCAACCCTGTTTGCCCAGGTCTCAGCAAAAGCCCTGGCCATCTGGCTTGGTCTGCATTCTACTTGGTTGCATGCCTCTTGGCCAAAGTGAAAGATGTGCTCCCCGCAAATGTGGTTGCTGCCCTGGAGGACCATCTCAATACATAACCAACCCCCCCTCCCCCCAGTGGAAATGTGATAGACAGACTGCTCATAATTGCCTATTTCACTGGCCATGGAAAGCAATGAGGGCAGTGGACTCAGTACTCTGCTGTCGCTTCCTGTGCCTGTGGCAAAACCTCAGTTTTTTTGTTTGGCTATTTGTTTTTTAAATGCATTTCCTCCCCTTCCCTAACCAATTCTAACTTTCTGTCTGACCTCTCTATCCCTTATAAGTAGTTATTAGTAGTATTAGGCAAGCTAAGTTCTTATATGACAAGCCCCCTTTTTATATTGTAAATAGTGTTTTGCTAGGTTTGTACTGATTTTTACTGTTGAAAATGATAATTTCATTTTCCCCACTTATCAATATATACATATTGATTGTTATTGTTTCATATGGATATTGGATGGTTTAGGCCTGTGTTTGTAAGTGAACCAAAGTAATGTCAAGTTTCCATTTTGTATATCAAGCCTCCATCTTGTGTTCTCTGCCTGGGCATCCCCTGTGTTGTAACTGTCATGTAAATTGGTTCCCAGATGAATGGGAGTGATTGGGAATGGTTGAAATACAATGGTAGCAGGCCTCTACTGAATGGCTTGTAATGACCTGGCCATCACCTCACATTGATTCATCCAGGAACCACGGACCTCACCCAGGAACAGAGACAAGAACCCAGCATTTGAAAGACAAAAGACCCTGCAGAACCAGCAGCTCTACCATTGAACCCCACCATTACAGCCACCCGAAACTGCACAGCCCTGCATGGAGCACACATGCTCAGTATGCTAGGGGCTGACCCTGGCCTGGGCATGCCTCCTGTCCCTAGGGTCACACAAGGTCTTCTCCTATAAAAAGGGGCAGTGAAGTCAGACCCAATGGGAACACCATTTTTATCTGAACTAGACCAGCTCCACATTATGCTGCTTATCCACCCCAGAGGCCCTGATGGCAACCCACTCTGGACAACACTGAGTTGAAAGAGACCCCGACTGGCCATCGAGGACCAACTTTTAGCCTGGGATAGGTAGATATCACCTGCACATTTCCTCCTCCAATTTGGACTCTCTCTCTCTCTCTCCTCCCAGACTTCTGCCCCTGCACCAAGCCTCTTTAACCCCTGCTGTCAGTGTGTGTGTGTGTGTGCGCGCGTGTGTGCGTGTGTGCAAAGGAACCAATAAGATATTGTGTCACCATCTCCCCTGTTCATTAAAACCACTGTCATTTGTAACCCTGAGTTCAGTTGTATTTTACTGAGCCCTGGTCCCTTCCCCATCTTAAATTCTGGTCTCTGTCTTTCTGTCAACTTCCCTCACCCCTTTTTCTTGCCACCTCTCAGTTCCTCTCTGTCCCTTCTCTGTTCCCCTGCTGCACCCTCTTGGCCCTATTGCTTTGTGCTGTCTCTCAGTCCCATTCCTGCCATCCACCACCTTCTTCCCACATCTTTCCACAGCCCTTACCACCATTTCTGCCACTTCTAGCCTCCTGGCCCCCTTTCTGCTATCCACTGCCTCCTTCCCATGTCTTTCTGCAGCTCTTCCTGCCACCTTTAGCTTCTCAGCCCTGCTCATTTCTGCCTCCTGCTGCCTCTCCCCATCTCTCTCTTTCTCTCCACCTTCTGTCCCCAACCTTTCCTGCCCCTTTCCTCCTTTCCTCTGTGTTCTCCAGCTTTCCCTCACACCCTCTCTAGCTGCCCCTTCTCCCCACACAGTCCTCTGGCCTGCCACCAACTTCTCTGCAGCTCCTTTGGGCTGCCCTGAAGGTTTCCCAGAAGCCAGAGCCCTTCTCCAGCTCCCGGCGCCAGAAGCCCCTCCCCCTGTAGCTTCCTGAGCTCCCCGGCAGTCCCTCTCCAGCACCCCTGGTTCCCGGAACCAGCCCCCAGTTTCCTCTGCACCCTCTCTAGTTCCCCTGCACCCTCTGTCCTAGTTTCCCTCTCCCCACTTATCCTTTGGCTCCCCCATAGCTCCGGTTTTGGTCCTAGCCTGTGTGCTGGCTTCTCTCTGGCATCACTCCCTTGTTCTGCAGGTTTTGGGCATTTTCCTTTAATCAATTAAGTTCAATTAACCTATAGTAACCCCTAAGCCTCAGTTCTTTAGCCCAGCTCTCCCTAGTCTACCAGTTCTAATCCCAGTCCTGGCAACTATCACTCTCTACACTTCCACTTTCTTACCTTAATCTTTCCCCAGGTATCCCAAGTACACCAAGCACATACATACATACACATCACAACACCCAAGTTAGGAACTCACCTGTGTGTATGTGTAGGTGAATGGTGTGTATGTGAACTGATATACATATATGTCACTGTGTGCATGATATATGAATTAGTGATCCGTGTGTGTGTATTGGGTGTTCAGGTATTGATAATTGATTCTGGTCTAATTTTTGGTCTGTATAGTGTGTGTAGGTGTTTGAACCGGTGACAGGTGTGCATGTGCTGGTAATTGACTGTGTGTGTGCTGGTAATTGACTGTGTGTGTATATGCACCTAATTGATTTCTGTTTGTGTACATGTAATTGTAGACTGCACCCTCCTGTCTAGTAGCATAATTCTGAGATCCTGGGAGTTGGTCTGACCACACAGGTCAACATGCCCAAAGGGAAGAGGGGGAATCTGCTTTGAGATCCTGTCTGGGAAAGCACAGCACATAAGGACAAAGTATCATGCCCATGAACTTTTACTGACCCTAACATTCACTTCAGGTAGTACCTTGGAGCAGCATACCAAAGCAAGCCTGGCACACACTTTACAAGTTAACCAGGAGAATTGGTGACCTCCACTGGTGTATCCTAAATGGAGTCAGTAGTCATGAAAAACTCTGTTCACCAAAGACTCAACAGGATCAATGGCCTACCTTTTCTATGATGAGGAAATGAAGGAGTTTTTCTTTAATACCTTCCTTCTACTCACCCTAACTTCCCTGGAGGTGGTGTTTAGGAGCAGCAATACCAGAGGAAGCCTGCCTAGCCTAGCACACCCTGCACAAGCTAACCATTGCCAGGAAAAATGGTGACCTTCACTGTTGGAAAGTATGGAGAGCAGCAAAAGCCACTCTTTGCTGCTCTTGGTGCCCTCTTCGGCACCCTGGACATGAACTTCTGTGAGACTAGGTATATGTTCTCTATCCTGTACCAAGTGGCTGTGGAGATTCGGCAGGGAGGAGCGATCTGTTTGGACAATTTCCTGATGGGTCAGGCCAAAATGCCAACCCTGAAAAGTCACAGAAACCAGCTTGCAGGCACCTGCTCTGACAATGACCTTCTTCTCTTCCACTTCTTGATCCATAATCTCACTTGATTTTGGACACTTTGTGTTGTAACCAAATGAAGATCAGTTTTATCACTCTGGGCCATTAATGGGGCACTTTGTAAATTAAAGATATACAGCAAGCACATCTATAAATGTATTTTAATGTACAATATCTATTTTTCTGTGCATTAAAGTATCACATAAAAACCATGTGATTATGCTAATGCACAGCAAATAGGCTACTGCACATTAAGCATTACTTTAAAAACATCGGATTTTGGTACTGTGCATTAGGGCAGCCTAATGTGTATTTATTTAATTCTCACATTGGAGGTACTAACTTTAATGTGCATTAGTAAAAATGCATCAATGTATGTGTAGACATGCCCAGCTAGTACTAAATGGTTGGGTGAACCAGTTTCAATTCCTGGTAATATGACTGTTTTTGTTACTAACAAATGTTTCATGCTCAGTCCCCTGGAGTATTACACATTTGTGTACATATATCTTAGTTTTTAATATTGTTATTCTAAAGGTTTGGAAAAAATCCTCCCTCCCCCCCACTCTTCCTTAGAATTAAGGGCATAATACATCTCCTTTCTTTTTGTTCTATATTTTTATTTATGAAGTGCATCCTCCTCCCTCCTTCCCCTCTCACATTTTTTCTTTGAGAATTTCAGATAAGCTAATAATTCCTCTGGACCTATTAGGCTGCAACATGTATAATTAGAAAATGAACTTACTTCCAGCCAGGGCACTTCAGGTTTTGAGACTTGAATGGGTGACTTCTATAACATTTTTACACAACTGCCATTTACGTAGCAGCACATTTTTTTTAATGAAAGTTCTATATTTCTCTAATTCCATTCCCAGTACAATGGAATTGCCAAGGTTTCCTTGTATATGCTCAAAAACTGATGGAAGAGGAGGAGGATGGCCTCCCTATGTTTTATCTTAATAGCTGAGCCATTAGGAAACTTGTTCAGGGACTCTAGCCTTCTCTTCCCCTTTCAACATATAATAATGATACAGATCAACTCACTTTATTACTAATAAATATTTTTCAGGTTTAGCATAAGAAACTAGTACTCAGATGTTATCTGACATCTAACTTGCAGAGGAAGTATTTAGATGTATAAATGCAATATTATTACACTCCGCAAAGGAAAAAAAAAAACCCAATGGGTCAACTTTTGTAACATATTTTCATCTTAGCCATAGGATTACATCACTAACAAAACAAGGATGAGAAGGTCCCACTCACTATTTTCATGAACATTTTTCCAGGCACTCAAGGAAGATGAAGAAGGGTTATTATGAGCCTTTTAATTATCACTGAGGTGCCTTCAAGGTGAAGAAGTATTGGGCCTAGATGTACATGTACAAAGGCTCTGGTAGACAAGTTATTTATATAATACATAGGCAGAAAGATTGCTGTTTCTCACCATAAGCAAATGCACAAGTGGTCTACATTTTATTATCACACAGATACACTGAAGGTATATATAGACAAGGTGTAAAACTGACAAACCCTCAAGCAATTTTATAAGGAAAACTTTATAACACATTATTATCATCCATTTCAAACACAGTGCTAACCAGATAAAGAAATTCTTGGGTGGAATTTTCCAGAGATTTGTTTGTTTTGTTTTGTTTTGTGTGGGGTTTTTTTAGTGGGGGGAGTTGGTATAGGAGAGTAAATTAAGTAATCATACATATATCTTTATCTCTAAATCTTCCTCAGAGAAAAAAGTTAAAAAATACTAAGGATTACTATATTTACTCAATTCCAAAAGAAGGGCTTTTCCTCTTCCCCCATTTAGCATAGGGGTGGGGAAGTCCCTTATGTTTAGAAATCAGTATGAAGTGGAGGGGGAAGGAAAGCACCTGGTATGGCTCTAGTCCTGAGTCAGGATCAGAGCTGAAGATACAGATGCTGCTTGCCTCCACCCCCACCACCTCTGCCCTCATATCTTGGGCCCCTCCTCTCCTTTGCCCTCATCTCCACCCCCACTGCCTCTGCCCCATGACCTGTACCTCCTCTTCCCCCACCAGTTACCCTTGCTCCAGTGCTAGAAAACTCTGGGGCTTCAGCCAGGGACATGGAACTGTTGCCCTGCGGGGTCAGGACAACTCTCAGGATCTCAATATTGTGCTGTTAGACAGGAGGGTGTGACACAATTGCACAGCTGAGATATTGGGGGTGGAGGAAGCAGATAAGTGGTGGCAAGGAGGAGACAGCCAGGAAAGAAACTGAGGCAGAAACCTGGTTGCTCAGGGGAAAAGGAAAAGGCAGTGGGGATAAGACAGCGGCAAAGAGACAGGGGGTTTGGAGGCAGTGAGGAGCTCAGGACAGGTGCTGGAGGTGGCAGTGAGCCAGAAGCAGGAGAAGGAGAAATGAGACAAAAGTTAGAGGGCCGAAGAGCAGAGATTGGAGCAGGGCCAAACTATAGTAAAGCAGAACCCAACTTAGGGGTCCAAATAACAGTTTCATTACACAGACAACACACTACACAGCCCCATGAAGTTATTGCTTCACACACACACACACACACACACACACACACAAGCCGTCACAATGGCAGCAGGAGAAAGAGACTCAGTGGAAGGGTTGGAGTCCACGTAGGGAAGAGAAGCAGAGTCCAAGTCCTTGGTTGAAGAGGGGGTAGGGAAGGTAGCTACCTATCCCAGGCTGGAAAGGGGTCCTTGTTCAGTAGGTGTTGTCCAGAGGGAGTCGCTGGCAGGGTTTCTGAGTGGATAGGTGGTGTGGCATGGTGCTGGTCCAGATGAAGAGGGCATTCCACTGGGTCTGTCTTTACTGCCCCTTTTTATAGGGGCAGATCTTGTGTGACCCTAGTGACAGGAGGCATGCCCAGGCAAGGGTCAGCCCCTGGTGTACTGACCATGCAGGGCTGTGCAGTTTTGGGTATCTGTAATAGTCAGGTACAATAGTAGAGTTCCTGGTTCTGCAGAGTCTTTTGTCTTTCAATGCTGGGTTCTTGTCTCTGTTCCTGGGTGAGGTCTGTGGTTCCTGGATGACTCAATGCAAAGTGATAGCCCAGTTGTTCCAGGCCATTCAGTAGAGCCTGCTACCATTGTATTTCAATCATTCCCAATCATTCTCATTCATCCAGGAACCAATTGACATGGGAGCGGTATGTGACTCATACAGCTGTGACACAGTGGATGCCTGGGCAGAGCACGCAAGATGGACACTTGACATACAAAATGGAAACTTGACATGACTTTGGTTCACTTACAAACACAGGTCTAAACCATACAATATCTATATGAAACAATACAAATCAATACAAAAATGATAATAATACAATATACAACAGTAAAAATCAATACAAACCTAATAATTATGCCATATAAAACATTGGATATCCAAAACCAAAACTTGCTACCAAAATAAAAATGTTAAAGCTTATCCTAAGTCTGAGCTAACTTATACTTTTCTATAGGGAATAGAGAGGGATAGAAAAAGTCAGGAAATGGTTGGGGAAGGGGAGGGAATGCATTTTAAAGAAAAAAAAAAGAAAAATTGTGGGTTTTGCTACATATTATATCTCAGTAGCATCTGCACCAGAGTGGCAGCTCTGGTCCCAGCTCCAAGGCTGAGACAGAGCTGCCTCCACCACCACTACTACTGGGCTGGGCTGGGACCATACTTCATGCCTGGAGCAGGGATGGAGCCTGCTGGCCCTGGAGCAAGGATTGTGCAGCAGAGGGTTGGAGGGATGGTGGAGGGGGCAGAGGTTGTGGGGGCCAGCAGCAGGGAGGCAGGCAGCAGGGAGGCAAGGGATGCAGGGGATAGGAGGCAGGGGACAAAACTGCTTGACCCCACCATGAGCTGCCCACTACTTCTCCCTCCACCTCTTGAATCCTCCCCCTGACCTGCCCCCCCACTATCTCCATATACACCACCTTGCCACCACCTGCACCCTGAGCACCTGCCTCCATACTGCTTCTCTCACCACTTTCCCCACTCATACTGTTTTTTCTGTTGCAGCAATGCAGGGACAAATTTGAGATGATCCTCCAATAATTAGACTCTATACATGGGAAATTATAACAAATTTATAAATTTTCCATATGTGCAATATAATTATTGTGGGGTGGGGGTTAGGTGGTAATCTTAAATTCAAGATCCCTTTGGATTCAGATGCATGTGGTATTTGAAGATAAGAGTAGAGAGTAATAGGAAAATGTTTTAAAAGGCTTTCAAGGAAGGATAGATTTAAAAGGGAATCAACTTAGACCTCCTCTGGAGTGATGGTGAACAGCTAAAAATGTCAAAAATTTTATAAGGGATATAAGTTGTGGCCATATTGATCTAAGGACATAGACAGACAAGGTTCTTTGGGTAAATCTGATTCCTTTCATTAGACCAGCTCAAATAGATGGATCAATTCTTCTTAGCAAGCTTTCAGGAACAAACACCCTTCGTCAGGCTGCAGATGAAGAACTTTAAGTGTGTATAAAGAAAAGTGCATTATCTTCAAATTGTGAGGATGTGTTTTTTAATTTAGATCTCCTCCTTCAATTTTTGAACAATCTTTGTTAGATATAAATGTTTTAAATTTAAAGTGTGATGAAAAATGCCTTTAAAATTACTTTTTAGTAAGGATTTCTTAAATTTTATATTCTGACTTTTCCATTTAGCATACGTACCTGCCTGGTCTCATATAGTTGCTCTCTAGTGACTTTAGAGTGCACACCTGGTGCTGGCCACAGGAGTGTGTCCCTGGGGCCTAGGCATTGGGTTGTGTTCACCCCCAAGGGAGGCCCCGATACTCGCCTGCCACAACTTGATCTTTTCTTCAGTGGTGAGGCTCCTTCTCACAGATCAGGTGCTCCCCAGCACCCCAGCCATGCCCTCAGGATGATGGGTCACCAGCCTGTCCCTTCATGTTGTTGCCTGCTCTCTTTTCTCCCTGCCCATATCTCAGTGTCCCTTCAGACTGGATGACTACAGAATGTGGGACCATCCTCACCACTGCATCTAGTCTTCTCCTGAGGTATAGTGGTCTGCTGCACTGCCTTGGCTCTTCTCTTGACCCAGGAGGTCTCTCAAAGCCTCTCTCCCTGGTTTGGAGCTCTTTGTAACCTCCAAAACAAAAATTAAGAACAAAGAAGAAAGTAATAGTTGAGGCACAGGGCCTCAGCCCACCCCACTCACAGGTCCAATGTCTGTTGCCCTCAGGATTCCTTGATACAGTCCTCCTTGATCCAGCTGCCCTGCTGAGCTGGTGTGATGCTTCTTTTAATAGAGCTTGGACCCCTCCTATGGGTCTCTGTCCAGCCCCCTACTGCGCTGCTGACATGACCTATGTGCAGCCCGGGGAGCAGCCTTGCCTTCTGGCTCCAGCGTTGCTGCTCTCCCATACATTTCCTTGCTGGCAGCTTCTAAATCACCTGGGTGGCTTTTTTTTATTACGTAATCCACTGGTGCCGCTCCCAGCTGGCACTAAAAGTGGCTGATGAATTGCGTGGGTGGTTCGTCTTGACACAGTTGGCCTGTCTCTGTTTCTCCTAAAAATAGTAAGTGTGCCCCATTTTCAGGGCTTTTCATTTTCATCTTTGGGTGGGTCAGCCCTGCCTCAGGTCCTGCCACAGGAGAGTGCTCTGGGGCCTCCACCTGTATCCACCTGGGACAGCATGGAATAAGCAGATTGTTTGCTCTTCTTGTTTTCTTAGATTTTTTAAAATTTCTTTTTAAATCACAAAACCTCAGTAAAAAGATGGTTTGATAACATTCAAGAAATTGCTTGTTGATTTCTGTTTCTCCCATTTAACCAACTATAGTTTTTCCTCTTTAATTTCTCTGGGTACATGAAAAGATTCTACGCTCTACTGTTTTCTTAAAGGCTGCTTTCACCTCTTTATTTCTTAACGTGTAAATTATAGGATTCAGGACTGGTGTCACAACTGTGTACATGAGGGAAATCATTTTATCACTCTCTGGTGCATAGCTGGATTTCGGTCTTATATAGGTAAAAAGAGCTGTTCCATAGAACAAGATTACCACCATGAGGTGTGAGGAACAGGTTGAGAAGGCCTTCTTCCTGCTCTCTGCTGATGGTAGCCCAAGGATGGTGGAGATGATGCGAATATAGGAAAGCATTATCAACAGGAAAGGGCTCATGATAAACAGCACTGAAGCAGCCAAGAGCACAATCTCATTCTTAGATGTGTCTGTGCATGCCATTGTCACTACTGGTGGAATGTCACAGAAAAAGTGATGGATATGGTTGGAACCACAAAAGGGCAGACTGAAAATCCATGTGGTCTGAATCACTTCCACTGAGATGCCAATGATCCATGAGGTAGCTGCTAGTATTATACATAACCGACTGTTCATGATAGTTGTGTAATGAAAGGGATGGCATATGGCAACAAAGCGGTCATAAGCCATGGCTGCCAGAAGGCAACATTCTGTAAGACCCAGGATGGTGAAGACATACATTTGGGCTGCACAGCCAGCTATGGTGATGTTTTTATGTTTCACCAGGAGGTGAATCAGCATCTGGGGGACCACACTGGTTGTATAACAGATTTCCAAGAAGGACAAATTCACCAGGAAGAAATACATGGGTGTGTGAAGTGTGGGGTTAAGCTTTATAAGGAGAATAATAAGGAAGTTTCCCATCAGAGTAATGAGGTAGGTGATCAGAAAGAAGAGGAAAAGAAGGGGCTGCAGCTCAGCAAGGTATGAGAACCCAACCAAGATGAACTCCCCAACGATGGTTTGGTTTTTACCAGAGTCTCTCTCACAGTAGGTCATCTGTAGGAGTGATAACAAGAAAGAGAAACACTAATACTGAACAGAAAGAACTCCAAATATTAGTATAATAAACAATCCAGACTATGTTTTGCAATTATGGGATGCATCAAATTCTAAACATTCCCAGCTTTTATACACAATTGGCCCTGCTTGCCAACAAATATAAATTGGTAGTTTGTCATTGACTTGAGCAGTGAAAAAACCAATGTGCACCAACTTGTGTATGTGTCACACTGACTCCACTGGAATTGTATTCTTTTACATTATCTGGAGTACTGTCCAATGGCTTCATTCACACCAACTAGCATATATTATTCCCCGCAAAAAAACTCCAAAAGTACAAACAGAAGAGAAACTTTGGGTTATACCAATTATCAATTTGTTTTCCAATTGTATTCTATGTAGTGACGTTACATTAGACATTTTGATCAGAAACTTTTCTTTCCTTTCTATGTAAAAATTCAAAATTGGACCACTCCAATTTTATTTTGTTATTAATGTTGCTTTGAGAATGGTATATTGAAGGTTGAATGATTTCTTAATTCTGATCTCTCATACACAGTAATTGAGAGTAGTTATGGAACTGGAAGTATTCCCACTGGAGTAAGAACTACTCAGATGGGTATATTATGGTGGTGCTGAAATTAGCTATTTAAAAGTTCTCTAAAAAAAACTGAAATAACTATTGGGCAAATTCATGCCAGATGTAGGCATGCTGAAATCCAGAGTTACACCAAAGAAGGCTTTGCACTTCCTCCTACATAGAAATGTTATTGTTCCTTAAATGTTAAAAAGGAATTTACCTCACTACTCTCAAAATTATGGCAGTGTCCTGAATGCATTAGTGGCTCTGTATAAAAATGTGCACTTACTTTGCTGATGTAAATCTTCAGAGCTTCAGTGATGTAAATAAAACTCTTCTGACCTTTTTCCTTTTAAGGCTCTCTTCTTTTCTGAGCGTGATCCTACAATATTAAAGATATCTGTTTCCTATAGACATTTATGTCAAGGAATTTTGTAGTAATTGGGTTATCTTGAAAAGGCAGAAACAAATTAAAGCTCATAATAACAGTTGCTTATCTTTATTACCTTTGCCTCTGTAGTTCCTCAGACCTTACAATGATATTTAGGAGGAAACCTGAACTCAAAGAAAAGGTGGAACTTAGGAAATGTATACAGAAAATCAGTATTACCTAAAAGTTGGATGGGGGTCTTCTGGTGTCAAAAGTTCTGCCAGAGCCACAGAATCATTCTCTGCTGGTTTCACACCCACTACACCCTGCACCTCCCACACACAGAAATGATATTGAATCTGGAACATGCAATCAAACTGCTTAATAAAATACTTCTTAAGTACTATTTATGAAAAAAATTGAGAGCTTTTTTTCAGATGAGGAAGGGCTGGATTACTTGGTCTGATGCAGAAAAGTTGGATTATAGGTGAAAACATTTCTGTCTCTCAAAGAACCCTTTTGGAAATCAGTGTTTAACGCTTACTCAGTTGAGTACCTTTGTTAACATGAATGTGTAATTGATCAAAACTGGAATTTCCATCCTAAAATCTTTTTGGTGTTTCAATATTAGTTTATTTCCTGAATCAACATTTTAAAATTTCATGAAAAGGTGATTCAAGAAAGTCAGAAGATTATAGAAGCATAGGACTAGGAGGGATTTCCTGAATCAAACCAACCAGATCCCAATTCTCTCACTGGCTTGTTTATCTTTTTCTCAAAAGTTGCTATGTTTTTTTTCTCCATTACTTCTAGAGAAGGAGCTGTTTAACAATATCAATGAGTTAGGTGGCAGAGAGTCTCCTTCCTTCCTTCACCTTTTTGATTTTCAGTTCATATTTATTCATAAGCCATTTATACACTATTTGTTTTTATAGCAACATTGTACTATGTCTTTCCCTCTCATCCTGGTGTTTATTTCCCCCGTGTTTTCATATAAACAAGTATTATGTCCCTCTGAGCTATTTTTCCCCTAGAATAAATAAACCAAGAGAGATAATTAGTTGTGATAGTCTGAAGGTGGTTTATTTAGGCAGAAGTCAGAGCAAAGTAGCACCATGAAGACTAACTAATTCAAAGGGCATGAGTTTGCATAGGCTTATGAAAGCTTATGCTTCTCTGACTTAGCTTAAAAGGTGTTACTCTGCTCTGCCTTCTGTCTAAATAAGCTATATTCTTCTAGTTTCTTCATGTAAAACAGATTTTTCCATCCCCAGGAACATCCTTGCTGTCTTTATACACACACATTTTAATTTGAAAGAGTCTTTCTTCAACTAGAATTGTACCGAATGGTCCAGTGGAGATTTCACTAACACTTTATTATTATTTCTCTCCCTTGACTGGTTATACCTTATCTGATGTTACATTAGAGGGGAGAAGAAAGATTCAAAGATCAAGAGATCAGTGGTGTACAAACACATAGGTGGCAGATAAATTTCAAAAGACGGATCAACAGTTAAATCAATAATATGACATAAAGTAGTGCACACTGGAACACAACTACATATGTGTGCATGCACACACACGTGCACACACGCACGCACACACACACACAGAGCCAAATGCATTCACATAGGGACACTTTAATATTTTATATGGCTAGAAGGAAAATTAAGATGAAGGATTTGCTTCACCCTCTTCCTATTAATGATGATGTTTGGACACCCTTGGCCAGAAGGTGGACAGTTAGGGACAATTAGAACCATTCACTCCTAACCTACCTGGCTTAGTGAGAATGGTTGTCTTTCACACTTGGAAGAGGTTGAATGTACTAAAGGACAGAGAGCTGTTTATATTCCATTTGTTGGCTTTGGGGACCTAATCTCTTAAGAGAGTCACTCTTCATATTCCCCTAAGGATGAACAATTATCCCCAAACTGGTTTGGATAGAACAAAACCAAACCACCATTCTCTCAACCATTTTTTAGGAAATATTACAGTAGAAGCAGTTATGTCTGGGAGAAAGGTGAGATGGGCCTAGGATACAAGTTTCACAACTACTTAGCAAATGATGGGCTCTATGCCCTTTCTTCTCCACTGAAGTCAATGCTGCTACTGTTTGCTTTTAAGAACATGAGTAAGGGTGCTGTTAGAGATAACATTTAAAACATTTAAATCTTTGGAATGTTATATCATCACAAAGCTAGAACACTTCCAGAGTAGTCCCAGGTTAAGGCTTATATGATATATTAGACCTGCACAACTGTGATTTGTCACTAGAGAGCTTGGCAAACAAGGCCATAGACAGGAGCCAGGACTTTATTCCTCCACCTGGAAGTAAGGGGGGTTGGGGAGCGACAAGTAGCTCGGAGGTGGAGGAACAATTATGTGGCTTCCTTCACTCTCCAGCCAGTAGAAGCCAAGGGGAATGGTGGTGGGAGGGGACAATTCTTGAAAAAAAAAATCTGTTTTGAAGGGAATGGGTAGGGGGAGAAATAAAGAATAATCATATTTTTTATAAAAGGACCAAATCACCTGTTTCACTGCATTGGGATTGGGTCGGGGAGAGCTAGGTTAGCACTCACACCAGGGCAGTGCTGAGACTCTGTGGGCTTGCTACATGAAGACAAAACTGGGACAGAGCTGAGATGAGAGGCTTCCTGAATTGGTTGGATAAGGGGGTGCTGACAGAGCCATATCAAATGAGCAGCAGTTCGGTTCAAAGGAATATCATGGGGATTAAGCTGAGTCATGATGCAGTGGCTGGCAGCACTGGGGAGAGGTAGGGTGGGTGGAAGATGGCTGCCCAGTGTTAAAACCAATTGCCCATGCCCATTAGCAATTAACTGGATTTTTAATCACTCCCCTTGCACCAACAACCAGCTAGCCAAATGCACAGGAGTGCTAAAGCAAGAAACAAACTGGTGAGCTGTACCTGGGTACTCAGAGTGGTCAGGGTATGCTGAAGTTACACTCCATAAGGGTGGGATGGGGTGTTGGCTTGGGGGCAATGCCAGCCTTCTAGGCAGTTTAGTTCAGGAGGTTTAAAAGTTTGCCTATGGTGCAAAGGAATGAGAAGGGTTGGGAATGGTGCAGCCTGGGATGGTGGAGAAATGAAAACAAAGCATTTTATCTCTCTGGATCAGACTAATAATACCCTGGAATATTATGGGTAAAGTCCTCTTTTGAGTTAACCTAACTTTCAAATATTTTAAGGGTAATTAGCATAAGTTAACATCTTTTTTCCAAGTAAATGCTCCAATTTTAATGGCTTTTATGATGACTGTAACACCACCCTAACTATTTCTCAGGTTGCTGTTACACATTGCACTTAGACCACACCAAAGTCATGAGTGACCATGCACTATAGTGGTAAAACATATGATAAGTCCCTTCTGAGCATCTCAAAGTTATACTAAGTTGTGTGAAGTTTGTCTCTGGATCATACTACCCAGGTCATGTAGCAGTAATGACAGTCTGCTCCCACAATGATAAGGCAAGTAATTTGGATGCACCCCTAGTACCCCCACTCCCACTCCATGCATGGGGTCATCTACTACTCAGGGGGTAATACTGCCTGGGGGGCAGGCAGGGCCTCCACAGTGCCAGAAGGTGGGCTGTGGTGTCAGAAGAATGGAACTGGAAACATGGAGCTGGGAGGGAAACCTCTGCTGAACCAGTCCCAGCATTCCCCACCTGATCCCAGCCTTCCCCAGAGACAGTGCATCTTTGATCCACAGTCAGGTGAAAATAGTGGAAATGTTCAATTAACTGCAGTTATTAAAGGTTACTTCAAGTTTTCTCACTCTGTCTGGTCCCATTTTTCACAAGTGCCACTATCTTTCTCCCATCCTGGTGGCTCAGTAATCACTGTCTCTTCCCTTCGCACAGGCCCGATTCCAGTCCTTGGGCTAGAGGCAGAGAAAGGGAGAGGCCTGGAAGCCAGAACATGGAGCTTCCTGGGTTTAGCATAGTGGGAGTGGGGAAGTGCGTTTCCCTATTGCTCCATGCTCCTGCTGCACTAAGGCAGCTTTGTGCTAGTAGTGGATCTTCCAGGGTTAGAACAGTGGGAGCATGGAGTGCAGAGAAGCATACTCCCCCACTTCCCATGGCTAAAATCTCCCTAAAATCCCAGCAACTTTCTGCTTTGTCCTTCTGTCCTCTCCATTGGACAGTCCTTTCTCAACCCTTCACCCCCAGGATAGGAAATGGGAAAGGGTGGAGGGAAGCCAAAGCCCCCTTCAAGCTTCCTGGACGGTGGAGAGTCAGCCGTCTTTGAGAGAAATTATGCCAGGCAGCTTGGGAACATTTAAATTAAAACCCTGAGCACTAGTGGGTAATTCATTTTTTCCACTGCTTTCATCAATTCTGGGAGAAAAGAACAGCTCTCAGGGGGAGGCATGCAGGGTGGGAGAGATGTGAAATCAGGTTAAAGGGGGTGGGATTGGATCAGCAGGGGTTGGCAATGGGGAGTTTCCTTCTGATGATGATGAGTTGGGCAAGAATACATCAATGATGGAAGAGGCAGGAATAAATCATAATGAAAAAGCCTACTATCTCTGAACGTCCAATAGTATAAAATGCATACAAGGGAGAGAAGAAATAATAATAAGAAGTTTCATATTAAAAAAGATTATTACTTAAGTACAGATTTTCATATGTGGCTCATAGAGCACATGGGACAGGCTAATGAACCTCAGTTTACAGGGGGAAATTGTAAACTGATTAGTTAGGTTATTGCCTATCTTTTGCCTAATAACCTGGCAGTAAAGTCAGTTGCCTGGTATTTTTTTTTTGCTTGTGTAAGTGACCATTTTTGGACAGGGAGTTTTTTGACACAGGTACAGGGGTATTTTCTTCCCATATACATGACCCTGCACAGATGGATGAGTATATGAGCATGTAGAGAGTGTTCCTATATTTTCTCCCTTCCTAGTAGCTCAGTGGTTAAGGTGTCTAAAGGGGTAGCTGCAAGCAAGGATGATGTTCTCTATTTGGAGTGACCTGCAGATCATGTACTACTGCTTCTGGGCCAGATACATATGCAGCAAAGAGAGGTAAGAGTCCTGAGGACACCAGACAATGAGCAGTGGCCAACCTTGCTCATATTCCTTCCAGGGGCAGGGTGTTGTTGGCTCTGGATTTAGGACACAGAGGCCTTGTTCCAGGGGGGGACACATCCTCAGACTGACCATGAACCTTCCATTCAATAATAGACAACTTTATTGACACACAGTAATAACAGAAGCAATACAACAAATCAAGTAATTTTATAGCTACCGATTCTAGGGTGGTCATCAGAGTTGAACTACATTTGGCCAGGATGGAGTCTTCACTTCGAGGCTCTCTTAGGTGCCAAATGTCATCATGTCAGCAGCCTGGAGCTGGGGTGCCGAGGCCCACACCCCCCATCCAGTGGGGCAGATGAGACAGTCTGGTGGTGTGCCTTCTGTCCATGGTAGCTTCAGTGACTCTCTCAGAGGATGAGGACAGGGAAATCTCTCAGGGACCCTCTCAGTGAGGAGAAAAGGGGAGGGACCCAGGCAAGGCCCTTTTGTTACTCTCAAGTCTCTGTTTTTGTATTCTTCCTTCCACCTGATGACCAGGGATCTGGGTTTTCCATTTCCTACAGAAAAATGGACTAAACAGTTGATTTTACCTTTTGCTGGATGCAAACACAAATTTTTCATCTTATTGGAGAAAGCCATGGATGTTACCTTTTTCCAATGAGCTCCCTGCAGACTGACAAAGTTCCAGCCGTCAGGGACCTGGTAGGGAGCAAAAGGAGAGCGGTGAGACAGGGAATGCCACGTGTATCTACATGCACATGGCCCCAGGTATCTTAGGGTGTGTTCCCACAGGTAAGTGGTGGGGGAGAGGAAGAGTGGGATTGAGGCCCCCTGTAGGGAGGGAGGTAGTTGGGCAGGCTGGGGCTGGAACTTCTGCCCAGCTGGGAAGTGTGTAGGCCTTGGGGCCCTGGGCCACAATGCACAGCTGCAGGGCCCCAGTGGGGACCAGGACAGGGTCCTGGGTGGCTCGTTCAGGGGGTAAAGGGGTGGGACTGGTTCCTCATCATGGCGTGCACTCCCAAGGGGATCGGGGTAGGTGGGCGGTGCCATCCAGATCTGTGTGCAGGGCATGCATGGGCTGCGGGCGTGCGCTCCCACCCTGCTGCCCTTCCCTGGGGCCTTCACAGCCCAGCATGCCAGAGCACAGTGGGGCTGTGCAGAGAAGTTGGTCACCACAGGGAGCTCTCCACTGCCCCGCCAGCATGCCTGCTGTGTGTGGGGCTGCAGTGAGGGCAGCAGCACGGGGTTGTACCCCTCAAAGCAGCCCCACTAGCAGTAAGTGCATCACCAGGGCAGTGTGAACCTCACAGCAGTGAGCAGCTTCTCCATGTGGCCCTACTGTGCCCTGCCACACTGGGTCATGCCCTCTGGGCTGCAGAGGCCCTGGAGGAGGGCAGCGGGGTGGAAACCCATGCCCACAGCCTGTACTTGATCCATGCACAGACATGGGGGTCATAGGCCCCCCCAGCCTGCTCAGGAGTACACATCACTATGGGGAGCCAGTCCCCTCCACACCCCATAGCAGGCAGCAGGGGGGAGCGGGGGAAGGGGGCTGCAGACCCAGTTTCATAGCCCTGACAGCTGGGGGCACCCTTCATCTGGGCTGGGGGAGTGGGGGCTGTGGGTGGGGGGTGAGGGACACCAGACCAGCAAGGCTGTGGTGGGGAGTGAGAGGCTTGAGCAGGGTCAGGGTCAGGGGCTGTGGGAAGCCTTTCATTTAAAAATGGATTTGGGGGGTTTTATTGGACAATTGGTGATTTTTTTTATCAGAGAATTTGTGATTTTATACCGTGGAAACCAGGATCCCTGCTGATGACTCCTGATGACTCTTGCTCACTGGCTATTGCTGGTTGGCTTCTGTGTTGTCATATATCCCTGTAGCTCATCACATGCACACATACCAATTTAGTATTTCTGGACTTTCTCCTAATTTGATTTGTTCCCCAAAACTGGGACTCGGGTTCCCTTGCTCTGGGGCTTTGTTAGGTGTTGCCACCCTTATCTTGTGTTATAGAACACTATGGTGCATGCTCCCCTCTTTCCCAGGATATGTGTATATCCGTTGGCCTTATTGTGTTAGATAGCTTGTCTGCTTCAAAGGCTGTGTGAAACTCTGCATGTGAGACCCAGGCTTTTTAGAAACCAATTAATCCCTGCTGCCCATCCTGAACCATTCTAATACATATATATTACCTATACACCAATTTACAAAAAGTAAAACTTTAAATACCATTTCTAAGCCAACAGGTATCAGGCACTGAGAGGTAGTGATGGTTGTGGAGGACAGTTTAAAAAAAGCTGGGGGGCAGTGCTAGCCAAGGCATAATGTCCTAAAGGCTGAACAGTCTACTGTATTCTGGATTTTTGAGTGGTGTTGAAATAAAGCTAGTGGGAGGAAGTTTGGCATCAGATGTAGCATCCTACAATATACTTTAAGAAGTCAATATGTAAATGTGGAATAACTATAGTGTAAGAGATATAACTTCCATAATTCATTCCTACATCCATTGAATCTAATAGAAGGATAACTTTTGATGTCAGCATACATTGCACAGGTGCATACAGAGCAGCTGGGGACAGAATTTGATGCTTTATTTTCCATTGTCTGTAGAGATATTGGTGAGCTTATCTTATGAGAGACTTGTTCCTTAGAGAATAGGGACTTAAGTGGCAGTTGGAAAAGATATAAAGCATTATATTCACCTGATTTCTGTCATTTCAGATGAGTTGCATCAAGATCACAGATCATCTCATTTCTGAAATTGTGTCCACTGAAGAATCTCCCTCTCTCTCTCCTTCTCTTTTTCCCTTTCTCTTTTTACTCTGCTGTCTGATTTATTATTAGTGAGAACACAGGTTCCCTGATGTTCAAATTCCTCGTTCTGACCTAAGTTTTTTCTGGTGCATCTTTAGAAGACTGAAATCATAGCAGCACAATATTTTACCTGTAAAAATGATAGAAATGGTAAGTGCTCACTGTGTGCCATTTAAAAAAAAAAAAACCGTTTTCTTTCAGAATCCATCAAATGCCTATTGAATTTAATGGACAGATTGCCTTTGAGTTCAGTGGAAACTTTATGCTTTATGCTCTTCCTGCCTACAAAAGTCATATGATTATAGCTGTACTGTAGCTGTACTGAAGTAGTTAAGGAAATACAATCCTATTCGTGCTGTTGCAATGACAGGGAAATAAAGGTATTGATATGGAAAGGAAAATAAAATATGGTGGTGTATCTTCTAGATTCCTGTTAAGCTACCCCCACTGTTATTAATGTAACAATACCAATATCCACCTGACATAGCTTTACTAGTACAAAATTTGTGAGATAACCAGGGCTTAAACTGTGCTGATCACTGGAGATAATCAAACAACTCCTAATAGATTTTGTGTTTCTGTTTCTTCCAGGTGCTGGTGGAAGAATACTCTAAATTTAACCGCTTTGAAGACAGTGTGGCAGAAAATCAGGAAAGACAGGTTTAGTTGAAGAGTTTCTTAATTTGCCAGTAATATTACTCTTTAAAGTGCACTAGATAGACCTCTTCAGAATGGCCAAAGTTCTCAGATACACTTTTCCCAGTCTAATTTGGTATCTCTCTTTCTCCTGAAATATTAATGGACCTTACACTAACTCCCTCTTAAGCTTTTGTTCCTATTAATAATTTTATATCTTTGTAGCACTGGATGTCCCATACCCCACCCAAACCCTCTATTCAGGGAAACTTCCTTCTTGAAAATAATCTCTCTGTTTTTTCCACATGCCCAGGCTGAAAAGATCCAGCTAGTCTAGCACCCCTGAACAGCTAATCCTTTGTTCCAGTGGTTGGACCAGTGAGAGAGAGCCATGGGTGATGGCTAGAGAGAGCACTGTGAAGATGTCTCAATGATAGGCATCAACCCCTGCAGGGGCCAGTTACCTGTTCTGGAGGGTGGCTGTCTGGAGTATTTCATATTTAGACCTAAGGAAATAGGATTTATCATTACACAGGAAATTATGAAATTTGAGAGAAGAAATCATTCTGATATTGAATGCAACTTTTTAAAGTTACTAGTGAACAAAAATTGAAAGTAAAAAAAAATGCTTGAGATTAAAGAAAACATTTTAACAAGATAAATATTCAATGTAAATGTTGAGCTTGCTATTTTTTATTTATATAACATTAAAAGTAACTTTGAAAGGAGTTAAAGTAAAAACAGATATAGTCATAGAGTCAGAGAAAAGCAGGGAACATCAAGAGATCATATAGTCCAGTGGTTCTCAACCACTTAAGACTCAAGACACCCCTCAAAACATCCAAGCGCTTAGCTTTCATTTGTTTTCTGACAAAGAAAAAAGAGCTGGCCTCTACTGCAGAAAACTCAGAAAGACCACAACAGGTCAGAATATTTTTTGACACTCTGGATTCCTATTGGAAATCTCTGTAGTTAACTTGTGAATCGTGCAGGTGTCTGCATGCTTTAGTTCTAGTATTGTGTAGAACTGTGGTTAAGAATGACTGATCCAGTCCTACCCCCTGCTTAAAGCAGAATCATCCTGTCTAAACCATCCTTCCTAGACAATTGTTTATAAATTATTCTTAAAAGCTCCAGGAACAACTTCTGTGCACAGCTCTTAGGGATGTTGTCTGAAGCATTAAACATACCCTTTAACTTTCCATATGCAGGAGGGTGAGGGCACTGGCACTGTCCTGCGACAGCGAGGAGAAAATTGCTCATTAAAACACACTCAAAAGAGTAGTCAAGACCTCCTCCCCCCACCCCCATTTCTGTCTGACTGATAGGTAAAGGTAAAATTCTTTCTTGATCTTTAGTGTGGCAATTGGTCTGACCCTGAGTGGAGGAGAAAGACCCTCCCAACATCAACATACCCCAGTCATAATTTGCAGCCTAGGCTGTGAACAACACCCAATATTTTTGAGGAAGGCAGAAAAAAAACGCAAACATATACCAGCAAGAGGGTATAAGTTCCTTCCTAGAACTTCCTATGTAGTGACCAGCAAAGCACAGAAGCATGGGATGAGTAGATGCCCTCCACTCTGCACTGTAACTTGGAGACCATAAACACAATTCCACATACCATACACCCTGATTAGAGAACCAGAATTTCCAGCTCTTTTAATCTTCTTTCATGGGCAAGCTGGTTATGGAGCTCAGCTTCATTTTCTACAGCTGGGCATCTCCAGTTTCCACTTGCTCTGGGCTTTAGAGGTCACTGTGTTTGGGTGATGCACGTATAGGGATCTCTTTGGGCTTTCACCTGTTGCTTGTCACATGCTAGATAAATATTTCATTTTGGAATATCAATACTGTGTATGCTGATTTTTTCATATTGACTTTAAAATGTAAAATGAAGTAAAAGTCACAAAGTGTTTCATGATACCAAAGCTGCTTTTTTATCAAAACAACCATGATCACTGCCAAACTCTTATAAAAAAGAAAAAAAAATTGTCTCTGTATAAGAGGTTGGTGTGGCAGTTTTGTTGTGTTTAGCAGGTAAAGAATGTGGTTCATATTACAAAATTAGTATCATGCAAAATGGATTTTCCATTTTGATAAAGACTGATTTCACACTCTCACTTCTGTGAATAGTGTTAGAAATAATAATAATTCCACCAGTTTTCTCTATTTCATCCTTTTATTTTCAGCCTTTCAGAAATGGCTGAAAATAAACTTTCACAAATAAGAAACTGTCAAGACTTCCCTGTTGTAAATTAACTGCTTTACCACTTCTTATTTCAGATTTTGCATGATTGTCCAATTGGAGAATCTTTGCAATGTATCAAGTAAATTTTGAAATTTGTAGCACTCATAAATTAACGTAGTAAAATTAAGGGCAGAAATTATTCCCTAAAAATGTTGACCTGTTTTCCAGTCAGTTAATATAAGTATATATCTTGACAATATTTGTGGTTCAAATTTGTTTTACATAATCTTGACTAGTGGTACAGGAATTTGGTGTCACTAATGATGTTCTAAGTCATGAATAACTGCACTTAGTAAAGCAGCACTAGATTTGCATCGGTGTAAATGAGACTACCAGAAATTGTAGCTGAAAGACATCTGAATTCATTTATATTTGTTTCTCCATGTCTATTTGATAATGCAGAGTGTGCTGCTTTTCACTGGAGTGTCACACTCTTTCTTTCACTTATCTAAATGACAGATTGTAACTCTTAAATTCTATCTGAATGTCTACCTATCTGTCTGTACTCTGACCCTTACTTTCCTGCCACTTTGATGCATCATGTCGATGATGCAAATGTTTTCATAGTTTTCTTTGTGTTCGCTCTACAGAGTAGACACTATGCAGACATGGAAAGCGGGAACACAACAGCAGTGACTCACTTCATAATTCTGGGTTTCCCAAGCCTCCAGAATGTGCAACTCTTGCTCTTTTTCATGGGCTTGGTCATCTACCTTCTGACCTTGTTCGGACACATTGTCATCATCATAATAGTACGCATTGACTCACGTCTCCATAACCCTATGTATTTCTTCCTTAGCAACTTCTCTTTCTTGGAGATCTGGTACACCTCCAACATCATCCCCAAAATGTTAGAGGTTTTTCTACAAAAGAACAAGTCTATCTCATACACTGGCTGCCTCACCCAGCTCTATTTCCTCATCACTTTAGGGACTGCTGAGTGCTTCATCCTAGCCATCATGGCTTATGATCGTTACTTAGCCATCTGCCACCCACTGCGCTACCCAATTCTCATGAATAGCAAGATATGTCTTCATTTGGCTTTATGGTCTTGGGTAGGTGCCTTCCTGGTAAACATTCCACCTTTGGTGTTGTTTTGTAAACTTCCTTTCTGTGGGCCAAATAAGATCAATCACTTCTTCTGTGATGCACTACCTTTACTGAAACTCTCTTGCATGGATACTCATGAGGCTGAAGTGGTAGACTTCATTGTGGCTACCAGTGTTATTGTGAGCTCCCTCCTTCTGATTCTGGTCTCATATGTCTTCATTATCATCGCAGTCTTAAAGATCCCTTCAGCCATAGGATGCCAGAAAGCCTTCTCTACTTGCGGCTCCCACCTGGCTGTGGTAACTATCTTTTATGGCACCCTGATTTTCATGTATGTGCGGCCAACATCCAGTTACTCTTTAGACTCAGTTGACTTCAATAAGGTGGTGTTGTTGTTCTACACAGTGGTGACCCCCATGCTGAACCCAATCATATACTGTCTGAGGAACAAGGAGGTCAAAGAAGCCCTAAGGAGAGCAGTAAGTGTGAAGTGTGCACTCATGACCAAGGCTGGGAACAATTTTAATGTATCCTTGAATTAGAGGTGAAAATGAACCTTCTAACACAAGGGAGCAGGGCATATATATGATGCTAAAGATAGGTTTCTGATATATACTGAAGACTCTCTCTCACACACACACACACACACACATGCACACACACATATGTAAGTATACAATATGGATGTAATTAGATACAAATATTACATATGTATATAAGTATACAATACATAAGTGTGAAAAGTTATGTTCTGGCTATAAAAATGCTTTGACATTCAAAAGCTTAAATAAATAAATAAATGTGTTATCTAGGTAATGTAGTATCTAGTGCTTCTGTCAACAGAGTTGAATCAGCAGTGGCTTTCCAGTCCTAAAAAAAACAGTTTGAGATTTCATAACTAGTTCGTATTCACATGAGATGAGAACTTTCAATGTGATGTTTTTTCCCTGAAAAAATAATAACAACAGTTCACACACACACACACACACACACACACACTGGCCAATAACTTCATAGGTCTAGCACACAATTCAGATGTGGTGTTTCAAGATTTAAGTCTGTGCTCTGCCTAGTTTAGGTTAAAGACTGAACCTGAGCTGTGCCCACTGCTTTCTGAGTTGGATGTTATTGTCTTTTCTGTCCTTGTGGGTTGTGCTGTCTAACTGGAAAGTTCATTTTGGTCCTGGGAAAGATTCTTTGAAAAAAGTTTGTCTCAAATAAGCATGTTCTCAATGAAAAGTTTTACTTTCAACAATTGCCATTAAAAAATATGGCTTTCTGAGCAGCTCAGCATATAAATACATCATCCAGGAACCAATGGTAAAATCTTGAGCCTGTTGATGACCACTGATGCAATGTTTCACCTAGAGAGCTTTGCTTGGTTTAATTTTTCAATTTGTTCTATCAGTAAAACCCTGTTGATTACAAAAAAGTCTTCCCCTAGAGTTCTTTGGACAAAGCCACCATCTACTTCTTTATATGGCTCTTGTGATAATGTGAACAGCTCCCTTCACTGTAGTATCTGAGAACTACACAAAAGGCTATGTGTTGTAGGGTAAGAACTATCACTAATTTACAGATGGAGAATTAAGATACACAGGAAAGAAAAGCTGAAATTTCCATAGGGAATTGGTGACTGTGTAAATCCTTTAGGTTCCCAACATTTTCCAAACTTCAGGATGTTTTTAGGATAGGGTGCTCAATCCAGGAGGTTTTAAAAAGGTTAGGCGTTATGGCCACATCCAGACAAGTGCAGACATGTCAAATGTGGCACCGCAGACCCATCTGGGCATTTTCCATACTGCACATTTGGACATTTCCCATGCTGCTACCTTGCAGCGTGAGGGGTTTTCAGGGGTCAAAACAATCCATGCAGAAAAAAAGGGCAGCGCACATGGAGGCCACACACACCACCAAAAACCAGAGGCTGGCTGGCCAGAGCCACACTCCAGTTGCTGGCCAGGCTCCAAGCTGCAGGAGCACCATGGCTGCAGCTTCTCAGGACCCCAGGTAAGTCTGCTGGGGCCAGCGCAGTTGCTGAGCCAAGCCTCCCCTACCCCACCTAGAGTAACCTGCTGCACAGCAGAGGGTGCACGGCATGGGTGTTCCCTGGGGGACAACCAAATATCTGCTCTCATCTGGATGCAGCCTATTAGTCACTTTCTAAAAATGAGACCTCTTATAAGATTTCTTATGGACAATTCATAGATTTCATAGACATCAGGGCTGGAAGGGACCTCAGGAGATCATCGAGTCCAGCCCCCCACCTGAAGGGCAGGAAGTCAGCTGGGGTCATAGGATCTCAGCAAGATAAGCATCCAATTTACTCTTGAAGGTGTTCAATGTAGGTGCTTGAACCACCTCTGCTGGCAGACTGTTCCAGACCTTGGGGGCTCAGACAGTAAAGAAATTCTTCCTTATGTCCAGCCTGAAACGGTCTTGCAGGAGTTTGTGATTGTTTGACCTCGTCATCCCTTGGGGCGCTCTGGTGAACAAATGTTCCCCCAGATCGTGGTGGTCACCCCTGATAAACTTATAGGTGGCCATCAGATCACCCCTGAGCCTACGCTTTTCCAGGCTAAAAAGTCCCATGGCTCTCAGCCTGTCATCGTAAGATCTGTTTTCCTGACCTCTGATCATGCGTGTGGCTCTCCTCTGGACTCTCTCAAGCTTCTCCACATCCTTTTTGAATTGTGGAGCCCAAAACTGGACGCAGTACTCCAGCTGCGGCCTCACCAAGGCCGAGTACAAGGGGAGAATGACGTCCCGGGATTTGCTCGAGAAGCATCTATGGATGCATGCCAGCATTTTGGTCGCTTTACTAGCCGCAGCATCACATTGCAGGCTCATGTTCATCTTGTGGTCAATGATGACCCCCAAGTCTCTTTCTTCTGTAGTGCTATCCAACGTAGCACTGCCGAGCCTATAAGGATGCTGCAGGTTTTTCCTCCCAAAGTGGAGAACCTTGCATTTTTCGGTGTTAAACACCATCAGGTTCTCGTCTGCCCATTTGCTGAGCTTGTCCAGGTCAGCCTGGATCACTCGCCTATCTTCTGGTGTGGTGAAGCTCCTAACCTTTTTAGTCCTCTTTGGCTACCCTGTTCAAGTTCATGGAAGAAAGCTACGCTCAAATCAAGAGTTAAGCCCAGGTATTCTGGCAATAAAGCCAGTACCCAATCTAGGACAAAACCCAAATTAGTCAACTTGGATTTAAGTAACCATTTACCAAAGAGCAATCCAAAATTAGTCTGCTCCATTGGCCATTGAGCTCATTAAGGACCTATGTTTTGTATTGAACTTTTCTACAGGTACCTAAATTTAGGGTCACGGGCAAATGAACCTAAGAGAATGCCACCTCTGAGCCTAAGTGTCTTTGCAGTCCAGTATGCACGGACAGCTTTTAAACTCTGCCTCAGTATCCAGAAAGGTTAAATTCATTAGCTGTGAGGCCAGAATGCCTAACTCACAGAGGCACCACTGAATTAAATGCAATGTGCAGCAACTGATAGTCATCAGAAAAGATGGTGGCATTGACCTAGATACAACTACATAGTAATTATTTGCTAGCTAGAGAACTTGCCAAGGAATTAAGAGACCTACGTTATAGGTCCACCTTAGCCTGAAGGGATCCAAATCCACTTCTACTTTCTGAGAGTGATATATCACCAGACTAGAAAACAGCTGGGATGGGTAAATTTTTTCCTCCCTCCTGTTGAACAGGCTGGACCTCTGTGTAGCCAAAACACAAGAGTTGTAGGACCAGCTGGGAGAAAGAAAACATGGATTCCAGTTCCTGCTCCATGGAATGCTTATATAGTTCACACCAAACAGTCTTGCAGTAAAAACCCAGAAACAACTCTAAGAACAAGAACCAAAACCCTGGTTGCCCCCACCCCTCTTTTTCAGTTCGTTGTCCAGGAGGGGCTGTGGTGGTGTGGTTGATAAGGTGCATGGTTGAAAGCACAGAAGTTACAAATTTGAGGCCATAGCAGAAGTGCTCATGGTGTGGCCTGTCAGATTAAATGTATCTACAAATTCTGCTAAATACCTTGTCAAAAGGACACAAAAAGGAAAGGATGTTAAACATCCTAAGTACTAGGCAGCAAAGTCGGGCTCCTTACTGGGCATGTCTACGTGAAATGCTGACTGCACGGTACCTGAATAATACTGCATAGTAGTATGTCACAACACTAACAGTGCTAATACTGCACAGTATTATAAAAGACTGCTGTGCAGTAACATCACTTAAAAGGTGGATACTGGCACTACTGTGTAGTAACTCGAGGTACTGCACATTTATTGAGTACTTGTATAATCATACAGTCATTGATTATACAAGTACTCAATAAATGTGCAGTAACCACTGTACAGTAGTGTCTCATGTAGATGTGCCAGTGGTTTACTTTTATCCTTGTCTTATGACAATTACACTCTTAAGTGCACCATACAGTTAGATGCAAAGAGAACCTAGCAGATGAATCAGCGGAATAGAGAACGTATCTTTTGGGAAGAGACAAAAAAGCTTTTCTTATTTAGCCTAGCAAAACAAGGGCCAAGAGGGGATATGATTATTTTCTAAATATATCATGGAGGGAAAAGGAGTATGTAACTGAAGAGCAATATTGGCAAAACAACAATTGTATATAAATTAGCTGTATATAAATTAGCTGTGTTTACATTTTAGCTGGCAGTTGGGGGGGATCTAATTATAAAATATCCTTTCAGTAAGAAGTGGGCATTAGATTTCCATCTGACAAGCTTGAAGACAGTTGTTGCTCAGCTTATCAAATGATTTATACTTTGTTGTTGCCTTTGGTAGACTCATTGGCGCAGAAAGTCCTTTCCATATTTATGTTCCTAGATCTCAGCTCAATTGTTAAAAGCTGTTGTTTCAATATTATGCTGACAAACTGCTAAAGCATGATTAATTACAGTCCCAGACCCAGAATCTACAGAAGGTTTTTATCCAAAAGAAACTTCAGTTATCTAAATAGAATGAAGGTTGTTTCCCCCTGCCCCATACCTTTGTTTGGCATAAAATGTTAGTTTTTCAGTCAGGTGAAGAAGGATCTCTAGTTTTTGAACCACTGTATATTCATCAAGGGTCTACAAGGAGTAAACAAATCATCACTGTAATTCCCTTTATTCTACAATTATTTTCCTGCTGAGAGTAAAGTTATCTTCTCAGTGAGTATCCATGGAAGATTTATAGATACACCTGTACATGTCTGCATGTTGCTGAGGGACAGTGGAACATCCTGTTTCTTAGGATCGATATATATAACATAGGTAAGTTTGATTCAACCTCACATTGTACATTCTTTTCTAAAGAAAAGAACGTAATGGCCAGTTACATCCAGAACTTGGTTAATTCCCCAATTTTGCCACTAAACATATGAATATAGCATGTCCTCAGTGCAAAATGAAGATAGTGACAATTGCTTTGATATCTATGAATAGAAAGTACATTTTTTTCTTTGTTCCACATGTGAAATGTCCCTCCTCCCTCTGTGATTAATGTGTTTATCCTCATAACTGCCTTGTAAAGTATGGAAGTGACATTATCCCTATTTCTTCAGTTAAAGAACACAGAACAACTAAGGATGTCTGGATGGAAGGTGAAAATAATATTCTTCTAGCATTAACACACTTTCCTTGTATTAATAGCTTATATTTATGTTGTTGCAGGCCATCAAATGGAAAATCAAACAAAACTGACTGAATTTATTCTTTTGGGACTGTCCAGTGACCCTTGTCTCCAGAGTATGCTTTTCTTAGTTTTTTTGATTATTTATGTTCTAATCCTGGTGGGAAACATAATGATCATGATGGTCATAAGGATTGATTCTCAACTCCATGCTCCTATGTACTTCTTCCTGTTCCATTTGTCCTTTGTTGATATCTGTTATGCCTCAGTCACTGTCCCAAAGATGCTGCAGAACTTCTTAGCAGAAAGAAAGACAATATCTATCAATGGCTGCTTTGTACAGAATTTCTTTTTTCTTCTTTCGGGTGGTGCTGAAGTTTTCATTCTTACTGCAATGGCTTATGATCGATATGCAGCCATATGTCAGCCACTGAATTATGTGGGGACCATGAATAAACAAGTCTGTTATCAACTTCTTGGTGGCTCTTGGGCAGCTGGGTTTTTGTATGCACTGTCCAACACACTTTCTCTTTTAAGCTTACACTTTTGTAGTCTCAATTTAATCAACCATTTTAGCTGTGAACCACCTGCATTGTTGTTGCTATCCTGTTCTGGGACACTTATCAGTAAAGCTGTGCTTGTTGCATTTGTTGTAATATTCGGATCTATCTCCTTTCTCCTCACCTTGGTGTCCTACTTTCATATCATCTATACCATTCTGAGGATACAGTCCATGGAGGGCAGACGTAAAGCTTTCTCTACCTGCAATTCTCATCTTATGGTGGTTATTTTATACTATGGGACAGGGTTCTTTCGGTACATGAAACCAACCTCTGAAGCATTATCATATATTGATAAAATAATTGCCATCCAGTACAGTATCTTAACACCCATGTTAAATCCCATCATTTACAGTCTGAAAAATAAAGAAGTGAAAAAAGCTCTGTGGAAAGTGTTTGGGAAAAACAAAAGTTTTTGTTAAATTTGATTTTTGTGAACAGAATAGATAAATCCTTGGAGCATGTCTCTCTTGAAAAACTAAATTTGTGTAGTGAGATTAAAATGACCTGCTATGGATTGATAAACAGAACAACTTCCGGATGAAATTTTCAAAGGGTGCTGTTACATGTAAACCTCAGTCCATACTACATCTGTGAAATGTTCTGAAGTGTTAAAAGTTAGTTCATGCTCTGAGCAGCTGCATTTTAAAGCTTAATACCATCTCTGACCTGCACAGCTCTGACTTGCCACTAGGGAGCTGGTGGGCAGGGACATAGCTAGGAGCCAGGACATTTGAGCTCTATTCCTGCTCCCATGGTAGGGACGGGGCAGGAAGGAAACTGTGAAGCCTGGGATGCTGGAGGACTTCAAATTGCTTGCTTTATCTCTGTGGAGCAAAAGGAAGTTACTTTAACATGAACTAGGTTGCATGGCCTAGAGTTAACCCTTGCCTGAAATAGTCTAATTCTGAGACACTCAGGCCACATCCAGGCAAGAACAGATGTTTCTGCGTGGAGGCGCTGCTGCTACTTGTCCCTGGAGAACACCCATGCCACATGTCCTCTGGCATGCAGTGGGTTACCCTGGGTGGGATAGGGGAGGCTTCTGAGGCCAGCAACTCTGCTGGCCCCAGCAGCCTTACCTGGGGTCCTGGGGGCTGGGGAAGTTGCAGCCATGGTGCTCGTGCAGCCTGGAGCCTGGCCAGCAATCAGAGTACAGCTCCTGCCAGCCAGGCTCTGGTTTTGGGTGATGCATGCTGCCTCCGTGTGTGCTGCCCTGCTTTTATTCTGCATGGATTTTTTTGACCCCAGGATCTCTCAGGGTCAACCCCCCCCAACCCCTCCCTTGCACTGCAAGATAGCAGCACAGGAAATACCTGAATGTGTTGTGTGTGGTGCCACAGATGGGAGTGCAGCACCACATACTGCACAGCAGTGCTCAGCTGGACGTGGCCTCAGAGGGCACTTAGTATGCATTTATTGAGCTTTAATGTGTGAGCACTTGGGGGTTCAGTGGTATTAGTATGGTCTAAGTGTAATGTGTAACTTCACCCCTAGAGACCCTGACTCCCCCTGGAAGTTTGGTCTTTGGTGTCAATATGATCGGGTTTTGGATTCATTGCAGTTGGATAAAATATCCACTAAGTTCCCTCTCTCTGCCCAAGTTTCTTTCCACTTTCTCCATCCCCCCGCCCAAACTTTCTTCTTTATTTATATTGTAAGATCTTTGTGGGAAGGATGATCTATTACTTTGTTTGCCTATACTATGGTATACTCATCTCAAATAAACCTTCAGCTAACTGTCATGATCATCATCATTACTGTGAACCTTAGGTACTGTTTAAACGATTATTGTTATTACAATTTATTGATATTGTTATTGAGACCGTCATTGTTTTTTATTCATTTTAATTATTCTGATGTCCTAAAATATCTGTTTTCTTCATAAAAAGAGGTAGGTATCCATGTTAAGCTTAAGTCAGGCAGGGGGCAGAGAAGGGTGGCATCTTCTCAGTAATCCATTTTTTCTATTCCTTTAGTACATGGACACTCTTTTCTCATTTCTTGTCCTTTCCTGCCATCTAGTGCTTATATAAAAAAAGAAAAAATATGTATCTTGTATTCATTTGTTTCACTTCATGAAACAACTGTGATCAGTTTACATAGATTCCCCATTTGCCTTTCCAAATTCCTAAATACAAAGGAGTTCATGAGCCACCCTTGGGACACCTGGGACTTAGCTTGAATCTCTGTGTAAGATCACTGTACACAACAGTCTTTCTGTTCAGTAGGCCTGAAGCCTAGAGACCCTGACTTCCTATGGGAGTTTGACTGTTGATGTCAATGGGATCAGTGCTTGGACCGATTGCTGATGGATAAAATATCCACCTGGGTAGCAAAATACTTCCACAAACGGTGCTATCTCTACACTGCTTTGAACTTTGCATCATTCATTAGAAGAAAGGTAACTTCACTCTCTTTAAGTTAAAGAAAGAAAAGCAGAGACCTAGTTCCTGTCTATAAATATCTTACTGTATATTTCTTGGTATTTATAAAAGTCTCTTTGCTGATGTATCTGAGAGCCTTGTGTTTATTAATAGATCTTATTGCCACAACACTCTTGTACAGTTAGCCTTTTATCCTTATTTTACACTTAGAGAAACTGGGGCACAAGGTGGAAAAGTGACTTGTACAAAGCGACGCTGGCAGTCTGAGACTGATGGTACTAAATCCTACCAGCCAGCATGTGACCCGGACTTCAAACTGAGATACTCCTAATAACATCTCAGTATTGACCCCCTATTGACCCTCGTGGAGCAATGGGTGATTCATACTAGCTGGAGACTCCTATTGGTTTCTATCTGGTTTACACTGTCTGGGCAGCTAGGATTTTGCTAACAACAGAGCCACAGCTAATTGACACCAGCTGGGGTTCAGGCCTAGAGACTTTAACTTGGATTTGCTGAGTTACATCCCCCATTGATCTGAGCCATGTATTTGAAGACCAGTTTAGGGGATTTAGACACAAGTTCCATTAATTTTATTCTGAAAATGTCAGCCTAGGAAAGGTACTGGTGGTAGATATTATATTGGAGACAGTGAATGATTTGAGGTCTCTCTCAGAGTGATCACCCACTGTGTTGAACTTAGGCTGTCCCTCAACCTCTGTGAAGGAATCCCTGGGAGAGGTCTGTGGCTCCAGTAAGATGGAGAAACTGAGGCACAAGGCAAGTTCTTTTTTTCCCTTCAAATGAAGAGAAAAAACTAGTATATGCTAATTTATTGATTCTCAGAAAAACTTTTCAACTGTAGATTCAGATGCCTAAAGCAAATATAATACTACTGGAGGGTTTCAAAGTTGCAAAAAGGAAACTTGGTCATGATGAGCTAAACCCTTTTTTCACCTTTATGTACCTAAGTGGCTCTTGCATAGCTGCTGAAGTACAATTTGGGGGACTTAGGCAAAGTTTGGATTCTACATATTTATGCTTGCCCTTTGTTGCTTTTCCAAGCATGTTCAGAAGGTGGTATTCTGACTACATAAATGCCAGGTGGAATAGGTACCTCATATGAGCTGGTACTGGATGTCAGGTAAGGACCATTCTTTGAGTTGAAGAAAAAACACAGCTAGTGGGTATTTGATGGAAAAAGAGGGTGTTTTCCCTTTTTAGCCCGATAGCCTAAGTGTCGGAGTGCTTGTTCAACAAACAGGAGACCCAGGCCGCGTGTAGACAAAATGAGGGGCATGTGTGCACAACAATATAATGTGGGCTAAATGCTTTTGCACCACGTTAATGGTGTCGATGTTTTCACGTGTTGGCAGCATATTGCACAGTAATTCCAGCCACTGTAGCAAATTTGGTGTCGTAATGTACTCTAAATAACTTGGGAACAGCAAACTAAAACTCTTCTGAGGAGTTTTAGTTTGCTGCCCTACAGCTGCAGAGTGAAACACTGGGCTCCATGCTGCTCAAAGGCTCTGCAGGATGCCGGTACAGCAGCCTGGGAAGGTAGGCTCCGCCCAAGGAAAAAAAAAAGGTGGCAAGCCTGATCTTTTTTTCCTCACCTACCCTGGAGCCTGCCTGCCTGCCTGCCTGAGTTGTGTGGGGGCCTGGTGTTTCCCTCTGCACCTTCAGTGCCCCTTGGGACTGCCTGAGCCAGGTGCCTGAGGGTGGGTGCCACCTGGGGGTGGCGCTCGCCACTGCCATGGAGGGAACCACCACCTCTCGCCCACAGCCCAGGTACCTCTCTGCTCACCAGCAGCTCATCCTCCCCTCCCCACCACTGAAGAGGCAGGTAAATTTAGATGTGTGCATGACATAGGGGTTTCAAGGTCCCTAAATAGAAGTAGTGCTTTTAAAAACCCACTACTTCAATTTAGGGCCCCCATTTTATCTACACATGCCCCCACACGGAGCACACATGAAGGCAGCATGCATCACCCAAAGTACCTCTCACCCAGAAAGGAATTTGAACCTGCTTCCCAACAGGTCATGGGCTGGGCATTATACCTGCAGCCTTCCTCTTGCAAATGACCCACCTTAATGCACAGTGGACTGTTCTACTGCATATTAGCATGTCACAGCAAAACCCATGATGATGTGCAATGTGCAGTAGAATTAGTCTACTGCACATTAAGCATCACCAGGAAGGAAAAATACTAGTATGTGGAGCCAGGAAGAGAAGGGCAAGCTAGAGGAAGAGTGCGTTAATGAAGATGATGCTGCAGTGGGAGGGAAAATGTCCTGAGTTCTGACCCCTGGCACTATTATTTATTTTTCCTCTCACCTTGTATTTGATATTAATTTGATGAAATGGTTATAAAATAGTGGGATTGTTTCTGTTTCAGTGTGGGAAGGACCCAGGATTCCCTCTCTTCAAGGACAGAATCCATCTGATCTACTCTCCTGAACCACATTTCTTCCCCTCCTACCTGCCTAGTACAACTGCTTCAACAGGAGACACAGAAAGGAGTCAAGTACTCTAACCACTAGTCCATTGGTTTAGAATTCAGAGGGTCACGTTCCTTTTCTGTGGGTGCATCTACACATTAATTAATGTGCCTTTGGTACTGCTCGTTAAGTTTAGTATCTCTAATATGAGGTACTAGATAATGGTGCAGTAGTCGTGCTAACGTGCAGTAACAAGGGCAAACTTTCTTTTGTGATACTTAATGTGCAGTAGACTAATTTTACTGCACATTGCTCATCAGCATGGGTTTTGCTATGACATGCTAATGTGCATTAGAACAGTCGACTGTGCATTAAGGAGTCTTATGTAGGTACACCCTGTGTTACTTCTGCCAGATTCATATAACTGTAGTCTGCCACCGGTGGAAATAAATAACAAGCTGTGTGTACACACTAAAAATTGGTGCTACACAGCTGGTTCCATTTAGGACCATACAAGTGAAGCTCTAATTGCCTGGGAATATAGCACTTTACTCACAAAAGCTCATGTCAGAAAGCCACATACTGTATATTTCTTATGTGACAGTTCCAGAAATCTGAAAGCAACATCCTTACCATTATTTTAAAGAGCAAGATACTGAGGCATACAGAGATTTTTTTTTTAAACCTAATGCCAAAATTCCAAACATCTTTAGATGACTAATTTCAGTTTAATTCAAGAGGAGTTAAGTGCCAAAATGCCTTGCAAGATCATGGGATGGGCTCCACCTTTCCCCTAAAGGTAAGCGTGTGTTCTCTTCCAGGTTGGTGAACCTCCTTCGGCGGGCTTTAAACTAGGCTCGTCGGGGGAGGGGGAAGATGAGGGCGGAGGAGACAATGAACTACCAGGCCCAGCAACAGCCAGCGAGCCCAGACCAATGGTCAAAAGGGAGAAACAGGTAAGTGATGGGGGACGGGGCATTGCTGAGACTAGGGGGTCAGTGGGCACAACCGTCGGAGGCCTCAAATGCCTCTACACGAATGCTCGAAGTATGGGGAAGAAGCAGGAGGAACTCGCCCTCCTCCTAGCTGTCACCAGCCCTGACATAGTGGGGATCACAGAAACGTGGTGGGACTCATCGCATGACTGGGCGGTGAGTGTCAAGGGCTATAGGCTATACAGGAGGGACAGGATAGGAAGGAAAGGTGGGGGAGTAGCACTCTACATCAAGGAGGAATATACTTCCTCGTCAATTAGCAAGGGGGTAGAGGGGGGGCACTCTGAGGTGCTCTGGGTTAGAGTAAAAGGCAGTCCAGGGGATAGAGACTTAACGGTGGGAGTCTACTATAGACCTCCCAACCAGGGAGAAGAGCTCAACCAGGAATTCTTAGGTCATCTCACAGAGGCAGTGAGGGCTAAGGATGTGGTCATCATGGGGGACCTGAACTTCCCAGACATCTGCTGGGAAGAGCAGTCAGCCAAGTCTGACGGCTCACGTCGGTTCTTAGCCAGAGTGCAGGACCTCCATCTAACCCAGGAGGTGCACAGCCCCACCAGGGGAGACGCCTTGTTGGACCTGGTGCTGGCCACGGGTGACGACCTGGTGAGGGGGCTGCGGGTGATGGGCCACCTGGGAGACAGTGATCATCGCTTGCTGGAATTCACCATCCAGCGTAAGGTGGCAAAGGGCTGCAGCAAGGCAACAGCCCTAGACTTTAGGAGGGCTGACTTCAACAAGCTAAGGAGGATCGTTGGGGAAGCGCTGAGGACCCAGAGGGGAAGGGAATCAGATGTTGAAGGTGAGTGGTTGCTCCTTAAGGAGACGATCCTCCATGCCCAAAGGAAGGTAATCCCAACAAGGGTCAAAGGGAGCAGGAGGGCACATAAACCCCCATGGCTCACTAAGAGCATCCGGGAATGTCTCCTTGCTAAAAGGGAGGCATACACCCAATGGAGAGATGGGGTCATCACCAAGAAGGACTATGTTACAGTCGCCCGAGGATGTAGGGGGGCAGTCAGGAAGGCCAAGGCAGAGATGGAGATAGGACTAGCTTCCCGGATTAAGGACAATAAGAAGTCCTTCTTCAAATACATAGAGGGTAAAAAGAGGGTCCCGGGTAATGTGGGGCCCCTGCAGGACACGATGGGCAACTTAGTCGTCACACCAGATGACAAAGCTAACATATTTAACGATTTCTTTGCCTCTGTCTTCCTAAGTAGGGACCAGTTCAGCCACCTCCCTGCTGGGCCCCCCTCGGGCCCCGGGAGAGACACGCCTGGGCCAGGGGTTAGCGAGGAGTTAGTTAGGGTACTTCTGGAGAGGCTGGACATGTTCAAGTCTGCTGGTCCGGATGATCTTCACCCTAGGGTTCTACAGGAACTGGCCGAGGTCATTGCGGGACCCCTGGCGCGGCTCTATGAGCACTCGTGGTGCTCTGGTGAGGTGCCGGAGGACTGGAAGAGGGCCAATGTGGTCCCTATCTTCAAAAAGGGAAAAAAAGAGGACCCGGGAAATTACAGGCCAGTTAGTCTTACCTCAATCCCGGGTAAGCTCTTTGAAAAAATTATCCTGGCACACATCCAGGAGGGCCTTGCGGGGGAATGCATGCTCAGGGGCAACCAACATGGGTTCATCAGTGGCAGGTCTTGTCAGACCAACCTGGTGGCCTTTTACGATCAGGTCACCAAATCATTAGACGCAGGGGTTGCTGTGGATGTAGTCTTTCTGGACTTCCGGAAGGCTTTCGACACTGTCTCTCACCCTGTCCTCATCAAAAAGCTGGGAGACTGTGGTGTTGATGCCCACACAGTCAAATGGGTCGCTAACTGGTTGGAGGGCCGCACCCAGAGGGTGGTAGTGGATGGGTTCTTCTCGACCTGGAAGGACGTGGGCAGTGGGGTTCCGCAGGGCTCAGTCCTCGGGCCCGCACTGATCAACATCTTCATCAGTGACTTGGATGAGGGGGTAGAAAGCACCCTGTTCAAGTTTGCTGATGACACTAAGATGTGGGGGGATGTGGGTGCACTAGAAGGGTGCAATAGGCTACAAGCTGACCTTGACAGGTTGCAACGGTGGGCGGATGAGAATAGGATGGGGTTTAACACTGATAAGTGCAAGGTGTTGCACATGGGGAGGAAGAACCGGCACCACACTTACAGGTTGGGGAACTCCCCTCTTGCCAGCACGGAGACGGAAAAGGATCTTGGAGTCGTCATTGACTCCACGATGAACATGGGCCAGCAGTGTGGGGAGGCAGTCAAAAAGGCCAACCGTACCCTGTCATGCATCCACAGATGCATCTCGAGCAGGTCCAGGGAGGTGATCCTCCCCCTCTATGCGGCACTGGTCAGGCCGCAGCTGGAGTACTGCGTCCAGTTTTGGGCGCCACACTTCAAGAGGGACGTGGACGATATGGAAAGAGTCCAGAGGAGGGCCACTTGTATGATCAGGGGTCAGCAGGGCAGGCCTTATGAGGAGAGGCTACGGGACCTGAACCTGTTTAACCTCCACAAGAGAAGGTTAAGGGGGAACCTTGTGGCCTGCTACAAACTGGTCAGGGGGGATCAGCAGGTATTGGGGGAGTCCCTGTTCCCCCATGTGCTGCCAGGAGTGACCAGGAATAACGGTCACAAGCTGGCGAAGGGTAGGTTTAGATTAGACATTAGGAGGCGTTACTTCACAGTCAGGGCGGCTAGGGCCTGGAACCGGCTTCCAGGGGAAGTAGTGCAGGATCCTAGCCTGGGGATTTTTAAAAGGAAGTTAGATGAGCACCTTGCTGGGGTCATCTGACCCCGGTGCTCTTTCCTGCCAAGGCAGGGGGTCGGACTAGATGATCTACCTAGGTCCCTTCCGACTCTAGCTACTATGAAACTATGAAACTATCTTGGCTTAAGTGATTTAGGACCTGAGACTGACTTATCAAAAATGACTTCAGATGGGGTTTAAGGTACATAGGTGCCTAAAAATGCAAATAGGCACTTTATGAGACTTGTAATAGCTCTTTATTCAGTTAAGCCTCTCACTCCCTCTGAAATAAAAGAAACTGGATTTCTTCTTCATTTTCCAGGTCTTCACACTGTCCTCACTCATAGAGAACTTTTGGAAAATACAGCTGGCTACCATATCTGTCATTGAGGATACTTGGGTTAAGGTGTATTTTTGCTACCTCCACCTTAGGTACCTGACACTGAAAATTTTGTCCGATGCGCTAAAAGTCACAAAAAAAAGTCAATGGGTGCTCCAATAATTAAATTGACCCCTCTTGTTACTATACAATGTGTTATAAGTTATTATTAAAAAATGTGTCAATGCCAAAAGGGCATGGTAAATCAGGACTGAAGAGCAGCACCATACTGGTGAAAGGAAGCAGGAGCCTGTAGGTTACCAGGAAAGCTATAGGGAGAGAGACCCCATGGCTGTAGAAGCATGATATTCTGGGTCGTAATCAAGGGGCACCATCAAAGCTGTGTGGAGTGGGGAGTGTGGTGTTGGGATAGTAACGAATAAGGATTGACCCTAGCAGGACTGTGAGCATGAATGAAGACTGTGAGCAGCAAAAACTATACTCATAACTATGGGATATTGGAAGATTGGGATCAGGCGTGCCCAGGCCTCGCAAAGCTGGAGGCTCCAAGCTCGTACTGACCGGCATTGTCAGGACTGGGAATGGTGGAGGGAGGAAGCCCAGCAGTGGAATGGATGGGAGGGGTGGCTGCAGGTCAGGACTTAGATGCATCAGCAGAGCTATATGTTTGATACCAGAGCTGGAATAGTGGCAGCAGGGAGGGCTGCAGTTCAGTGAGGTACATTAGCAATGTTTTACATGTGAGTAGGGAAGTGTTGGCTCTGGATTTAGGACCCTTGTTCCTTAGGGGGACCCACCTTCAGACTGACCATGATCTTTCCATTTGATAATAGGCAAATTTATTTATACATGGTGAGAACAGAAAAAAAGGTATAGAAACAATGAAGCAATTCTATATATCTACCAAATTCTAGGGCTGTCATCAGAGTCAAAGTGTATCTGGCCAGGACTCAGGATTCACTCTGAGGGTCTCTTAGGTATCAGATGGCAGCAGCCTGGAGGTGGGACACTCAGGTCCACATCCCCTCCAGTGTGGTGGATGAGATGTGCTGATGTGCCCTTTGTCCATGGTGGCCTCATGGACCCTCCCAGGGTTGGGGATGGGGACTCCTCTTGGGAAGGAGGAGGACCTGGGCAGAACAGGAGGTGGGATGGAGGGGAGGAGAAGGAGGACCCAGGTGGAGAACGAGGAGGGGCCCTTTATTATTTGCAAGTCTCTGCTTTTGTATTCTCCTTCCCTGCTGATGACTCTTCATCCATGGCTATCGCTGGTTCGCCTCTCTGTGTGGTTGTCACACATCCACATACTTCATCACATGCGCACATTCTAATTTGGTCTTTCTGGGCCTTCTCCTAATTTGCTCTCTTCCACCAAAACCGGGACTCAGGCATCCCTGCTCTGGGGCCTTGTTAGCTGGTGCCATCCTTATCTTGTGTTATGGAACAGCATAGTACATGCTCCCCTCTTTCCCAGTCTGTGTGTATATCCATTGGCCTTGTTGTGTTAGACAGCCTGTCTGCTTCCAGGTCTGTGTGAAACAGTGCATATGAGACTGAAACTTTTTAGAAATCATTTAACCCCTTCTGCCCATCCTGAACCACTCTGATACACATACATATGCATATACCTATAAGCCAATTCCCAAAAAGTAAAGCTTTAAATACCATTTCTAACACAATCTGAAGGTGCTACCAGACTAAGGTGAATCAGCGGAGTTGTGTGCTCATGTGTGCATGCACACATGCATGTGCATGCACATAGATAGATGAGCAAGATGTGGGGGAAAGGGCTGTGGTTTAGGATAGGGTAGATTTGTACATCACAGACAAGCAAAGGCTGCTTGACATGATCAACGCACTTTAGACTATATCTGTCCCTGAGGCGTAGGAACCCGGCAATACCTTTCAATCAGGACATCTGAGCTTGGCTGCCTGTGCCAGCCTCCTAGGACCTAGGCTATGTTTCCATGTCAGCCTCATTGTAGTCTTTGCACACCTTCCCACAGTTGGAATTTATGAATGAAGGGATCCTCTTTCTCTGGGGCCTGGGATAACCACTTGACCCTTCTCACTTTACACAAGAGTGGCTATTTGACATAGGAGCAGGCTGTTTTTCTCCTTCATACAGCTTTAATAAATGTCTCTGGCTTTCTTTTCTAATCAGTCTCAGTGGGGCTGTGTTTCCTTGCTCAGAATCCACTCTAACAGCCCTCTGTGAGGCTCATTAACATAAAATGTAACTTTGTGTCTGTTGCCACCCTTAAATTCCTTAAGAGGTTTATTGGGTATCCCTGCAGACTATGAGTTTAATTCACTCAGGACAAGATTCCTAGGAGTGCTCATTAAAATACCAAATGATATAAGGCCTGTGTGGCCTCCTGCAATTCTCTGAAGCATAACAGGTATTTTTTGCATAATTGGAGAGATTTCTTTGTAGTACCTGTGTTGTTAGGGAGATGCTTTTAGCAAGGACATGATTAAATTGTCTTTCTTACCCACACTCCCTTTTTTTTCTTTGGCTTTGTTTTGAATGTTGGCATATTTTTATCTTAAGTAAGCAGTGAAATTACATTGTATCAGATGATACTGAGCAGGATTCTTTTTTTTTTCCTGGTCAGCATCTCTCCCCCCAAGTCTTGTATCAGACATGTCAGATCAACTACACCCTTAAGGTCCAGCATATTATGGACCTTTGCCACTTCTTTAATGAGTCACTAGGGACTCTAGCTTCTAGCGAAGTCTGTCCTCTTACCACTGCTGTCCATAGCAGATTAACAGAGTCATGTGTTAAATTCCTCATCAGCTCTAATGCTCATGATCTTTGTTTGTAACATTAGCTGCTCACAGAATCAGGAAAATATTCTTTATAGTTATCAAAAATCACAATTTTTATTTATTAAATTAAGTTCCCTGGCCTGTGAAATGTATCCAATCAGCACCCCTTTCCACTGCACCCCACTTTTCAGAAGAATTAGGGACATTAGGCAGACAGACAATTAGGTAGATGAACTGATTGGCAGTAAAATAGAATTATACAGAATGACATTAAAATGGGCAAACAGGTGGATAATCAGATGGTAGTAGATAGTAGCAGATACAGAGAATAGCAGAACTCAATGCTCATGCATGCATGCATGTGCACACATGCCACTACCAGATAATATGCTGCAGAGCTAACCCAAGGAGATTCTTTTTAGGCATCAGGGGGTGTGTCTCCATGTGCTTTTTATATGTGCCTAAACTTAATGTGCATTTGCCTAATGTATATTTAGGCAATCTAGGCACTTGTCTACACATGGATGTACTAAGGCACATTAACATGGTGTGTGGACCGATGTGGGACTAGAGTTAGTCCCAAGTCGGTCAACATACACAGCATTAATACCCTGTAGTGCAGGTACATGTATGTTAAGGTGCTTTAGCTGTTTGTGCCTAAATGTGATACCTGCTTTTGTAGATATCAAATTTAGGCATGAATAACCTAAAATTGCCATGTTTAAGGTACATTAAGGGCATGCACATGTAGACCTGAGCCCTTAATGCACCTTAAAAATGGCTAATGTACCCTAAATTGGCAAGTGTAGATGTGCCCAGAATGTAGTTCATACTCCATGTCTGTTTACCTTTAACTAACCTTCTGTGCCTCCTATTGGGATAAGAGGTTAGTGTGTGTGTGTTTTGGGTTATATGTATTAAACTGTGCTATGGTTTTTCTTGGGATGCCCTTCTAGTAATTACTATCAATGGACAAAGTCTTTGAAATTTTGGATTTTGGGACACCCAGAGGCTATCAAGGATATTCAAATCTGATGTTTTTGTCTTGGTTCCTGAAACCTAAGAGCTTCACTCAGGCCCCTTTGTTGCTTTGAACTAGACTGAGGCATCAAGTGACTCATCCTGCAGAGAGAAATGATATATGACCAGTATTCAGTTACTACTGGGATGTGTCCCAACTCTAGTACTTGGTAGTGGTTCATTTAGAATTGGTAGCACAAGTAACTTCCCAGAAAGCACTATTTTGGGCCTTGTTACATCTTACGTTGTAAGCTGAACAAACATTATTTGGCTTAGCATTGTTCAGTTTAGTGGAGCAGTCACACCTTGAGGTGCAAAACCACCTCTGACCAAGTTGCTGCTTCTGCCAAGCAGAGCGAGCACTGCTGCCATGGGTGACTGGTGCCTCTTGAGTCTGGGAGGGCATCCACAGAAGCCAGCAGCAGCAGAAGGGGCAGAGCTGACGAGCATCTGCAGACGCTGCTGCTGGCATCGGCAGCAGGGATGGCCCTGTTGGGGGGGCACGTCAAGCACTCACAGGCATCGCCAATCACCTATGGCTGCAGCCCTGGATCACCCAGAAGCTGTGGTGCCTCCTGCTGTGACCAGACTGTCTCACTGATTGTGCTCCAAGGGACCTGATCCTTTTTTTTTCTGGAGCCTGCCTCCCCCACCCTTTTCAAACATACTGCCCTGCCCAGGCTGCCAGCCAACTGGGCAGGAAGATCCAAAAAGGATCAGGGCCTTTGGAACTCAAGCAGTGCCCAGGTGGCCAGCAGCAGCACAAAGGAGTGAGCTCCAGGACCAAAAAAAAAAAAGAATTGAGCCCCCAAGACCTGGACACATGTCCAGTGGGGCCAGGCACCTGAAGCAAGGCAGACCTCAGTGGCTGCAGTGTAGCATCCGAATGCTGATTCCTGCTGCCCCACACTCTGCTGGGCTGTTCAGGGTCTGGCCACCAGCTCTCTCACCTGACTTGCCAAGCACTGGCCACAGTTTGCAGGCACTTGGAGCCCCTGAATCCCCCATAGCAGCGAGGCAGCTCCAGGCAGAGACAGTGTCACAGCCTAGGAGTTTGCTCACTCGTCTCAGGCCCAGCAGTCCAGGAACATGCCTGGAAGGAGGGTTCATGGACAGGACTTCCAGCCCCTGCTGGGCTTGGGAGTTAGCTGTGAGTGGCATAGCCTTCCCATCTACTCTGTGTAGCCCCAAATGGGCAGTGCTGAGCCTTACACACTGTGCCTGGATCTTCCCAGCTGCTATGGGGGGATTCAAGGGCATCAGGTGCCTGCCAACTGTGGCTGGTACTGGGTAGTCACATGGAGGGACCTGATAGTCAGACCCTGAACAGCCTGGAAGAGTATGGGGTCAGCAGGAACTGGCCTCAGGCTGCCAAGCTCCACCCTGCATCATCAGTCTGGCCCTGCCAGGGCATGTGGTTGTGTGTCAGGCTCTGCCACTTAGGGAGGAACCACCCTCTAAACCTACTCACCTGCCAACACTTTACTACCTCTGGGATGTTGCTCGGTGGTTCTTACTGACTCAGGAATGCCCTCTTTGCTACATTTTCTGTGGGGCTCCTCCTTCCCTACACTCTACCCCTTTTCTCCGGGGTGTGATTGTAGATCCAGACCATGTCTTGATGTTGTTACAGGTTGTTTGACATGATGGATGGATGAAGCACAGGTGTCACAGGAATCTCCATTTCGTGAAAAAAATGCTAACACAAAACAACTTAACTCAACATAGCTCAGTCTGAGCAGTGGCCAGCGCACTGTTGCCACTGTGCTGAGAGGGTCAATCTCAAGCACTGGGGATTAAGGGCCTGCTTCCCAAAACTTCATCCCCCTTGGGTTACTTTGCCCTTTTCCCCAAGGTCCTTTCTGGACAACCAGTTGGGTCAGGTGCCCCAGGATACCAGCATGTTTCCTACCAGGCTTGCTCTTGGCCAAACATGACAGTTGTTCTGTCGGCACATTTCGGGCCTGCAGCCACACTGTGGAGGGATGTGAGCATCATGGGCCATTCCTCCAGGGCTCACACTTGCCTGGTGTCCTCAGGACTTGTTGGGCCACCCACTCCCATCCTGGTCTAACCTTCAATGCTTTGGACAATCCTTCTGCTGTGACAGCAGGGGAACTCGTTGGCTTGCCGGACTACCAGTAAGTGGTGTCTAGAGGCTCAGTGTTACCTCTGGGCTATGACCTTCTGCAGGATGGCTCATTCCTGGCATGTGGACTCTTGTTCTTGATACGTGGATGCAAGGCTGGATTAACCACCAATCAGGGACAGGCCTTCCAGTTGTGGAGCATCAGTTGTTCCAGTCACAGCCTAGCCACCTGGGCTGCCATGTCACAGTTTGGGTCCTGGGGGCACAGGCATAGGGCAGAGGATGTGTTGCAGTAGATTGCAGGGCTAGGTGCAGGTTCAACTGTAGGTCAGTGGGAGGGGTGAGTACAAGTTTGCTGCTCCCCTCAGGCACCATGGCCCAAGTCCAGACTGGGCATTTGGAGCAGCAAGTTGATCCAGGAGGCACCACAGCCACTGGACACTCCAGGGCTATGGAGCTGACTCTGCCCAGCAGGATTAGAGGGGCAGAGTCACTGTGCTTGGCTCCACTGTGTACCAGCATTCCTACTCTGACTCTTACTTGCTTATATCTATTAACTAAGTGACCTTTCCTGTCTCTCACACACACACACGCATGCATGCGCGCACACACACACACACACAAATGGACACAAACACATGGAAGTAGCCTTATATAGCCATAGAAAATGAAAAGATATGAGCACAGTTAGATGTGTATGCCTGCAGCACACAAGCCCAGGTACTGCACGCACACACACATGAACACATGGAAACTTACAAATAAGCAGCTAGGCAAAGTAGGAACACATTCACATGTACATATGCACTCAATGAAAGGCAAAACAAAATAAAATAAACCCCCAAGTACACAGAGACAAACATGTATGGACATGCAAAAAGATACAGGTAAGCACTGGTAGACGCAAGCACATCCAAAGTCATACATGTAGTATGCATTATAGAAAAAAAAATACAGATTCAAACATTAAACCAGCATGTGCACACACAGGCTTATGCTCATGTATACACACATGCATAGATGCAAAGGCACACATACAGACACATATGAGTACACACAGGGCCAGGGAGCTATACATCAGGAATAAAGGGAGCTGGCAGGACACGGGGTGCTGTGGGGGCAGAGTAGGGGGCAACTGCAGCTGGACCCGGATCCTGGTGAGCAAAAGCAGCAGGGGGAGCTCTGATTTTCCATGATAAAAATACCAAAATAAATTGCTAACATTTATATGTATTTACAGTTTATTTTATTGTAGTGATTGAAGCACTGATAAGCTTCCAATTAACTAAAAATGAAAATATATCAATAAAACATTGTGTTCAACTGATACCTATATATATAGCAGTGTTTCATTTTAATTGTGAGAGACCCTGCACCTCAGCAAGGCTCTGGGTTCTGACTGTGCGTGAAGTGCAGCTAGGACCCAGAGCCCTGTCAGGTGCGGGACCCAGAGCCATGTCAGCTGTGGGGTCTCAGTCCTGGCTCTGCATGGCCTCCATAGATGGGACCTCCCTCAGGAAAGGGAGATCACAGCTATGGGTGCCTGCTTCTTGCTTTTTCAGGGGAAGTCCAGGATCAGGCATCCCCTATATTGGCAATAAGAAGTGATTTGACTTAATGCATGATCCCACAATCGCACCTCCTGCCATGCATGTTAGGTGCAGCTAAGACCAAAAGCTCTGCATGGGCCCAGGGATTCCCCACACCGCTGCGCCTTTAGGATCATGGTGGCCACAATCCCTAGGCCTCAGGGTTTTCATGCTGGGCATAGTGGACTTCTGTGGCTGGGAGCCCTGCTATAGGTACAAATTAAAGCTCGACTGCAACCATCTATAAAGTTAACACACATTTTCAAGGTCTAACTTTATAGCTGTTTGAAGCTTTTTATCATGTAGCTTTGCATATGTAGCTGGACTTGAGGTAATTGTGCAATTAACCAGTTAATTGTGTGATACCTGTAATGTGTAGAGGAGGCCAGTAAGTCTTAGATTCACTCTGAATTTTTCTTGGCATGTATTTTTTTTCTTCTGTTGGTGAAATAGCCTGCAACAGAGCCTCTGTGAAATCAACCATTCACAACTTCCATATATCTATTTCTCTGCTCTGACAAGTCTTCCTGGCACAGAGTCAGTGGTCTGTTGGTTCAAAATGCTATGATTCCAGAGCCAGCCTTAGGGAAAATGACACCCTGGGAGAACTTGTATTTTGGTGTGATCTCCCCTCCCTCTGCAAGCATGAGTCAGTGGCACTGCTGTGGGCAGAGGCACTGGCAGGTGAACAGGGGGATGGGGTGCAGTCCAGCAGGGAAGGGGAGCAGCACAGTGTACTGTACAGGCAGGTGGACAGGTACTGCTGCTGCTGCGAGAAAGCAAGGCAAGCAGAGTGAAGCAGGTGCCAACAAGGCTGTGGATGCCTTGCCTGGCTCCTCCTTAGAAGTGGCTGAAGGAAACAGGTGGGCTGGGTACTTCTCCTCCTGCCTGGGGCAAGGTGGGGGGAGAGTAGGGCTGTGTGAGACTTGGAACAGAGCTTTGGATCTGGAGAAGCTTTGGACACTTTGGGGTCCAAAGCAGTACATCTGGGTCGAAGTGCTGGCCTCGTTCGGCTTCCTGAAGTGGTTCAGAGCTCCCAAAGAGCTTTTGGAGCTGCCTCAGAGATCTGGCCATAGGGTACAATGGGGGAACAATAAAATATCTATAACTTTGTTGGCTTTTGTTCAATTTGGATGAAATTTTCAGAGATGGTAGACTCTGCAGAGTACATAAAGTCTGCCAGGTTTTGAGAAGATCAGTGCAGGAGCTTGGGGGAAACTGTACTCCAAATTCTTGAAAGCAAAACTCATGTCATGTCGAGACATTACAACATAGCCATATGAAAACTGCAGGGATGGTGGCTCTTGCTGATGCCACAAATCCTTTCAAGTTTCAAGAAGGTCAGTGCAGGGGTTTGTGGGAAACTGCCCCTCAAGCTGTGGACAAGCAAAACTAGTGCCACAGGTGCTGTGGGACTGACTGTGTCTATCTTGGGGCAGGAGGGGAGATACTGCTGCAGGCCTGGCTGCTAAGCTGCTGTGTTACTAGTTACCAATCAATCAATCATGATTCACTCAGGGACCAGGAACTCAGGGACCAGCTCAATACACAGGACCTAGCTACTACATAATGACTTAATGTGCATCAATTAGCACCTACAAAACCAGGCTAAGGAGAGGAAAGAATCAGTACAGACAATCAACTACCCCAAAACAGACACAGTCCTGGCAGGAGTTTTGCCTGTCAGCAGCTAGGTGTGCTGGGCCCCAGAACCTTCCTGCACTGATCTCCTCGACAGCTGGCAGGCTTCATGGCCACAGCAGGGGCCACCATCCCTGCAGCTGTCACCCCGCTGTGCCTTAACACCCAGTGTTACCCATGGCATGAGTTTTGCTTGTACGCAGCTTGAGGTACAGTTCCCCCCAAACCCCTGCACAGATGTCCTTGAAACTTGGCAGGTTTTGCGGCAACAGTAAGAGCTACCAGCCCTGCAGTTTTGACCCCCCCTATGTTGTAACACACAGCCATGACATTAGTTTGGCTTTCAAGAATTTGGGGTACAGTTCCCCCCAAATCCCTGCACCGATATTCTTGAAACCTGGCAGGTTTCATGCTCTCAGCAGAGGCTACCATCTCGGTAATGTTCATCCAAATCAGACAAAAAACAACAACGTTATAGATATTTCATTTATTCCACATTATACCCTATGACCGGATCTCCGAGGCGGCTCCAAAGCTTTGGAGCCACGTTGACTGGATTGAGGCACAAACCCAGTCTGGAGCTCCAGGTCGGATCACAGTCATCCAAAGAGGCTGGATCTGAAGCCAGATTGGATCGCTGCTGATTCGCACAGGCCTAGGGGAGAGTGTTGCTGTGAACAGGACTGCTCAGATGTATGTGTGCATGTGCATGTGTGGCACGCCCTGACCACGGCACTTTGGCCAGTCACTCACATCACCCGCCCTTAAGGCCGGCACTGCTTGATTCACTAATACAGAAGCATTCAATACTGAAAGACCTTCATGCCTCTGCCTGAGCTTTGTGTAGTGTCTCCACTTAGGCAAGAAGTTTCTCTTGCAGAACAAAAGCTGAAAATCATCCTAAAGATTGCTTTGGGAGAAATACCATATGAAGTTAACAGAAAATGAAATTCATAAGGTACTAGGCCAAAAAACCAAACAAAAATTATGAACAAAAGAGATTCTTTATAAGATAGACATTTTTTCATCATTGTTTCTGCCTTAAAATTTCTGGTGTTTAACTCACCATTACTTGTACCTTGAGGTTGGAGATCTCCATCTTTTTTTTTCCTTTGAGGTTAGTTGTTTTGTTTTTCTTGTTGCTGTTCCAGTTAGAGTGGTACCATGGGGCAAATCAGCATCATTTTAACAGAATTGGTTCTTCTACCAAGCAAATAAATACTCAGACCACTTTCCTTTCCAAGACATTTGACGTGCCCATCACCAAAAGTGACAACTAATGAAATAGAAGAGATGTGAACAATTCTGGCAGCAAATGTAAAAGAAGGAACAATGAACAGGAGAATGAAGCAAGGATTATGATGATCTCCTTGTTTACAGTTCTGAGGCAAATGAAGAAGTCTGGGATAGAAAAAAAAATCTTTGTGGCTGTGAGAATCAGAGGCAAGGAGGAAAATCTGAATTTCAAGGTTCAAGTATACTTGTCTTACAGGTAGGTATAGCATAATTGGTTTTTAAAGTAACCATAGTTAACCTGATACAGTGAAGGAATAAGTATCCATTTTAAGTTCTCTTTCACCTCTTCTCTTAGGCACATTCCAAGCTCATGAAAAACAAGTTTATGGAAAGGTCATGTGCTGCTAGAGGTTATAATCTAGATGTGCTCCTTAAATTAGAAGACTGAAGAAAACAGGATTTGTGATTTGGTTTTTCAGTTACAGAGTAGCTAGTTAGAAACAAGGAGACTGCAGAAATTTGCTTACTGCTCCACTATAAAGGTTGTTTAGTTATTGTTCATGCATGACTGTCTGTTGAACCTGATGGACATAACCTGGTGTCAGAAGTAATGCATGAGAAAGAATGTGAAATAATTTGAGATTCAAATAGAAGAAGAAGTTGGAACCTGAGAGCAAGTGGAACCACACAGCCACACGGAGGCACAAAGGCCTATATAAGTATTCTGCCTGCATTACCAGAGTTTGTCTTTTTTCTTAATCAGCTGTGGAATTGTTGCCACTTTCACCTGCCCCCTGGTATTTGTCAGTATAGCAAAAAAAAGGGCATTTAGATAATGATTCAAGCAGTAACTAACAACTCTAGGGGCAGGAGAGGAAAGTGAAGAAAAAATTCATATTTAAGTCTTATACATATCTGTAGTTGTTAAGAACATCCAGGGCTTCTTCCCACAATGTGCAAGAAGGCTGAGGATTTAAGTGGTATAGTGTGTAAATTTGCGGAGTACTGCATACCAAAACAGGAATGAGACCCTTGAAAAACACCATTTTGTGTGCAAAAAACAACAGGAGTAAGTTTAGACCAGGATATTACAGAACTAAGGAGACTGAGTAAGAACTGTGCTTTTGGAAACTTGAGATACGCTCTGATTAGATTATTTGTGTCACTGCAGACAGTGAATTACAATAAAGGCTACTTTGTGGGGGAGACATAACCCTAGATAAGACTACAAATGTGCAGGACAGCACAAATTGTGAAGGCACAGGGTGCAGAGCTGATTACACCCAAAAGGGTTTTTCATGTAGTTAGTGTGAAAGAATGTGGCCAGAAAAATCCATCTCAAAAGGTAAACTTTTCCATTGGCAAAGACACTGCTAAGGGAGAGAGAGCAAGTGAACAGGCAGGCAGTAGTTGATGTGGAAAGCAATGCTACCTAAAATGTTCTGTTGCATTTGGAAAGCTCTTAATAAATAAGTTTATGTTTCCTGATGCTCCTCTTGGTCATCATGGCCCCAAACTGGACAGTCAACTTAGGAAAAAATCAAGTGTGCTAGACTATAAGAATCAACCATGTCCATATGCGAAGAAATGTGCCTACAAACATAAACGCAAATACGATCATCCAGAATGTAGAAAATAGATTCAGGGGTCTGTAGCTGCTTGGCTTTGTACCATGTGCAGAACCAAAGAACCCAATACTGCAAGTGAACGAAACCTAGGATAAAAGCAAGTGTTCCATGTAGCATTAAGGCTGGTGACACTTCTGACTGCAAACGCTGCTCAAAAGAGAGAACTGGATTCTTGTATGAGGACTCGAGTCTATCAGAACTTGGAGGAAAACCTTCCTATCCAAAACAAACTGGAAACAGATTTGATACTTCATAAGTCCTGAAAGACTCATACAAAGTTCTTTAAAAAAGGTTCAGAAAAGAGGGAGCAGGAAAGGGAGTGGTAAAGACTCACCTCAGAGTGACTTGTTAGTAAACTGTGTGGATGGGTGTTAATGGAATTTCTGTTAATAGTTAGCCGTCATCAGAAGTATGCTGTTAAGAGGGAAGTCGAACACAAGTGGATGGTTCCAATCATTTTTGTTAACCTAGCAGCTTCTCTACTTTCCTGTGCAAGTCAGCAGCGTTTTTTTATATGCATTTAAGTCATGCTATTAACTAGGTAGGTATTACAGGTGTTTGATTTCAGTGAGTTGAATTATCCTGCTTGAGCAGAACCCCGTTTTTTGGGCAGCGGAACACCTTACTGGTGCCCTCGAATGATGATCAGGCTGAATATGCTCCTACCGGTGGTAGTTGGGCTTGTAGGGGCATAAAGCTTGTAGGTTTTGGTGCTCTAGGAGCAACAGAACCAGGTTCATAAAGGTATTTAGGTGCCTAATTTTCTCTGAAATGTAAGGTCCTATAATATGATCTTTAGGTACTTTGGAAAACTGATTATTATGGAAGTGTTGAATGTTAACCTTTGGTGCCATGCTGCGGAAATATCCCACTCGTAAGGAAAAATAACCACACATCTTGACAGGAAACTCTGTCTTCCCCTCATCAGGAACACAACATTGAAAGCATGGGCTACTTTTATAAATACACAATGTGTTTCCACATAGACTCACATTTTCTTTGAACTCTTATTATAGGAGGCATGTATCCACATCTGAAATAAAGTAGCACAATTGTCCCAAATCCAAGTCACTCTGCTGGTTAGTATGTTGTCATGAATAAAGAACACAAAAGCAGGTAGTGAGGTGTGGGGACTTCTGAAATTAAACTTATGAAATTTCAGCTCAAAATTATATTCAATAAATTGAATATAGGTTGAAGAGTGCAGTAAATTTCACTGGTGTACAAATTCAATTGAATTATATTCTGAGTTTTCGTTTCTTAATTTCAATTGATCTATTTGCTTAACTTTCCTAGATAAAAATAATGTCCAAGTCTGATTGGAGAAATCAAACAACCATCATGGAATTCATCCTCTTGGGATTTGGGGATCTGTTTGAACTGCGCATTCCCCTCTTCCTGCTGTTTCTAGTGATCTACATTGCAACTGTAGCTGGGAACATCCTAATTCTGGCACTGGTTGTCGCTGATCAACACCTTCACAGCCCCATGTACTTCTTTCTAGGAAACTTATCGTGCTTGGAGATGTTCTACACATCTACAATCTTGCCCAAGATGTTAACTGGCCTCCTGACTGGGAGCGGAACCATTTCTGTTAGTGGCTGTATCACACAATTTTATTGCTTTGGTGCCCTAGGAGCAACAGAATGCTACCTCCTAGCAGCGATGTCTTATGACCGATATTTAGCAATATGCAATCCACTCCAGTATGCCAGTCTTATGAATGTCAGGGTCTGCATCCAACTGGTAGCTTGTTCCTGGACATGTGGATTTCTGAGCAGCACCATAGCATTCATATTAATATCTCAACTACAGTTCTGCAGCTCCAATGAAATTGACCATTTCTTTTGTGATTTTGCACCCATCATAAAAATTGCTTGCACTGACACCAAGCTCCTAGAGCTAATCATGTACCCGCTATGTTCTCTTGTGTCCCTCTTCACATTTCTATCAACCCTTACATCCTATGTTTGCATCATCACCACCATCCTAAGAATCCCTTCTACTGCTGGAAGGCAAAAGGCCTTCTCAACCTGCTCCTCACACCTTGCTGTCATCACAATGTTTTATGGATCGTTACTAATTGTATACATGGTTCCAACCATACACCTTTCAAAGGGATTACATGAGATGTTCTCACTCTTCTATACTATTTTGACTCCCATGGTCAACCCCCTCATATATAGCCTCAGAAACAAAGAGGTAAAGGAAGCTCTGAGAAGAGCTCTCTATAAAAAGTGTGGCTTTTGTGAGTTGTTAGGTAGTAAAATCTAATGAGATGGAGATCAGTCTCTGAGGCCGACCCACATCTGGCATATTTACATGATTTGCATTGCTGGCTGTTCACATAATTTTGAAGGGGAATAAACTTATAGAGCTTTTTGTTATGCTAAGCCATGCAAGTTAAGCTAAGGCTCTGAAAGGGAGTTTGGAAATAACTGGCCTCACTGGCCTCATAGTGACTTGAGAAGAGATGTAGAAAGATGAGAACACATTTATGAGTAGGAAGACTCTTGTGGAAAGTGTAACCTGTCAGCTCTGTGTTCCTGGGGAGCCCTGGTGCAACACCCAGCCTGTCTGACCCACAAAGGACTCTCGACTCTCCCCCTTCCCACCCCCACCTCTGCCTGAACCAGCAATGATCAGGAGAAGGTCTTCCAAAGGCAATGAAGATGCAGTGAGAGACGCACCTAAATCCCACGGGACAAGGGTGACAGGATGAAGGCAACTCTCCTAGTCCCATTTGCCTGAGTTGGGAAAGGGACGTGCTTCCATTAGCATTCAGAATGGAGAACAGAAATTCCAAGGCAGGGATCTCACTGAACTCTGGGACCAGAGACGCAGGAGAGCACTACACGATGGGGGATCCCTGCTCCAACTGCTAATCAAGCCATGTCTGCACACACCCAGTTTAGCATTTATCAGACCAATTCTAGTGTTGACTCCTTTATTGGTACCCAAAACACTGAATCTTCCTGTCTGCATTGTGATATCCCTCAGGGTAACACTGCCCATAGCCAAGCATTATCAGCTCCCATTGTCCAGCTTAAAAAAACAACTTTGGTACACTCCCTTGATCCATTGTTTACCCATTAACAAACCAAGTGTTCTCTCTTGAAACATTGTTGTTTTCCTGCTAAACCCATTACCCAAGCTTAATTTTATTTTCTGGTATTTGAATCCAAAAGCTGCACCAGTTCCACTGGGACTTCACCTTCTCTTTTCCTTCCCTGGAATACCTTCACTGATTTTTCTGGGGGCTCTGCCTGTCTCATACCCCCTGGACCAAAATCTTAACAGCTTCTCTGCGAGTTCCCCAAACACCTGAGAACCTCCAATAGTTCAAGCTCTGCTGAGTGGTGAGATCCCAGCTCTTTCTCTCTATCTCTCTCTGTTTAAGCCCACTTTCTAAACCTCAGCTTAAACCCCTCTCTCCCTCTCTTTCTTACTCCAGGCACAGCTTTCTAAACCTGACTTTTGTTGATCAAACTTGAGCTAGACTTCCTCAAATACCCAGATTAAACTGCATAATCTTGTATTTTTTTGTCTCTCCTTGTATGATGACTATTACTACTAGTATCATCATAAGTTTCCTATACCTGGCAATAAAATAACTTTTTATGGTCAAGCTGGTTGCCATGCTCTCTCTGAACCTCATTTACTCTTCCTTCTCCTCAGCCACCCCATTTGCTCTGCAGCAATGCTTCTTTTACCTAAGCCAAAGTTCCCTGTAAAGCCCCAAAATCCTGTGGAGTCTGTTCATCAAGGAAGTTACTACCAGGACAACTGTGACAATGGATTGGGGGGTTCTGAGTCCACGGTCCATGGGGGTGTCCACTTGGAAGTGCTATTTACCCCTGGCCACTCGGGTGTACTCTGTTAACCCGTGTGCATGTGGCTGACTGCATTTTATTGTTGCCCTGCTGAACTAAGCTCTGTGCTGAGTTCATGGCCCATAAGGGTGTCAGCTTAGAAGTGCTGATTGACTGCCAGCTCAGACATGCTCTATTAATCTGTGTGTATGTGTATGTGTTATACTGATTCAGTAGCTGGAGGAACCAAGCCCTGTTGAAAATAAGCCCTGTGAGGTAGCTCCACTGGGAGTCTGGGGACTTGCAGAAGAAAGATATAGAGGTCTGTATAGAAACACAAGTGACACAAGTAATACATGGATAGGATTACAGAGACCCAGAAATGTAACTCTGATAAATTAGCTCACCCCAAAGGGATGGGTAAATCTGGTAGAACAAGGGAGTAGTAGGATCAAAATATAATTAATGAGGACAGATGTTGTTATAAGAGACCAAACAATTGGGCCAAGTATGAACTCAGAAAGGAGACAAATAGAAATATATCACTTGAACAACAAATAAAAATTAGCATGACAATTTGGGTATTTGGGTTACAAGCAGAGTTGCCACAAAACTTGTTTCTCTTTAGTGACCTAAGGGACTGTAATATATATAAGGTGTTGCCATCATTGTTTTGGGCAGTTCTACTGAGTTGGACTGATTCCAAAGGAACTGTCCAAGTTACAATACACCTCTCTGGGCTTTTTTGTCACCAAACACAAATTTCAGCTGTTCTTTCTACATTGCACCTCAATGATAGATGGCTCTCCCCCCCCACCCCCCATTGCATGACTCCCACCAGCCTTACCACTAAGAATAACAGCAATCAAGAGGCCACTTAAACACACCCCCTCAGAACTACAACAGGCATTAAAGCTGTAAAATTAGGCTGAGACATATGAAACTCTCTTTTCAAGTCTTGAATTCTCAACAAATACAACAAGGTCACTTGGTATGGGCTTTTCAAAGTAATTTCAGAGGGGCAAGCACAGATATTTCAGAATAACATTCTATGGCATTTGTACAATTAAATCCTGTGATGATGAGGATAATGATTTATTTTATTTAAATAAATCTTATCATTAAACATGGGTTGTCACAGATGTCAATGAAGTTTAGGGCTAGTATTTTCTGCTTCAGGTAGGATCCCAGTGTTCATATGAAATTATGTAGCTGCCATAATATTCCATTTCTGTTCATCATGAGAGATGGTTACTGTTAAAGAATCAGTTGCACAGTGCATAATCTGAATTTGATCACACTCCACCTGTCAAATCATGTTGTTGTTGCTGGCACAAGGTGCCCGAGGGAGGCAACAATTGGGTTCATTGCCCGGTGTGCGTCACGCCAAATAAACACACTGGGGGAGAAGCAGACAGAGTTTATTTGAGCTCAAGTAAAAGGCACAGGGAGACTGTATGGTCTCAAATCCTGCACACCTAACCCTGCAACAGCGAGATCTTTATACCCCGGTCAGTTTCACTGTCAGTGATTTTCAACCAGCTTGCCCCCCTCTTTCTTCCCTTTCCCTCCTCCTCTCTCTCTCTGAGCGGTGCCCTTGCATTCCACAGATAACAGTTTTAGCTCACCTGCTTTCCAGAAGGACAGGAGATTGCAGGCTCCAAAGAAAGGGTTACAAAGGTTGGGCAAGGGGGGGCTTTGGCTCGTCTGAGCCTGGAGCAGAAGGACTTCCTTGACACTCGTGTTCTTCCATCCCTCTGAGTTACCCAGGGTTATGCCCAGTGACACCAACATTGTCACGGGGACAATCAGCTGAAAGAGCTCCAAACCATACACAGGGAGCCCTAGGGTGGGGAATATACACAAAAAAGAAGAAAAATAATATAATAACATACTTACCTACAGTACGACCCACAGCGCAGCTGGAACAAGGGAAGGAACCCATGCAGGTTGTAAACTGCATCTTTATTCAGCTGCGGCCAGCTGGTAACATCATTGGCAGTTGTGGCAAAGTGAGTTTCTCTCAGGCCAGTTGTCATCAGCCTCCCACCTGCCTCCAGGGAGGCCGCCCACCTGTCTTATCCACTACGACTTAATGGAAGATTAGTAAGTTGTTAAATAAAGTGGGAGGCTACCCATTTCTTGCCCCAATGCCAGGGGCACTATCTGCGGCTCTGTTCCTCCCCTACATGGCAGCCCAAGCTTCGCAGATGGCATCCAGATGTTAAAAGTCACCTGCCCCACACTATGTTCCAGGACCCTCCTAATGGGACCCCGCTTTGATCCCTCCACTCTGGCAGTCTATGCCACCTTCATCTGGGCTGCCGGGCTCCTAGTAACTGGCTCCCCTCTCAGGTGTGGTCCCCACTCAGGACCTTCGGCCATACACAGGCCCTGGCCTCACCTCAAAGGCCAGGTGGGGTCCCAGGCCCACAGCTCTGCGTGCCCCTCGTGGTGGGCACCTGGCCTTTTTTACCTTCTTGGTCCTGGCCCCAGCATGGGCCAGTCAATGTTGCACTCTACCTCCAGCCTCACTATCCCCACACTCTATCTAGGTGCCCCTTCACGAGATGTGGGGAGCTGGGGTACCTCACACCACGACTGGTGCCCCAGGGTCTCACAGGGTCTCACAGGGGACTCTCACACTCCCCTGGGGCAGCAGGTTGTGGTGCTACCTTGTCTGTGATCTTCCTACTCAGAGTTCCACAAGTGCTCCCTTTGCTCAGGGCTCCATAATGCCCCCCTCTGCTCTGAGCTCTACAACCCTGCCCCCTCACTTGGGGCTCCACAATCACCCCCTTTTCTTGGGGCTCCACAACACTGCCCCTTCACTTGGGGCTACCAGATCTCCACCCCCTTCACTGGGGGTGTGTGTTGGAGGTGGTTTGCTCCCTGATGGGCTCAGGCGGCCTTGGCTGTACTTGATCCCAACCTTCCCTTTCGGGGTCTCAAACCCCAACGGCTCAGGCGGCCTTGGCCAGACCTGGCACCAGTCTCCCTCTCGGGGTCTCAAACCCCCATAGGGCTCAGGCAGCCTCAGTCTTACCTGACTCCAACTACCTCTGATGGTATGCTCAGTCTCCTTGGGGCTTGCACCCCTGCAACTACCTCCAATGGAATGCAACTCATCCAAAGGTGAGGGGTAGGGTTAAGGAGCCCCTACCCACCTTTCACCAGGGTGATAACTGGCCTGGCATTTCCTGGGGTCTCCCGCACCACTGAGAGCCCCACCAGGTCACCCACTCCTGACAGGGTGCAGTTTTAGGTCATGCCCAGGACCAGGAGCCTCCTATGCATCCCCTACAGCTCCTCCCTTACCTCCAGATGATACCAACAGCCCTGCAGCCAGGCAATGTTGTTGCCTGGCCTCCAGCAGCAAAACTGCCCTGTTTATATGGGCAGCCCCAGGTTCAAAATGGCTGCCCTCATCAGGCATCTGTTGACTGCTAGCTTCAGGCCCTTAAAGGGGGAGACACCTACAGTGCCCTGCCACAGCAATCACAGGCCAGCAGAACTTAAAAGGAGTACCAGCGAAGGTTGGAGGAGGAGAGAGAGTGAGTCGGCAATGCTGGTGCCAACTGGCATACACAGAAGGAGGGAGAGCCAGCAGGGGGCTCTCTCCACCGGCAAAGGCTGGCATGCCTGGGAAATGAGAGAGCAAAAGGAAGCTCTCTACACCAGTGAAGAGGGTGTAACTGCTCACAGAGGAAGCCCAGCTGGGAAGTAGAAGATGCAGCAGCAAGTGATAACATAAGCAGCAACCAATCAAACCCGAAGGGATCAGGGGATGTTGAAATCAGGATGCCTCTGAGGATGTTGGGGGAGAGTGATTCTGCAAGCTGTATTTGATAGCATGAGGAAAGTGATGGCCCAAGAGGAGAAACCATGGCCACCACTGGCCAGACGACGGGTCACCTCCCATGGATGGCCCAGATACCAGGAGTGGAATGCTAAGTAGCAAGTTCAGGTTTTCAAAGAATTTGTAGTGAGGGTGATGAGAAGTTACCTCCTTGTCCTAGCAGTAGGGATGAAGAAAGAAAATAGACTGACCCTTCCCTCAGTGGAAAATTCTGTTTTGTGTTTATTTTTTTCCTTTTATTTTTCCCCCTTTTGAATGGGTTGTGTGGTGGAATGAGACAATGCTTGGGGACTGAGTCCCCTAGCTGGGAAGTAGCCACCGGGCAGAGGATTAGGGCGCCAGATAGGGGCACTGGTAGGACAACTCATTTTTCTGTCCTTCCTTTTTGTTTTTTTCTCTCCAGTTGTTGGTTGAGCTCTGGTTTCAGGTCTAAGACAATCTAGGGCAGGAGGAGACCCACCTTAGACCAAATAATGAACAAATTAAGTCATCCCAAGAGGAAGTGCTGGGTGCTCAATAAGGCACAAGTAGAACGTTGGGTCAAGAGCACAACATCAGGGGAGAGGCTGATAAAATCTAGTGACCTGCTGAAGGTTGACGTGAGACTGGGGTGTAGGGGAGGTGGAGCCCCATGGACAGCTGCTTAGTGGACTATCCAATGTTAAGGAAACCTGGGTGATTTACCCCCCCAACTGAGATAATATTCAAAGCCGTGGCAGGAGAGTCTGGGGGTGACCACCTAGGTGACAAACATCTACTTCCTGGTTGTCAGGAACTCCTGGGACATTCGTTGTCAGCCATCCAGGCCAAGGCCACGTGTGACCGGTTGTTCAAGGCGAGGCAGTCACATATGTCAAATTATTTCTTTTAACAATAACTACCTCCATCAGCACAGTATTTTTATTCATAGACATTTGGGCTGGAAGGGACCCCAAAGCATCATCCAGTCCAGCTCTCTATCCCAGCGGCAGGAAGTCAGCAGGGGTCATAGGATCCCAGCAAGATACACATCCAAATGTGTCTTGAAGGTGTTCAAAGTGGGTGCTTGAACCACCTCCAGCAGCAGTCTATTCCAAACCTTGGGGGCTCAGACAGTAAAGAAATTCTTCCTTATGTCCAGCATGAATCGGTCTCAGTGGAATTTGTGACTGTTTGATCTTGTCATCTCTTGGGGCGCTCTGGTGAACAGATGCTCCCCCAGATCCTGGTGAACAAACTTGATAAACTTATAGGTGGCCACCAGATCACTCCTGAGCCTGTGCTTTTCTAGGCTGAAGAGTCCCATGGCTCTCAGTATATCACCATAAGATCTGTTTTCTTGACCTCTGATCATGTGTGTGGCTCTCCTCTGCACTCTCTCAAGCTTCTCCACATCTGTTTTGAATTATGGAGCCCAAAAGTGGACGCAGTACTCCAGCTGTGGCTTCACCAAGGCCGAGTACAATGGGAGAATGACGTCCTGGGATTTGCTTGAGAAGCATCTATGGATACAAGCCAGTGTTTTGCTCGCTTTGCTAGGTGCAGCATCACATTATACTTTCATAGTTTCCAGGGTCGGAAGGGACCTGAGCAGATCATCTAGTCCGACCCCCTGCCATGGCAGCAAAGAGTACTGGGGTCAAACGACCCCAGCAAGGTGTACATCAAACCTCCTCTTAAACACCCCCAGGGTAGGAGCCTGCACCACTTCTCTTGGAAGCTGGTTCCAGACCCTAGCCACCCTGACTGTGAAGTAGCGCCTCCTGATATCTAACCTAAACCTACCCTCTGCCAGCTTGTGACCATTATTCCTGGTCACTCCTGGTGGTACTTGGGGGAACAGTGACTCCCCCAATGCCTGCTGATCCCCCCTGACTAGTTTATAACAGGCCACAAGATCACCCCTCAGCCTTCTTTTTTGGAGGCTGAACAGGTTCAGGTCCCGTAGCCTCTCCTCATAGGGCCTGCCCTGCTGTCCCCTGATCATACAAGTGACCCTCCTCTGGACCCTCTCCATGCTGTCGACATTGCTCTTGAAGTGTGGCGCCCAGAACTGGATGCAGTATTCCAGCTACGGCCTGACCAGCGCTGCACAGAGGGGGAGGATCACCTCTTTGGACCTGCTTGAGATGCATCTGTGGATGCATGCCAAGGTGCGGTTGGCCTTCCTGACTGCCTCTCCACACTGCCGGCCCATGTTCATCTTGGAGTCAATGATGACCCCCAGATCCCTTTCCGCCTCCATGCTGACAAGAGGGGAGTTCCCTAACCTGTAGGTATGGTGCCGGTTGTTCCTCCCGAGGTGCATCACCTTGCACTTGTCTGTGTTGAAACCCATCCTATTCTTGTCCGCCCAACCTTGTAACCTGTCTAGATCTGATTGTAGCCTGTTGCATCCTTCCAGTGTGCCCACGGCCCCCCACATCTTAGTGTCATCAGCAAATTTGAACAGGGTGCTTTTTACCCCCTCATCCAAATCACTGATGAAGATGTTGAACAGTGGGGGCCCGAGGACCAAGCCCTGTGGAACCCCACTGCTCACATCCTTCCAGGCTGAGAAGGATCCATCCACTACCACCCTCTGGGTGCGGCCCACCAGCTAGTTGGTGACACATTTGACTGTGTGGGTGTCTACACCACAGCCCCCCAGCTTCTCAATGAGAACGGGGTGAGAGACAGTGTTGAAGGCCTTCCGAAAGTCCAGAAAGACTATGTCCACTGCTACCCCGGCATCTAATGATCTGGTGATCTGATCGTAAAAGGCCACCAGGTTGGTCTGACAGGACCTGCCACTGATGAACCCATGTTGGTTGCCCCTAAGCATGCAGTCCCCTGCTGGCCCCTCCTGGATGTGTGCCAGCATAATTTTCTCGAACAGCTTGCCTAGGATCGAGGTAAGACTAACTGGCCTATAGTTTCCCAGGTCCTCCTTCCTGCCTTTTTTGAAGATGGGGACCACGTTGGCCCTCTTCCAGTCCTCCGGTACCTCACCAGAGCACCATGAGTGCTCGTAAAGCCATGCCAGGGGACTTGCAATGACCTCGGCCAGTTCCTTTAGAACTCTAGAGTGGAGACTGTCCGGGCCGGCTGACTTGAATATGTCCAACCCCTCCAGAAGCTCCCTAACTAAATCCCCGCCAACCCGTGGCCCAGGTGTGCCACCCCCGGGGCCCGAGGGGGGCCCAGCAGGGAGGTGGCTGTTTTGGTCCCTACTTAGGAAGATGGAGGCAAAGAAATCGTTAAACATGTTAGCTTTGCCGTCTGGTGTGATGACCAAGTTTCCCATGGCATCCTGCAGGGGCCCCACATTACCCGGGACCTTCTTTTTACCCCCTACATATTTAAAAAAGGACTTCTTATTGTCCTTAATCTGGGAAGCTAGTCCCAGTTCCATCTCTGCCTTGGCCTTCCTAATTATCCCCCTACATTTCCGAGCAACTACAGAATAGTCCTCCCTGGTGATGACCCCTTCTTTCCATTGGGTGTAAGCCTTCTTTTTAGCAAGGAGACATTCCCAGATGCTTTTGGTGAGCCACGGAGGCTTGTGTGCTCTCCTGCTCCCTTTGATCCTCATTGGGGTTACCTTCCTTTGGGCTTGGAGGATCGTCTCCTTAAGGAGCGACCACTCTCCTTGAACACCTGGCTCCTCTCCCCTCCGGGACCTCAGCACTTCCCCAACTATCCTCCTTAGCTCGTTGAAGTCTGCCCTCCTAAAATCTAGGGCTGCTGCCTTACTGCATGCCTTTGCCACCTTGCGCTGGATGGTGAATTCCAGCAGGCGATGATCGCTGTCGCCTAGGTGGTCGAGCACCCACAGCCCCCTCACCAGGTCATCACCCGTGGCCAGCACTAGGTCCAACAAGGCATCTCCCCTGGTGGGGCTGTGCACCTCCTGGGTTAGATGGAGGTCCTGCACTCTGGCCAAGAACCTACGTGAGCGTTCAGACCTGGCTGACTGTTCTTCCCAGCAGATGTCCGGGAAGTTCAGGTCCCCCATGACTACCACATCCTTAGACTTCACTACCTCTGTGAGCTGACCCAAGAATTCCTGGTCAAGCTGTTCTCCCTGGTTGGGAGGTCTGTAGTAGACTCCCACCATTAAGTCCCTTGCCCCTCGACTGCCTTGTACTCTAACCCAAAGCACTTCAGAGTGCCCCTCCCCTGACTCCTTGCTAATTAACGAGGATGTGTATTCCTCCTTAATATAGAGCGCCATGCCCCCACCTCTCTTTCCTATCCTGTCCCTCCTGTACAGCCTATAGCCCTTGACATTCACTGCCCAATCATGCGTTGCGTCCCACCATGTTTCTGTAATCCCCACTATGTCTGGGCTGGTGTCAGCCAGCAGGAGGGTGAGTTCCTCCTGGGTGTTGCCCATGCTACGAGCATTTGTGTAGAGGCATTTGAGGCCTCCTGTGGGTGTGTGTACTGACCCCCTAGTCCCAGCGTTACCCTGGCCCCATCTCTTACCTGTTTATTTGCTTTGCTCATTGGTCTGGGCTGGGCTGTAGTTGTGGGTGCTGTTTGGTCTGGCACTCTGATGTTTCCTCCGCCCTCATCTTCCCCTTCCCCCGACGAGCCTAGTTTAAAGCCCACCGGAGGAGGTCCGGCAGCCTAGAAGAGAACACATACTTACCTTTAGGGCAAAGGTGGAGCCCATCCCATCCCAGCATGTCTCTCATCGTGATGTGCCAGTCATGGCTGAGGAAGCCAAAGCCCTCCTTGAAGCATCATTCCTGTAGCTGCCAGTTGGTCTCTGCGATGCACGTTTCATGCCATCTGCCTCGTCCACTCACTGGCAGGATAGAAGAGAAAACGACCTGTGCGCCCATCTCCTTCAGCACGCACCCCAGAGTGTGGTAGTCCTCCATCAGGCTATCAGGGCTCCTCCTGGCCGCATCGTTAGTGCTCACATGGACTAGGACCATGGGGTAATAATCAGTGGGCTGGATTACAGTCTGGAGCATCACTTTCACGTCCTGAATCCTCGCTCCAGGTAGGCAGTATACCCCGCTTGCCGAGGGGTCCCGGCGACAGATGGGGCCCTCTGTACCTCTCAGGATGGAGTCACCAATGACAATCACGCGACGCTTCTTCCTCCTGGCCTTCTTGCCTCCTTCAGCTTGCATGGGACGCGGTATGCATGGAGTTGCCTCCTCCCTGGTTTCTTCCTCTCCGTCCTCCTCGTCCAGGGCTGCCAGAGCTTCATACCTGTTCTCCAGCCAGACTATAGGAACTAGTGCTGCCGTGTCTCGATCAGCCCTGGCACGGGAGGTGGCCATCTGCCACTCAGCAGTGGAGGGCTTATCTTGAGGTGCATCCTCCTTGGTCGTACAACCCTGCAGGGAAAGAAAATAGCTGTCAATTTCTTCCTCTGCCTCCCTGATTCCCCTCAGCCTGCTAACCTCCTCCTGGAGCTCACTCACCCGCACCTCCAGGGCCCTAAGGCAGGTGCCTGCAGGACAGGTGTGGGGGTCTCCAGTCCCTGCCCCCCCAGGCCTTGTTGGGCAGGTCCCGCAGGCCAGGGGGTTGGGGAACGCCAGCTCCCCCATGGGCTCCATCTGGGTGGAGGCCTCAGACAGGCCCCAGGAAGGCTGCACCCCCTCGGGCAGGGGCCCTGGTAGCACTCTGTGTCGACAACATCATAGGAGTTTCTAGCTGAGTTCGGGTCCTCTGGCCCACACTAGCATGAGTCGGACTCTGGGCCCCTCCTGCTCCCCCTCCGGCGCGAATGCTGGCGCAAACGCCAGCGCGCTTTTACAGACCACTCCTGTTTGCACGCTCTGTTCACACGGCTCAGGAGCGTGGCTCCCTACCAGCTCAGCTAGGAGGGATGCGGGGGGCTTCCCCTCCAAATCCGGCTCAGCTGCGTCAGTCCCTTTGTCCCACTTACCTTAGGGGAATCAGCTGCTGCTGACCCCGCTGCTGCTCCGTTCACTTCTGCTGCTCTCGCCTCCGCTTCGGGTCAGGTAAGGAGGCACACGTGTGTGTAAGACACACATGTGCCTGTGTCCTTCCTCTCCCTGCTGCTCCTAGCTCCCGAGTGCCGGAAGCTACGTCAAACTGCGGCTTTTAAAGGCTGCGGTTTGAATTTCCCGCCTCTGTTCTATCTGCCAATCAGGCACTCCGGACTTACCGGAAGTGCCTACCGGCGATCCCACCCCCCCTGCTCTCCCTCGCTGGGGGGACCTGGCGCCTCCCCAACACTAAATGACAGTCCCCGCCCAGCTCACCCTGTTTGCGCACTCTGTTCGCGCGGCTCGGGAGCGCAGCTCCCTACTGGTTCAGCTAAGAGGGATGCGGGGGGCTTCCCCTCCAGATCTGAATCAACTGCATCGGTCCCTCTGCCCCACTTACCTTAGGGGGATCAGCTGCTGCTGCCCCTGCTGCTGCTCCATTTGCTTCTGCTGCTCTTGCCTCTGTTCCGGGTCAGGTAAGGGGGCACACGTGTGTGTAAGGCACATGTGTGCCTGTGTCCTTCCTCTCCCCGCTGCTCCTAGCTCCCGAAGGGAGCATGGAACATGAAGGATCATGTTCATCTTGTGGTCAATCATGACCCCCAAGTCCCTTTCATCTGTAGTGCTAAACAGTCTAGCACTGCCAAGCCTATAAGGATGCTTCAGGTTTTTCCTCCCACGGTGGAGAACCCTGAATTTTTCAGTGTTAAACACCATCAGGTTCTCATCCACCCATTTCATGAGCCTGTCAAGATCTGCCTGGATCACCCTCCTGTCCTCAGGTGTGGATGCTTTACCCCAGAGTTTGGTGTCATCAGCAAACTTGGCCAGCCCACTTCTAACACCAATGTTTACAACATTGATGAAAATGTTAAAATGTATAGGTCCTAGGACAGAGCCTTGAGGGACCCCACTGGTCACAGTGCACCACGACAATTGACTTCCATCAACCACCACCCTCTGGGTCCTAACATGAAGCCTATTCCCCAGCCAGCAGATCATGGTGTGGTTGAGGCCACAGTTAGACAGTTTGGTCAAGAAGTGATCATGAGATACCAGATTAAAGGCTTTTTTTAGGTCAAGATATACAGCATTAATCTCTTCCCCCTTGTCCATGTGATAGGTCACTTAGTCATAAAAGGAAATGAGGTTGGTCAAGCCAGAGCTACCCACAACAAACCCATGCTGGGTATCCCTCATGGGATAACATCAACTAGACTGTTAAGGATGGCCTCTTTGATAATCTCTTCCAAAACCTTCCTCAGGATAGAGTTCAGGCTGATGGGCCTGTAGTGTGATGGATCTACTTTCCTCACTTTCTTGAAGATAGGCACCTTATTGGCCTTCTTCCAATCTTCAGGAACTTTGCCAGAGCACCAGGAGTTCTCAAAGATCCGTGCCGGGGCTGGGCTATGATGCTCGCCAGCTCCTTGAGTATCCTTGAGTTGCCAACTGTCTCTGTATGTATGAAAAATGGCCAAAAATGCCTGTCCTTGAAATTCATAAAATGGAACCATCCAAAAAAAAAATCTGGTGAGTGTTGTTTGCTGAGTGATTGCTGCCTGTGGCCTGACAAAGGGCTTAACAAGGTGGTGTAGCCAGCCTAAGTCCAGGTTAGCATGAAAAGGAAAGGAAGTCAGTCACTAGGGAAAAGGAAATAGGGCAGTTTGCAAGTCTATTCTCTGATCAGTTTTCCTCACTCATCTTTGGAGGGGTGCTTTTAAGGTAAATTGTTCTTTTTAATTAAATGTAACCTAGATATCTATCTGAAATAACTTAAACTTTAGTGTTGAGCTCATTTTACATTTCATTACTTAAGTCCCTTGTTTAACTTTCAGTTGCAGTTAGGGCAGGGGGAGGGAGTGCGGGTGCAGCTACCCTTGAAGCCCAGGTGGCTGTTCCTACACTGCCTACTTTGCCAAATCCTGAATCCACTCCTCAGCGTGTCAACATGCATTCAGGTGAGGCAGATCTGGTATATAAAGAATATCTAAACCTTTTGCTAAGGTGTCTTACTGTAGCAACCTCCCAAGTTTTTCTTGCATTCTCTCCCCTTCCCCAACCATTTCTGACTTTTTCTCTCCCTCTCTATTCCCTATAGATAAGTATAAGTGAGCTCAGACTTACGATAAGCTTTAACATTTTTTATTTTCCTAGCAAGTTTTTGGTTTTGGATATCCAGTGTTTTATATTGTATAGTTATTAGGTTTCTATTGATTTTTACTGTTGTATATTGTATTATTATCATTTTTGTATTGATTTGTATTGTTTCATATGGATATTGTACGGTCTAGGCCTGTGTTTGTAAGTGAACCAAAGTCATGTCAAGTTTCCATTTTATATGTCAAGCCTCCATCTTGTGTCCTCTGGCTGGGCATCCCAGGTTGCAACTGTATGAGTCATGTACCCCTCCCATGTAAATTGGTTCCTGGATGAATAAGAGTGCTTGGGAATGATTGAAATACAATGGTAGCAGGCTCTACTGAATGGCCTGTAACAACTGGGCCATCACCTCACATTGATTCATCCAGGAACCACAGACCTCATCCAAGAACAGAGGCATGAACCCAGCATTTGAAAGACAAAAGACCCTGAAGAACCAGCAACTCTACCATTGTACCCCACCATTACAGACACCTGAAACTGTACATCCCTGCATGGAGCACACATGCTTAGTATGCCAGGGACTGATCCTTGCCTGGGCATGCCTCCTGTTACAAGGGTCACACAAGGTCTGTCTCTATAAAAAAAAAAAGGGCAGTAAAGACAGACCCAGTGGGACACCCTCTCTATCTGGACCAGCACCATGCCACACCACCTATCCACCCAGGGGCCCTGCCAGTGACCCCCCTCTGGGAAATACCTACTGGACTAGGACCACTTTCCAGCCTGGGATAGATAGATATTACCTGCACACCTCCTCCTACAATTTGGATTCTCTCTCTCTGTCTCTCTCTCTCCTCCTGGATTTCAGTGGACTTCAGCCCCTGCACCAAGACTCTCTAACCCCTGCTGCCATTCTGTGTGTGTGTGGGTGGTTGGGTGGGTGGGTGCAAGGGAACCAATAAGACTTTGTATCACCATCTCCCTTGTTCAATAAAACCACTGTCATTTGCAACTCCAAGTTGAGTCATGTTTTACTGAATTCCAGTCCCTTTCCTATCTTAAATTCCAGCCTCATTTTCTCTCTCTCTCAGCTCCAGCCCCACCTCTCTGTTAGTTTCCTGATCTCCACCCAATTCCATCTCCCCTTTTCTGCCACCTCTCAGCCTCTCCTTGCTTTCATGCTGTCCCTGCTGCCTTTCAGCCTCCTGTGCCATCTACTGCCTTTTCCCTGTGACTTTCTGCTGCCTTCTTCTGCTTTCATACTGTCCTACTGCCTTTCAGTCTCTCCTGGTGCTTTTCCTGTGATTTTCTGCTGTCCATCTCTCTGTTTTCAGGCTTCCCCTGCACTTTTTGTAGTCATCCCCACCTCCCTGCAGCTTCCCAGCTCCTCATGTGTCCTGCAGTTTTCTCCAGCTCCCAGCACCTACTGCTGCTCCCTGCAGTTTATCTAGCTTATCTAGCTGCCCCAGAGCCAGATCCTCTGGCTCCCCACTCTGAAAGCCCCTCTTTATCACCCACACTTTCCCTTAGTCCCATTTTCCCTCTCCTCACCTACCTTTTCAGCTCCCCCATAGCTCTGGCTCAAATCCCAGACTCTGTACCGGCATCGCTTCCTTGTTCTGCAGGCTTTGGGCATTGTCATTTAATCAATTAAGATCAATTAACCTAAAGTTACCCCCGAGCCTCAGTTCTTCAGCTCAGGCCCCTCTAGTCTACCAGTTCTAATCCTGGTCCTGGTAACTTTAACTCCCTACATTTCTACTTTCTTACCTTAACCTTTCTCCAGGTATCCCCAGTACACCAAGCACATACATACATGCACATCACAACACCCAACTTAGGAACTCATCTGTATGTGTAGGTGGGTGGTATGTGTGTAAATTAGTGAATACATATATAGATACCATTGTGTGTGTGTGGTATATAAATTAGTAATCCACATATGTGTATTGGATGTGCAGGTGTTTCATAGATTCATAGATGTTAGGGTCAGAAGGGACCTCAATAGGTCCTTTCTAACTGCCTCCCTACAACTGTAAGCTGAGGAGGTATACTCCTCTTTAGTAATCTCTCCCTGTTTTCACTGCTTATGTGCTCCCTTTTTTGCCCTTAGGCTGATCTGGAGTTCTCTGGTCAGTCAAGGAAGCCTCTTGGCCCCTTTCCCCCTTCTCCCCCGCATCGGGATCATCTCCCTCTGTGCCTGAAGGATCATTTCCTTAAGGCACAGCCACCCTTCCTGGTCTCCCGTCTTGCCAAATCTCTTACTCTGAAGTGTGTCATTGACTAAATGCCTGAGTTCGCTGAAGTCAGCCTTCCTAAAGTCTAGCACTTCCACCCTACTAGATACCTTACCCAGTTTACGCATTATGATGAATTCTATTATTTTGTGTGTTGGTAACTGTGTTAGTAATCTGTGTTGGTAACTAATTCTGTATAAATTTGGTGTGTGTAGTGTGTATGGGCTTAAATTGGTAATAGGTATGCATGTGCCTAGGCTGGTTTGGATGTGTATGTGCCTGAGCTGGTAGTGTGAGTGTGTATGCCTAGTAGGGGTATATGCACCTAGTGAGTGTATATGTGCTTAATTGATTTTTATGTGTGCACACGCAATTGTACACCACACCCTCCTGTCTAACAGCACAATATCGAGATCCTGAGCATTGGCCTGACCCCTCAGGGCAACACTGGGACCTGCACTGTTCAGCATATTAATAAATGATTGGGGGAAAGGAATGGATAGTGAGCGAGTGACTTTTGAAGATGATACAAAATATTACTGGGCAGTCAAAACCAAAACTGATGATGAGGAGCTGAGAAAGGTCTCGCAAAACTGAATGAGTTGGAAATGTTGAAAGAAGAAATTCAACATGGATAAATGCAAAGTTACAAATATAAACAGGAGAGGAGGGAATGCCCCCAAAAACCTGTGTATTAATGTGTTACCACTAAGAAAAGAGACGATGGAGTCATTTTTTATAGTTCTCAAAACCATTATCTCAATGTGCACCATGATCTCAAAGGCTAATAATACATTAGGAATCACTAGGAAAGAATTTACAACCAAAGCAGAAATCACTATGCCACTATGGAAATCAGTGTTATACCGCATCTTGAATACTATGTGTGGTTTTAACACCGCGTGTTTCAAAGAACATAAAAACTACCATTCTAGGACCCTTGTTACACCTTACTCTCTGAATCACACAAATGTTGATCGGTGTCCGTGCTGTCTCAAGTTTGGGGCAGCCACACATTCAGGCCAGCAAGGGTCTGGAGAAATAAAAGGTATGAATCCCCCACACTATTCTGGGCTTCCCCCACAACACCCTGGGGGTGCTCCCCACTCTCCATTCATGGGCTTCCCCTCTGCCTTCAGGGTCCCCCTTTCCCCTTCCTGTCTCGGGGTTCCTTCCCTCCCTTTGGGCTTCCTACCACTTACTTCTGGTTGCCTGCACGGTCTGTCTGAGAGGAGCAGGCAGGGAAAGTTTAATCTTCCTGCACAGGCCAGGGCCCCACCATCACCATTGTCATACTGTTGCTCTTCTTCAGGCTGAGGCCAGCCCAGACAGCAGCAGTGGTGAAAGCGGCCAAGCAGGCAATTTCCTTCCTGCCCCCTCAGGGCATATAGCACTGGATGCCACAAGTAAGTAGGCAGAGGTGTGAGGGGGCAGTGAACAGGTATGTGGGGTGCTGAGGAGGGAGGGGGTAGCAGGTGGGGTCTTAGTATAACACAATCTGGGTAACGGATGAGATCAGAGATAATTCTACTCTGGAGTGACCTAACATTGAACTACCTAATGAGTGCTTAAAACTAGTTTCAGGTGTTCATGTGAAGACAATCTGGGTATTAACAGCACCAGGAGCTGTCCAAAATTATTATGTAACAAGGCCTTGAGTAAAACCACAGGTATATCTGGCCAGTGGATGGGAAAGCAGCCCAGCTGGGCTGCCTTGCCACCGACGGGGAGATCTAGCAGTGGGGATCTAGCTAGGCTGACTAACGCATCCTGGCAGGATCTAGTGCTGGGGATGGGAAGTCATCCCAGAGTAGTTTGTTATGCTGTAAAATGAGAGCTGATCATTCCTGGCTGTGGGCAACGTTACGCTGAGGGATCTCACAATGCTAACAGGGAGATTCAGTGTTTTGGGTACCAATAAAGGAGCCATCACTAGAATTGGACTGATAAATGCTGAACTGGGTGTGTGCAAACACGGGTTGATTAGCAGTTGGAGCAGGGATCCCCCATCGTGTAGTGCTCCCCTGCTTCTCTGGTCCCAGAATTCAGTGAGATCCCTGCCTTGGAATTTCTGTTCTCCATTCTGAATGCTAATGGAAGCACGTCCCTTTCCCAACTCAGGCAAATGGGACTAGGAGAGTTGCCTTCATCCTGTCACCCTTGTCCGGTGGGGTTTAGGTGCGTCTCTCATTGCATCTTCATTGCCTTTGGAAGTCCTTCTCCTGATCATTGCTGGTTCAGGCAGAGGTGGGGGTGGGAAGGGGGAGAGTCGAGAGTCCTTTGTGGGTCAGACAGGCTGGGTGTTGCACCAGGGCTCCCCAGGAACACAGAGCTGACAGGTTACACTTTCCATAAGAGTCTTCTTACTCATAAATGTGTTCTCATCTTTCTACATCTCTTCTCAAGTCACTATGAGGCCAGTGAGGCCAGTTATTTCCAAACTCCCTTTCAGAGCCTTAGCTTAACTTGCATGGCTTAGCATAACAAAAAGCTCTATAAGTGTATTCCCCTTGAAAACTATGTGAACAGCCAGCAATGCAAATCATGTAAATATGCCAGATGTGGGTCAGCCTCAGAGACTGAGCTCCATCTCATCAGATTTTACTACCTAACAACTTACAAAAGCCACACTTTTTATAGAGAGCTCTTCTCAGAGCTTCCTTTACCTCTTTGTTTCTGAGGCTATATATGAGGGGGTTGACCATGGGAGTCAAAATAGTATAGAAGAGTGAGAACATCTCATGTAATCCCTTTGAAAGGTGTGTGGTTGGAACCATGCAGACAATTAGTAGCGATCCATAAAACATTATGACTACAGCAAGGTGTGAGGAGCAGGTTGAGAAGGCCTTTTGCCTTCCAGCAGTAGAAGGGATTCTTAGGATGGTGGTGATGATGCAAACATAGGATGTAAGGGTTGAGAGACATGGGAAGAGGGACACAAGAGAACATAGCGGGTACATGATTAGCTCTAAGATTTTGGTGTCAGTGCAAGCAATTTTTATGATGGGTGCAAAATCACAAAAGAAATGGTCAATTTCTTTGGAGCTGCAGAACTGTAGTTGAGATATTAATATGAATGCTATGGTGCTGCTCAGAAATCCACATGTCCAGGAACAAGCTACCAGTTGGATGCAGACCCTGACATTCATAAGACTGGCATACTGGAGTGGATTGCATATTGCTAAATATCGGTCATAAGACATCGCTGCTAGGAGGTAGCATTCTGTTGCTCCTAGGGCACCAAAGCAATAAAATTGTGTGATACAGCCACTAACAGAAATGGTTCCGCTCCCAGTCAGGAGGCCAGTTAACATCTTGGGCAAGATTGTAGATGTGTAGAACATCTCCAAGCACGATAAGTTTCCTAGAAAGAAGTACATGGGGCTGTGAAGGTGTTGATCAGCGACAACCAGTGCCAGAATTAGGATGTTCCCAGCTATCGTTACAATGTAGATCACTAGAAACAGCAGGAAGAGGGGAATGCGCAGTTCAAACAGATCCCCAAATCCCAAGAGGATGAATTCCGTGATGGTTGTTTGATTTCTCCAATCAAACTTGGACATTATATTTATCTAAGAAAGTTAAGCAAATAGATCAATTGAAATTGAGAAACCAAAACTTATATTAAATTCAACTGAATTTGTACACCAGTGAAATTTACTGCACTCTTCAACCTATATTCAATTTATTGAATATAATTTTGAGCTGAAATTTCATAAGTTTAATTTCAGAAGTGCCCACACCTCACTACCTGCTTTTGTGTTCTTAACGTTCAACACCTTCATTATAATCAATTTCCCAAAGTATCTAAGGATCACATTTTCAGTGCCTCCATTTCTGAGAAAATTAGGCACCTAAAAACCTTTATGAACCTGATTCTAAGTGACTTACAACTCCAACTACCACTGGTAGGAGCAAATCCAGTCTTGTCATTATTTTAGGGCACCAGTGCGGCATTCTGATGCCCCAAAAAACAGGTTTCTGCTCAAGCAGGATAATTCAACTCAACTACATCAAACACCTGTAATACCTACCTAGTCAATGGCATTATTTTAATGCACATAAAAAAAACCCCTGCTGACTTGCATAGGGAAGTACAGAAGCTGCTAGGTTAACGAAAATGATTTTGGGGTTTGGTATCCATATTTTATGTTTAAAGATTTATTTTGCATTTTATATTTCTTTCTTGACGATAAGAAAAAAAGAAGTGAAAAAACAGGAAGTGAGAGATATATCCAAAAAAAATTAAATAAATGAAAAAGAAATATTTGTGGTGTCAAGATTCCACAGACCAACTACAGATGCTTCCTCAGCCTGATGCATGCTATTCATACCCAAAAACTTGCAAAGAAGATTTTTTCCAACTATTTGAGTTGTTCTAATAAAAGATCAGATATAACCAAAGATCTGGTATGACCACACTTGTAAGACAGTTTTAGTTTTGGAATAAAACCCATAATTGTCTGACCTTTAAAACAGAGTTACAAAGAAACAGCGAGGAAGAAAAGGAACCACCCACTTGTGTTCGACTTCCCTCTTAACAGCATACTTCTGATGACGGCTAACTATTAACAGAAATTCCATTAACACCCATCCACACAGTTTACTAACAAGTCACTCTGAGGTGAGTCTTTACCACTCCCTTTCCTGCTCCCTCTTTTCTGAACCTTTTTTAAAGAACTTTGTATGAGTCTTTCAGGACTTATGAAGTATCAAATCTGTTTCCAGTTTGTTTTGGATAGGAAGGTTTTCCTCCAAGTTCTGATAGACTCGAGTCCTCATACAAGAATCCAGTTCCCTCTTTTGAGCAGCGTTTGCAGTCAGAAGTGTCACCAGCCTTAATGCTACATGGAACACTTGCTTTTATCCTAGGTTTCGTTCACTTGCAGTATTGGGTTCTTTGGTTCTACACGTGGTACAAAGCCAAGCAGCTACAGACCCCTGAATCTATTTTCTACATTCTGGATGATCGTATTTGCGTTTATGTTTGTAGGCACATTTCTTCCCATATGGACATGGTTGATTCTTATAGTCTAGCACACTTGATTTTTTCCTAAGTTGACTGTCCAGTTTGGGGCCATGATGACCAAGAGGAGCATCAGGAAACATAAACTTATTTATTAAGAGCTTTCCAAATGCAACAGAACATTTTAGGTAGCATTGCTTTCCACATCAGCTACCTGCCTGCCTGCTCGCTTGCTCTCTCCCTTAGCAGTGTCTTTGCCAATGGAAAAGTTTACCTTTTGAGATGGATTTTTCTGGCCACATTCTTTCACACTTACTACACGCAAGACCCTTTTGGGTGTAATCAGCTCTGCAGCCTGTGCCTTCACAATTTGTGCTGTCCTGCACATTTGTAGTCTTATTTAGGGTTATATCTCCCCCACAAAGTAGCCCTTATTGTAATTCACTGTCTGCAGTGACACAAATAATCTAATCAGAGCATATTTCAAGTTTCCAAAAGCACAGTTCTTACTCAGTCTCCTTCGTTCTGTAACATCCTGATCTAGACTTACTCTTGATGTTTTTTTAAAATAAAAATGTTTTTTTTCCAAGGGTTTTATTCATTTTTCAGTAAGCAGTACTCCTCAAAATTAGACACTATACCACTTAAATCCTGAGCATTCTTGCACATTGTGGGAAGAAGCCCTGAATATTCTTAACAACTACAGATATGTATAAGACTTAAATATGAATTTATTTCTTCACTTTCCTCTCCTGCCCCTAGAGTTGTTAGTTACTACTTGAACCATTATCTAAATGCCCTTTTGTTTGCTATACTGACAAATACCAGGGGGCAGGTAAAAGTGGCAACAGTTCCACAGCTGATTAAGAAAAAAGACAAACTCTGGTAATGCAGGCAGAATACTTATATAGGCCTTTGTGCCTCCGTGTGGCTGTGTGGTTCCACTTGCTCTCAGGTTCCAACTTCTTCTTCTATTTGAATCTCAAATTATTTCACATTCTTTCTCATGCATTACTTCTGACACCAGGTTATGTCCATCAGGTTCAACAGACAGTCATGCATGAACAATAACTAAACAACCTTTATAGTGGAGCAGTAAGCAAATCTCTGCAGTCTCCTTGTTTCTAACTAGCTACTCCCTAACTGAGAAACCAAACCACAACTCCTATTTTCTTCAGTCTTCTAATTTAAGGAGCATATCTAGATTATAAACTCTAGCAGCACACCACCTTTTGCATAAACTTGTTTTTCATGAGCTTGGAATGTGCCTAAGAGAAGAGGTGAAAGAGAACTTAAAATGGATACTTATTCCTTTACTGTATTAGATTAACTATGGCTACTTTAAAAAGCAATTATGCTATACCTACCTTTAAGACAATATGCTTGAACCTTGGAATTCAGGTTTTCCTTCTTGTCTCTGATTTTCACAGCTGTGAAAATTGTTTTTTTCTATGGCCTACTTCTTCATGTGTCTCAGAACCCTAAGCAAGGAGATCATCATAATCCTTGCTTGATTCTCCTGTTCATAGGTCCTTCTTTTACATGTGCTACCAGAATTGTTCACATTTCTTCTATTTCATTAGGTGTCACTTTTGGTGATGGGTACATCAAATGCCTTGCAAAGGAAAGTGGTCTGAGTATTTATTTGCTTTGTAGAAGAACCAGTTCTGTTAAAACGATGCTGATTTGCCCCATGGTACCACTCTAACTAGAACAGCAACAAGAAAAACAAAACAACTGACCTCAAAGGAAAAAAAAAGTGGATATCGCTAACCTCAAGGGACAAAAAACAGTGAGTTAAACATGAGAAATTTAGCGTGGGGGATGGGGAAGCAGTCCAGCTGGTTGCCTTCCACCCCTAGCGTGATCCAGTGCTGGGGATGGGGATATAGCGTGGGGGATGGGGAGTCAACCAAGCTGGTCTGACTCCCAGTCTCCTGCTGGATCCTGCACTGGGGATGGGAAATCAGCCTAGCTGGATTGACTTCCCATCTCCAGTCTACAGTTGAAACGTTTTGACTAGCCTCATTTTTTTCAAGGCTATTTCAACGGCCTTTGCTTCATTCCAAGTTTGCTGTTTGAACCTTGAAATTAGTTGAAATAGTGTCATAACAAAACAGACAGTGAATTTCCCACAGCCCTCGTACTAACACTTTGGACCATGCTATCAAACATGCCTGAACCACTCTCTCTCAATATTCTCATGGGGTTGCTGGAGCAGGTGGTCTTCCAGGCATCCCATTATATACTACTTTGGCGGCCCCAGGCCTGACCCCGCTTAAACTGTGGCCATCTGCTCTGTTCTTGACAGCGGTACTGTACTGATCGAAAGGTATCAGGATCCGTCACCTCCATTTATTATTTGCCCTGCATGGGAGTTGCCAGCCACTTCTTACTCACCACTAAGGTGAGACCAACATCAGAGCCTACATTCAATGAACACCAGCAACCCCTGGGAATCTCCATAATCATGAGATGTGCCCCAAACCTTCATGCACTGTCACATCCATCCATTCTCCAACCACAATGGCACCTAATAAGACTAATGTCCTGAACAAGTGAGACAGCAACTGGAGCAAAAGGGAGGTAGTTGATCTCATTGTCATCTGAGCAAGAATGAGAATCAGTGGGTGTTCTATCAACAGAACACTAAGAAAAGGGCAACCTGCAGTCATTGCCATGACCAGACTCACTGCTGGTTCAAATTCAAGGCACTGAGATGGTGGGTCATGAGTGCATGCAATAGCAACCATGTACACCCACTATGAGGAACTTGCCTACATCTTTATGGTCAACAACAATCACAGTCAGGTCTGAAAATGTGGTATGCACAGCAGCCTACACTGCTGCCCAGGAAAGTAGTGAGGACTCTGATGTGACCATGGCCAAAGATATGAAGCCCCCTCAGACCAGCACCAGCACCAGCACCAGCACCAGCACCAGCACCAGCATGACTGTCTCCCCCACCCCCATTTCACTTCCCATGCTTGAACCTTCCAGTGCCAAAGGAAGAGCTAGATCTGGATCTCTGTGCCCTAGCAAGGGAAATTCTGGGGAAGGATGGGGAATCAACTGAGTTTGTGCTCGACACCTCTCAAGTTTCCCCTATAGTCAGGTCTCCTTCCCCAGAAAGCACCTTGGGGGAGTGTCACGGGGTCACGTAGGTGCCCTGTGACTGGGAATGAAATTGACAGAGCTGCCAATCACCAGGGCAGCTCAGGTGCCGGTTGCCAGGGCGACCAGGCGGGTCAGGTGGCCAGAAGGGGGCAGGGCCAGGCCTTTATAAACAGCCCAGGCCGGAGCCTGACCAACAGTTCCCCTTTGGCAGCTGCAGGAGCCACAGATTTGTGGGAGAGCTGAGCAGCAGAGTCAATGGTGGTAGTTTGGCCAGCTGCAATGATTTGAGAGGTATGGGAGAGAGCCAGCATTGAGAGGAGCTGGGTTCATAAGCTTGGGGCTTATGATTCTGTTGTAAGCCAGTAGGGTTCTGGTGTGGGTTAGAGCCGTTTGGCTTCATGGTTTAGTTATCCTTAAACTGGAGGACTGGGTGAGGCTGTAGGGGTGTGAGGAGGTCTCACGGGGGCTCCCCAGTACCTTGGGGGTTCCCGGTGCCCGGGGGGGCATGGTGAGCAGTGTCATAGTGGGCACAGCACAAGGAGTGCCAGAGAGGCACTCGGGGTGTGGGGGTTGTAGTCCCAGCCACGAGAGGCACGGCGCAGGCCCCAGAGTGGGGCAGCGGGTGCGAGAGGCACGGCGTAGGCCCCAGAGGAGGCGAGAAGCACATGAAGTGCGGCAAAGGCTCCACAGAGGGCGAGGAGCAGGATAAACCTGAGAGACAGGCCCCGTGGGGCAAGGCCTGGGCACAGCGAGCCCAGGGGCGCTGGTAGCGGGGTGCAGGTTGCTTAACCTGCCCAGGGGCGCCGGTAACGGGGTGCAGGTAGCAGGGTGCCAGTGGCGTGGGAGGCCCAGGTAGATTGGAGAGGGGCACTGGGGAGTAACAAGTCCCAGGGGCGCCAGGGGGGTGACAAGCCCGGGGGTGCCAGAGAGGGGCACAAGGGCAGGACGAGCCCAAGGGGTGCCGGAGAGGGCGCCAAAGGGCAAGGGACCCAAACAACATCCAGAGAACAGCTGCGAGGCTTGGGGTGTGCTGAAGGGGAGGTAGGAGGCACGCATTGCCCTTAAGGCAGGGGTGCGCTGAGGCACCCCCTACGGAGTAGGGGTAGTAACACTCACACCATTCACCAGGGGATAAAGGCAGCCTCCCATCTGAACTAATTGTCATCAAAGACGTGGCGGGTGAGAACCAGGGGGTGCTGAATCACCTTGAGTGACGGTAGGGGGTGCTAGGGAGTACACGGCCACTCCTAGGCCCCATGCCCTCACAGGGAGGTTGACTTAGAGGTTGTGGAGGCAAATGGCTCAGCTGAATCTGCTCCTCCTGTTGCTTTCCCACTGACTGCTAAGGAGGGGGAAAGTAGAGCATCCATACATGCACCTGCACCTCAAAAGCAAGTGGGTAGTATGGTCTGGGATCATTTTGAGTTGGCAGATGATCCCATGTACACTATCTGCCTCCACTGGCAAGCCAAAACCAGCAAGGGGGCAAAACACATAAGCACCTTGAGGATACTGATACATCTCCACAGGCACCACCAAGCCAGGAAGTGAGACATACAGAGACCTTTATGTCAAGGCATAGAGACAATCTTGTGCAGACCACCTTGGCACTATAGGTACCTCTGTGACCACAAATGGTTGTACTTTCCTGGAATTTTCTGATTGTGAAAGCCCTCCCTGAAACAGCTTGAGTTTCCTCTGGCACTCCATCCTAGTAAACTCAGTCTGTGCAGTCCAGCATCATTTCATAGTAGGAGAGGACAGGTCACAGGGGTTTCTCAGGCCATGAGTCTGTGCGGGGTGGGTGTGGGGAGGAGCTAGCAGCAGAACCCCATCTCAGAAAGAATCCTCCAGCATACAACATCCAGCTGGTAGTTGTGGTGCCTTCTCAGTGGCAGTCTGCCAATTCCCTCAATGCAGGAGCAGGTAGGGGAGATGCATGCTTGCTTCATTTGGACTCTCAAGCCATGCATTGTCTGCTTGTGTACAACTTTTGTGATTTACTGGCTGACAGTTAATCTAGGTACAGATTGAATGCCTCCCTTCTCATGTCTCAAGTTTAGGTTAGATATTAGGGGAAACTTCTTACAAGGAGGGCAGTTAAGCACTGGAACAGGTTACCCAGAAAGGTGGTGGAATCTCCATCCTTGAAAGTTTTTAAGACCCACTTAGTAGGGATGTGTGAAATGGCTGTGTTTTGAATCAGTTTTGGATCCAGCCGTTTCAGAGGACAGTGATTCATTTTGGTGTTTCAGATCACTGTCCTGTTTTGTCTCAGACAAATCTGTTTTGGAGATTCAGCTCTGTTGAATCTCCTCTGAATCTGTTTCAAACAGGCTGCAAGGGAAGCTTCACATAGCCTTACCCAGCCAGGCTACCCAGCTTGAGACTGGGGGCTACAGCACCCCAGCAAGGAGTGGCATGGGGCCAATGGGTGGCTTGTCCAGGGGAGGGAGAGGGTCATTGCCCTCCATGCAGGTGACGAGACCCCCGCACAGATCTATGATCCCTGTCATGCTGGGTAGCAGGGTAGGGAAGCAGCGCAGAGCATCAAGAAAGCCTGCTGGCTCCTGCCACACAACCTAGCACTGCAAGGAGCAGAGATCCGCACTGGCATTCTCCTCCCTGCTGCTGCCCTCCCTGCACTGGCCCAGCAACATGAGGCTGTGTGGGGCAGGCAGCAGTGGTGAGGAGACCCTGATGTGGGTCTCTGTTCCCTGTGGAGCCAGGTCATGCAGCAGGGACCAACACTGCCCTGCTGTGTGACCCGGCTCTGCAGGGAGCAGAGATCTATGCCAGTGTTTGCCACTGCTGCCTGCCCTATGCAGCCCCATGTTGCTGGGGTAGCGTGGGGTGGGCAGTGGTCATGAGGACACCCCTGGTATGGATTTCTGCTCTCTGTGCAGCCAAGTCAGGTGGCAGAGCAGCAGCATACAGATGTTTCCCTGCAAACCTGGCTCTGAAACATTTCTGAAATGTTACAGATGCCTTGTTCCATTTTGGAGATGTTTCTGAGCCTTCTGTTTTAATCCAGATTTGGTATTTTGGGCACTGAGACAGCCCAAAGCACCTCTGAAATGAAATGGCTGCTGAAATTTCACACAGCCCTCCCAGTTAGATCAAGCCCTGGCTGGGATGATCTGTTGGGGATGGTTCTGCTATGAGTAGGGGGTTAGACTAATTCACCTCCTGAGGTTCTCACCCTCTCCTATCCACCAACACTAATTTTCTATGATTGTATGAAGCTGAGTAAGCATTGTTCAGGGATAGTCTAGGAGTAGCTATACCTAAAGTGCTTGTAATAAAGCCTAGGAGCCCACCTCTCCCCCCCCCCACACACAGTGAAGATAACAATGAGAACTCTGTATCTTTAAGTAGGTGTCTATTAGACAAGATCATGCTCAGTATCAGAAGAATGAAATGGATCTCCACTCCTGGCTTATTTGCGAAAGAAAATTAAAGCTGCTGGGAAAGTTTTATGGAGGGGATACAGAAAGAAGAGTTTGGGTTCTATAGTTAGAGGATGTCATATGTAAAGTTACCCTTGCTGTCCTCGGATTGTTTGGCTTACCAGTACTTCTGAGTTTTGCTGGTTGCCACATAAGACCAGGAAGAATTTTTCCCATTCTCCTTTTCCTACAAGTATTAGGGGGGAGTAGGGTTTGTTTGCTCTTGCATTCCTCAGAAGCATTAGGTGTTGACTGCACCCAAGGCTGGGGATTTAGACTGGATTGTGCCAACACTTCCCTTGGGACTAAAACCTAGAGGTTCCCAGTTAGAGAGCCTTGACACTCTGTTCCAGGTTATCATCCCATTTGGAATCAGGAAGGAATTTTACACTGTGGTCAGATTGGTACAGACTTGGGGGAGGGGTTTGTAGTACAGGACATGGCTCTCTTTACTGAATCTCTCCAGTGAATTTTAACAACTCTTGGAGCAACAGGATACTGACAGCCCTCATTCTCCTGATTTACCTATGGCAGGCTAGTGGACTTTTTGCATCTTTGGGCAATATGACTTTTATTTGTGCATAAGGTTGATTGCCTAGTTTTTAGAAATAGGTTAGACAAGGACTTGTTTGGAATGGTTTCAGTATAGGGATCCTGTCTGAAAGGGGTTGAACTAGGGGAAGGTCGACTTCCTGCCCCTTGGGCGGGGTGCTGGACTCGATGATCTTCTGAGGTCCCTTCCAGCCCAAATGTCTATGAAACTAGATGACTTCTGGAGGTGCCTTCTAGCCATACATTTATGATTCCAAGATTTCATTCATTGTTTTTTCCCCTGTTAAAATGTTTTACATTCATAGCTATAACAGGAGTAGCTCCCTAGGAGTTGCTGTGCTCTCCCCTAGTGCCCGTTACCATGTCCAGTCGATCTACGATGCACCCTCAATCTTGCCCGCCACATCTTTGATGTCAGTTATGTAATTAGGGAGGCTGCCTCTTCAGTTTCCTGGACACGGTTATCCTCCTGTACATTAGCCCGGCTCCGCTAATGTTCCTGGGCACCCCAGCCTTATGGGCTATGCATGGCTCCAACCACCCCTTTACCATGCCCCAAGCCTCATAGATCTACCGGATGTCGTTTGGTCTTAACCACAGCCCTTGTCTCTCTCTGCGCCCTCTGGCACTCTGGCTTTTCCTCCGCCTTGTCTCCCACCACCCCCTTTCTATGGGGACTTCTCACACTGCCCCCTTGCTCTGGGGCTTCTCGTGCTGCCCCCTTTTGCTCTGGGGCTGGGGTGAGTGCACCCAAATAACATGCCCAATCTGGTGCCGGGGTCCCCATGCCACCATGGATCCCCTATGAGGCCTCCTCCAACCCCTAATAGTCTCATCCAAACCACCGGTGTAAACAACAAACACAAAACATAAGTCCCTGGGCTATAACATAAATTCTAGATGCTTAGCTGTAACCTCCTTTGAGCCACCCCACGGGTACTCCATCTCTTCCCCAGTATCAGCCTGCTTGTGCAGTCCAGCTTTTCCTCTTTCCTCACTTAGGCAGAGCTCCTTCTCCCTTGGCGGCCAACACCCCCCCGGCCTCAGACTTGTGATTTATATAGGCACCCGGCCCTGCCCCTTCTGGTCAGCTGACCAGGCAAGTGTAAGTCACTACCCTCATTAACCTGTTGTCCTGGCAACCTGCACCTGCATCCTTATCTCTCCTCTCAAAGTAGCAGGCACCTTAGAACATGTAAGGTTATTGTAGCAGGACACTATTTTCCAGAACAGGTGATCAGCTGAAGTCCAACCCTACTGAACATGTTCAGTCAGTGAATGTGGGCAGTGCTAAATGGCAACCTAGGTTTTTAGTTAAAAAAACAAACAAACAAACAAACAAACAAACAAACAGAAAACACTCTCTGTGAAAATGTTCATTGTGGTGAAAGTCCAAAAAGAGGTTTAACTACCAGCCTTAACTCCTACTCCATGTCCTTCCTCTTTGTTTGCCCTCTCTGTAAGGTCTGAAAGCCAGAGATGTTCTCTTTCTCTAGTTGTGGAGGACCTGGAAAAATGAGGCTGCATTCCTGACTGTATCCTGCAGGATAAAGTAATACTAAACAAGAAGGTTAAAAATAGGATCACAGTAACTCCAAAATTCTGAAAGTAGCCCTGAATTTCTCACATTTATTGTCAAAAAAAAAAAAAAAGCTCACATATGTTTGGACCCACATGAGAATCCCTGGGAAGGAAATCAAAGAACTGTGATAAGTGATACCAGAGAAGTCCAACATGTCCTTGATGGGAGTTACGTGATGAGATCCATAGGCTATTGAAGTGGACGGACATTGAAGGAAAGGTGTTTTGTTGGACGAAACATACAAAGTAAAACTGCTTGAACAGTGAATCATGCACATCTGACATGTTTTAGCACGTCTTTGTTTATTCCTTCTTTAGTGTGTTGCCATTTGCCCCAAGCTGCTAGGAGTATTTATTTAAGGCATGGAAGTGTTATGTTGGGAAATCAGTGGATTGATATTTCAGTATATTCTCTGGTTCAAACTTCTTTCTCTTTACCCACTGTGAACAAGCAAATTAACCAGCAGTTTTATTGCACAGATATCTTAAAACCTGTTCCTCCAGTAATCTGTGTCCAAGAAGTTCCATCAGTGCTTCCTTCCAGGGCCAGGCTCCTAAGTCCTAAGTCAAAGGACTTCTACCAGTGAGCATAATGCCACCAGACTTTCCTTGATTTTTCTCTCTGAAAAGACCTGATCAAAAATGTCAAAGTACTTTCATTTAAGATTTTAAAATGTCATAATCCTTTCATTTCATGGGTTTTAAAACATGACAATTTGGGGATTGTTAAAAATATTTTTGTACAAAATATCATTTTTATTATTGTGTTTAACACTTTGAAAAGTAAAACTATTCTTTCCAAACAAAATTAACGGTATTTGTAGAAGCGTTGGAGTGATGTAGCTGTGATTGTCCAAGAATTATGTGAGAGGCAAGGAGTTTTGTGGGTGTTATCTTTTGTTGGATCAGGTGCCTGGTTAGGATAAAATTAGATAAGCTTTTAAATGCAAAGCATTCTTCATTAGGTCTGGTATTTTTTATTCTAGTTAGAACATTGTCTCCTCAACCTGACAGACATTTTGTGAGCATAACACCTAGATTTTGAGACAGCCAAAAAACCTGTGCAGTATAGCACTTATTGTACTTTGTATTTTGTTTCCAATGCATTATAGACATATTTTTGAGGCTGTATATAAGAATGTGGCCCATAAGCATGAAAAGTTAGGCTGAAATTTACAAACCTGTTTAATAGGTTTAAATGTTTGCTTCCTATAAAGATGAATAGAAATGCCTAAGTGACTGAAAAGCTTAGTCTTACAGTGCTACAAACTGTTTTATCCATAGAACATTTGCAAATATGAGTAATTTCAGTCTCATATATACCTCAGTGAACATTGTAATTCTGTTTACAGATGGTAATACTGAGTTCTTAGGTGGAATCTTTCATCTCTTGATCCATAGCTTATTAGAAAGGAAGATTATCCATATCACTTATGGGGAAACAGGGACAGTAGGAAAGGTAACTTGACAAAGGTCACATTACAGTTCCAGTGGCAGAGAAAAGAATACATTTCAAGTCTTCCTTTCCTATTTCTAGTGACCATCCCATAGAGTCCCTTAACTGTAACCTAATGAAAATTCATACCAAAAGCAGCCTGAAACAATTCCCCTTTGTCACATGAAGAACCTGTTTCTGGTCCAAGTTATCTAAAGAAATCAAGAGTGAGTCATGTGAACTGAAACATCAGCATTGCTTGCTGAAGTAAGATCAGGATCAGAGCTGGAACAGGAATCAGAGAGAAAGATAGGCATTTTGGCATTTAACATCCTTATGGTCCTTTTAAAATCCCAGTCACAAAAAAACAGGATCCTTTGCTTGTGCCATTTGAACCCAGTACAGATTTATTAATTTTAGACCAAAGCTATGATTATGATCACCTCATCTGTTTTATTTAATGTAGTGTAGAGAGGACACTGGGTCCTGCATCTAATCTAAAAGCCAGTGGTTAAACCATGACACGTTATTTGGAGAGACATCCAGTACTGATTTACCGATTCCAAGTAGTGGATTATTCAGAATACCCCTTAGCTAGCTGTTCCACTATTAAATTATTAATGTTACTGTATGCCAGATTTTGCAGTCTCTATTGTTCCAGGTTCAACTTCCAACCAGGGGATTTTGGTCTGCTTCATTAAATAGCTGCATATCAATATTAGCTCCTCTCTTACAATGAGGAACTTTTATTTGCAAACCAGTTGTGTTTGGAACAGAAGTCTTTTCATCTCCTAACTGTAACTTAATGGCCCTATTACATCCCTCACTGCAAGAAAACCATCACCTGTCTAGAGGGGAAACTGATGGCCTTTCAATGAACCCCCTCCTGCAAAATGATTTCCTCAGGCCTTCCTTAACCTCTTTGTTCCTCAGGCTATAGATAATGGGGTTCAGCATGGGAGTAACCACTGTATAAGAGAGAGTCACTAGCTTCTTACTGTCAGATGAGAGGTTGGATTTGGGGCGCAGGTGAACAATACCAGCTGTGCTATAGAACAGAGTCACCACCATTAAATGGGCTGCACAGGTAGAGAAGGCTTTACGCCGGCCCTCTGCTGACTGCATTTGGAGGATGGCATGGATGATACGGAGGTACGAGACCGTTATCAAGGAAAATGGGATCATCACTATTAGAACAATGACTATAAAAATCAGCAGCTCAAACAAGGAGGTGTCTGCACACACCAGCTTCAGCACTGGGGGAATGTCACAAAAGAAATGATTAATCTCATTTGGCCCACAAAAGGGTAAGCTGAACAACCAAGCAGTGAATCCTGCCATCACTGGGATACTAGAAATCCAAGACCCAATCACCATCCAAAAACAGTGTCTCCTGCTCATGATGGTTGTATAATGCAAGGGGTGACAAATAGCCACATGCCTGTCATATGCCATGGCAGCTAAGAGAAAACTCTCAGAGGTGACAAAGAGCATGATGACATTCAGTTGTAGAGAACAGGCGGTGAAAGAAGTGACTCTCCTCTCCACCAGCAAACTCACCAGCACATTGGGGACAATGCACAGGCTGTAGAAGATCTCAATCAAGGCCAGGTTCTTGAGAAAATAGTACATAGGGGTGTGCAGGGCAGGGTCAATGGCTGAGATGACAACAATGAGACAGTTCCCTGTCAGGGTGACCAGGAACATCAGAAGAATAAGCACAAACAGTAAAAGCTGCAGGTTGGCAAGGTGAGAAAATCCCAAGAGGACAAAGCTAGTAACAATGGTCTGGTTCCCCATCTTCACTTCTTCAGGGTGTTCCATCTGAAGAATGGTAGCTGTGTAGGGCAGCTAACTTCTACTGGTGCCTTAGAAAATACCACACTTCTGGGATTGAAGTGGACAAAAAAATTACCTTTAAAATCAGCAATAGCAGGAAGGAGCCCCACGACAGGATAGAGAAGCAAACCTGGCTACATCCAAAAGATGCAATGTCATCTCTCTGTCTTTGAATGCTTCACACTCTGGTTAAGTGAGGGTATTTACATTTTCTCCCACTACCAGTGGGACGCTATCCCCAGACAATAGGTTGTTGATCCATGCAGGATGATTAAATAATTAAGCAACTGTTTTATACATTGATTATACAAGCATAAGAGTACATCTTTATGACGTAAACCTTCAATAACAATATGTCTGTTTTATCTGCCTTGGTATCTATATATGAATATGTACTTTCTGTATCTCTCTTCTATGTATCTGTGCTAAATATATTATTGATCTGCCTGTTTTTATCCATATGCTTATCTTACCAGGAATGATAAAATATACATGTGAAATGCTTCAAATCCTGTCCTAATTTGAAGGGCTTCTAATCTGGAGAGGGTCAAAAATGTACAGACCTATCCCAGATAAGTGGTTTATATTTTTCTGAAGCCAATGCAGTTGCACCACTCCACAGATAGGGAGCTGGGGCAGTATGCATCTTGACCACAATTAGCCAGAGACTTCTGAGGACAGCCAAATGAAAAAAAAAAGCAAAGCCTTATGGGCATCTGTTCCCCCAGGCTCCTGTTAGTGATTCCTACCATTTCAGGGCTGGTCAGGTTCCTGTGCACTGCACCCAATGGGAGGAGATGACTGGAACTAAAATCTGTTTTGTTTTGTGAACCTAAATGGCATGTGCACAGCTGCCTAACTGCAGTTTCTGGAACATACAAACAGTTTGGGATTCTGTTTCACCTTGTGGAAAAATCAAATGGTTGTTCAGAGCTCCAATATGAAACTGGAGATAGGACTGTCAAAAGTCTCTGGACTAGGGTTGGAGGAGAGAAAAACAAGTGTGATGTCATAGCGGGGGGGAGGAGGAGATCTACTATAGACCATGGGACCAGGAGGAAGTGGTGGATGAGGCTTTCTTCAAACAGCTAGTGAAAATTTCCTGATCACAAGCCCTGGTCCTCATGGGGGACTTAAATCACCCTGACATATGGGAGGGCAATACAACAGTGAGCTGGCAATCCAAGAAGTTTTTGGAGAGTGTATGGGACAAATTCCTAGTACAAGTGCTAGAGTGGCCAACTAGGGTCCCTGCTCTTCTTGACCTGCTGCTCACAAAAGGGAAGAAGTGGTGGGGAATATACTAGTAGATGGCAACTTGGGCAGCAATAACAACAAGATGACTGAATTCAGGATCCTAATGAAAAGAAGGATGGAGAGCAGTACAGTAAGGACACTGGACTGCAGAAAAGCAGACCTTGGCTTGCTCAGGGAACTCATGCACAGGATCCCCATGGGAAGCCAGTCTTTAAGACCTGGATAAAGTTTTGGCTGGGAAGATCCAGTTGGGGATGGTCCTGGTTTGACCAGGGGGTTAGACTAGATGACCTCCTGAGGTCCCTTCCAACCTTAACTTTCTATGATTCTACAATGGGGAGAGGAGTCCAGGACAGCTAGCTGTACTTGAAAGAAGCCTTACTTAGGGTTCAGGAACAAATCATCCTGATGTGCCGGAAAATGAGCAAGTATGGCAGAAGACCAGCTTGGCTTAGCAGGGAACTCTTCAGTAAACTAAATCACAAAAAAAGAAGCCTATAAGAAGTAAAAACGTGAACAAACTACTAGGGAGGAGTATAAGCATATTGCTCAGGAATGCAGGGATGAAGTCAGGAAGCCCAAAGCACAATTGGAGTTGCAGCTAGCAAGGAATGTGAAAGGTAATAAGAAGGGTTTCTACAAGTATGTCAGCAACAAAAGGAAGATCAGGCAAAGTGCAGGTACCTTACTGAATGGAGAGGCAATGTAGTGACAGAGTATGTGGGATAGGCTGAAGTACTCAATGCCTTTTTGAACTCAGTCTTCATACTCAAGGTCAGCTCCCAGATCACTGCATCTGGCAGCAGAGTTTGGGGAAGAGGTGAGCAGCCAACAGTGGTTAAAGAAAAGTTTACAGACTGTTTAGGAAAGATTGACCTGTACAGGTTCTTGGGGCCAGATACAGTCCACCTGAGGGTGCTGAGAGTTGGCACATGTGATTATGAAGCCACTGGCCATTATCTTTGAAAACTCATGGTGGTCAGGAGAAGTCCTAGATGTTTGGAAAAGGGTAAATATAATGCCCATCTTTAAGAAAAGGCATAAGGAGGATCTGAAGAGCTACAGACCAGCCAGCTTCACTTCAGTCCCTGGAAAAATAATGGAGCTAGCAAGGAAGGTAACAAGAAGGGTTTCTACAAGTATGTCAGTAACAAGAAGAAGAGCAGGGAAAGTGATTCCTTACTTAATGAGGGAGGCAACCTAGTTACAAAGGATGCAAAAAAAGAAGCCTGATGTACTCAATGCCTTTTTTACCTCAGTCTTCACAAGCAAAATCAGCTCCCAGGCTACTACAACCAGTAGTGCAGTTTGGGGAGGAGGTGAGCAGCCTACAGTGGAAAAAGAACAGGTTACTGACTATTTAGAAAAGTTGGTCACATACAAGACCATGGGGCTGGGTAGGATACACTGAAGGGTGTTGAAGGAGTTGTCTGTGACTGCAGAGACACTGGCCATCATCTTTGAAAACTCATAGTGATTGGAAGAGATCCTTGATGATTGGAAAAGGGAAAACATAGCGCCCATACTTAAGAATTGGGGAACAGGAGTATTCAGGGAACTAGACCAGTCAGCCTCACCTCAGTCTCTGGAAAAAACAGGGAACAGATCTTCAATAAATTAATTTCTAAGCACTTGAAGGAGGTTGTGATTATCTTATTGTGATTCCCCCCTGCACTTTTTCTTCCCTTTTTCTGCACAAAAATTGAGGATGAATATAGAAAACAAGACAGAGTCACTGAATTTATTTTCCTGGGTTTTTCCAACATGCTTAAATTGCAGATATTACACTTTCTGGTGTTTATGATTATTTTTATTTGGCAGTCTTGATGGACAATCTTCTCATCATCACAAGGGTAAATTTCAGGTACCATTTCCATATTCCCATGTACTTCTTCCTTTTGAACCTCTTCTTTCTATGATTCTGCTCCATCTTTGTAATTGTCCCCAAATACATGGCCAGTTCTCTAGCCAACACCAAATCCAGATCCAGCTTTTTCAGGGGTATGTAGCAAAACCATTTTTCCTGTTTTCTTTTGAAGGCTTAGATTGGAGTAATTTGCAGATGTCTAGATATCAATCTTAGGCCCTGAGCATCAGCCTAAGACATTCTAAGACCATTATGGATAAAGGAGTATGCCAGCAGCTGGCTTCTGGTTCCTAGCTTATGGAAAACTCGTTATTAAATTATGTGTAATGCCAACACCTTCTCTGCACTTTTCAGTAGACCAAACATTATCAATCCATTTTTTTTCTATGATAACCCCTGTGATAGGACCTGTGTCCCAAGAGTGCCATGACACCCCATGATGGACACACAGCTTCTGCTCATTCTGACACCTTGGGGTGCCCTTGATGTTGCCCAAAGTGTTTGGGGAGCTGCCCTGAGGACCCACAGTGGGTCTAATCCACTGCAAACTTGTCACTTGGACAATAATATGTGGCCTTTCTGGCCCTATTGGTGTCCTCCAGGTGTTGGGTTTATATGCCCTAGAGCCCTGCCCCTTTTAGTTAAGTGACTTCCTAAGAAGAACAGAGTTTATCCTTTTACCTAATGGGAAGCCTGCCCCTCCCTGCTGCAGTTAGCTGCCTGGAAATATGCACCCCTCATAAAGTTTATCTCAGTTCAGCTAGCCTTGGCTTAGCTGCCTGCCTACACAGTAAGGCTAGCCTGTTGTCCCTTCCCCTTTAACGGAGGCCTTTGACTTCCTGTCCCCCCTCCATCTTCCTGCCCCCATTGCTAAAACTCTTGTTCTGAGACTGAAATCACAAATATGTAATTGTTGGATTTCAATAGCTTTAAACTTAATCTACTTGGTCTCTCTCACTCTATCTTATGGCTACATCTTCTCCATGGTCTAAGAATGTGGACATAAGGTTACATTTATATCAATGCTTCTCATGCATCTTATTGCACTGGTGCCAAACATAAGTAAATAAGTAAAGTAACTACAATCAGGTAGGGCAAACAAGTGAAGGTGATACTAATTCTGTAACAGACATGAAGCCAAATCCAAATGCATTGCCCCATCAAGTATTGATAATAGCTGTGTTCTATTATGTCATGCCACTTTAATAAATGTCTTCATGTACAGCTTAAGAAATTATATTATAAAAGTGACTTTCAGAAAAATGCTAGGTAGTAGAGACGGTACCTTTCCCCCCAAAAAATTATTACTTCAGTGAGTTTAAAAAATGTGTATTATACTAAAAGCAAACTTTGAAGAGCAGGAAAAGAGAAATCATGATTGTATTCTAGAAATGTTCTTAATGCACAGTTAGTGGATGTTACAAAGATATTTAGGAAAGTTAGTGCACAGATCTGATTTACAATGGGCTTTCAGCAACTGGTGACAGACTTTCAAAGATATTTAGGTTCCTAACAGTTCATATAGGCTCTTATAGGGATTAAGAAAAAGCACTTGAGTGTTTTAAATGCTTAAATCTGATTTAAATTTGAAGGGTGTTAGGTAAACTGGAAATCCTAGCATTCAAACCCCAGGCTTCATGGAAGGACCAAAGACAAGACCCAGTCCTAGGACTGCCAACCCAAGAACTGGGGTTCCTGCCCTCCATCCCCCACTGATGATCTGCAAACTTTTTACTGAAAACTAAACTTTTTTTCACTAACAAATGTTTTTACTGTCAGTAAAAAATGTTGTTGGGTTGGCAACTCTACATGGTTTTACACTGTGCTGCCCCCCTTGCCAAGTGTCCCCTACTCATTCCCATACTTTGAAATTCCCAAATGCACCCTACACAGTTGCCCACATCCAAGACACCCCCCGCCCCCAGTTTTACTTTCACTGGCCTTGCCTTCCCGTTCCAGCATGGACTCCCACCCTCTGCTTCTCCCTCCACACTCCTCCCCCACCTCCTGCCCCAGATCCATCCCTGTCCTGCTTGTCCTGGGCTGCAGGGCCCTGCATAGGTACTGTTGACATTGGATTTATGACCCATATGCCTTCTTCCATGTGGACCCAAACCCTCAGACCAACCACTACTTCTCCATTTCATAATAGGCAAATTGTATTTATATACAGTGATAGAAGATAAAAATAATGCAAGCAAGGCAAACAAATTAACCCACCAAATTCTATATCAACCAATCCTAGAGCTGTCATAAAGGGAAAGTACATCTGACTAGTATGTGAGTTTAACCCTGAGGTTCTTTCTTGAATGTCAGATGTCAGAAGCCTGGAGGTCAAGGGCCGAGATCCCCCCCGCCGTGGGGTGGGTAAGATGGACTAGTGGCATGCCCTCTGTCCGTGATGGCCTTGGTTTCCCCTCTCAGGCCTTGGTTTCCCCTCTGTCCTTTTGCAGCCTTTTCCTCCTCTGATCACTCTTCATTTCCAGGCATTGTTGATTGGTTTCCCTGTGGTCATTGTACTGTCCATGTTCTGTCTTGTCAGCATATTCCTTTCTTCCAGCAAACCCATCACATTCACACACACTCTGATATTGAGCACTGTGGCCTAATAGTACCTTATCTCATGTTAAGGAACTGTGTGTTACATGTATTCCTTTTCCCAGCCTGTGTATGCCTCCTTGTCTCTTGGCCTCAGATATGCTGTTTGTTGGTTCCAGACAGAGTAGGCCTTGGAAGTAACTTTGTCACAAACAAGCTTTTAGAAACTAATTAACCTATGCCATCCCCTAAACCATTGTTCAAAGGTGCATCTACTTTATCTACAAGCCAGTTCTCAAAAGCAAACCTTTAAAAATCATTTTCTAGCCATTAGATACCTTCAGGATGAGCATTGAGAAGGCCCTGGAATGTAACTAAAATGAACTATGGAGGCACTAGTGGACCAGAAAACTCTACAAAACAGTTTACTGCAGTACTCTAAGAAGAACTCCAATTTAGACACCAGGTATTGCTACTCTGCTCTCTCTGTCCAAAGATACTTGAATTCACATGGCTCTTGAAATGAGCTGAGTCTTAAGGGTGGCTCATGGAGTTTGTTTATGGATATCACAAGTAAGTGTTTTTAGGCCAGTTTTTATGGACCATCTATAAATTTACAGTTGGAGACACTGACCAATCCTTTCATGCATTAGAGCTGAGGTTTTCATAGAATCCGATAGGAGTTAAATGTCCAAATCCTACTTAATTTTCATTCACTAAGTCAGGAATATTTCCTGTTCTTGCCCACACCATCTGTGTAACTGTAAACAAGTAATTAGGGACAAATTTTCAAAGCTATTTAAGAGAAATGGGTTCCTAATGCAGCAAAAAAAAAGCTCAGTCAGGCTCCGGAGCAGTGAGAGATGCGCGGGTGAAGCCCGCTGCGGCCCCGCTCCCCCAAAGCCCCCCAGACACCCCCTCAGCAGCCGCAGAGCCCCCTGCCGACCCCCAGCATACTGGAGGTAAGCGGGCTCGTGGTGGGAAGGGGTTAACTCCTCGCTCCCTGGGACGAGGCGGCTGCCTGGAGCCGGGCCGGGTCAAGCCCCCACCCACGCCCCTACTTGGCCCAGCCCCCCAGGGGGAGAGAGAAGGAGTGGGGTACTCACCAGTCCCCCTCCTGTAGGGCAAGGCCTCCCAAATCCCGGGCGGGCCCCCCCCGGCCTGAGAAACCAGCGTTCCCCAACGGCAGGCCCACTACGCATGCGTGCAGTTTAAAAGGGCCTGCCAAACAGGGGGAAAAAAAAAAAGGCTCAGTTAGGCTCCGGAGCAGTGAGAGATGCGCGGGTGAAGCCGGCTGTGCCCCCGCTCCCACAAAGCCCCCCAGACACCCCCTCAGCACCGCAGAGCCCCCTGCCGACACCCACCACAGCCGGAGGTAAGCGGGCTTGTGGTGGGAAGGGGTTAACTCCTCGCTCCCTGGGACGAGGTGGCTGCCTGGAGCCGGGCTGGGTCAAGACCCTGCCCAGACCCCTACTTGGCCAAGCCCCCCAGGGAGCCACGCGACCGGAGCCGCGTGAACAGGCTGCATAAACAGGCACTTGAGTTAGCACGGTGTTCGCATAGGAGAGGGCGTGGGAGGGCACAAGACCCTGCCTGCGACCCCCCCCAGAATAGTCAGCCCCAGCCGTAGCCAGCCTACCAGAGGCATGACACGGATGGGCACGCGCCGCACCCCGAGGGTCCCCTCGGGCTTTGCGGCCCACCCCCATTGGGCACCTCAGAGATGGCCACCCAGACGGAGCCCATGGTTCCAGGCTCCATGCAGATGGAGCCCCTGGCTCTTGGCTGCGGGGGCTGCCTGTCCCTTTTTCAGGCTCTGGGGCCCGGGAGCATGGCCATCTCCCCTTGCGGGGTCTGCTCCCTCCTGGGGTCTCTGGCGCACCAGCTGGAGCAGCTCCAGGCCACAGTCCAGAGACTGCGCTCCATCAGGGACTGCGAGCAGGAGATAGACTCCTACTGCCAGCCCCTTCTCCCCCGGGAGCCGCAGAGTAGAGCACTGTCTCTCTCCAGGACTAAGGAGGACTCTGGGACCTCCTGCTCTGCCCAGTCAGGGGCATGGACCAAGGTGGTCAAGGGCCCCAAGGCCCGCCGCACCAAGGCCCCTGCCCCGCCGGAGCTTAGCAACAGGTTCACACTTCTTGCAGCCCCAGCAGAGCCTACGCAGTTGCCAGCTCCTGCAGGCAACCCAGGCTCGACCGCAGCTACTGGCCCGGCTCTCCCCAAGACAAAGCGAAAGGTGTTTGTTGTGGGAGACTCCATCCTGCGGGGGACTGAGGGGGCAATCTGCCGTCCCAACCTCTTAGCCTGAGAAGTCTGCTGCTTCCCGGGGGCCTGCATCCGAGACATTGTGGAGAGGATCCCACAGCTCCTCTGGCCCACAGACCACTACCCCATGCTCCTTATTCACGTGGGCACCAATGACATGGCTCAGAGCACCCAGGCTAACATTCTAAGGGACAGCCAGCATGGGTTTGTTGCGGGTAGGTCTTGTTTGACCAATGAGGTGCTACAAGGATTTGGGAGCGGGGCTTAGGGGTCTGGGAGCTCAGGTGGTGTTTTCGTCAATCCTCCCAGTCTCGGGCTATGGGCTGAGGAGGGAGAGGAGGATCCACGCAGTGAACCAAAGACTGTGGAGCTGGTGTCATCGGGAAGGCTTTGGCTTCCATGACCACAGCCCGCTCTTTGGCGAGAGAGGCAGCCAGTTGCTGGGAAAGATGGCCTCCACCTCTCCCCCCTAGGGAGGAGGCTCTTCTCAGCCAGGCTGGCTGACCTGCTCCACCGGGCTTTAAACTAAGCCCGGTGGAGGATGGGGGGACTACTGCCACTGCTGGCCCGCTGAGCAATCCTTGCAAAGCCAGCAGACCAAGGCACTTAAGGGAGCCCACCCCTGCCCCAGCCCTGGCACAATCTGTGGGCAAGGCAAGAGCCCCCAAGGGCACACTTGCCTGCCTGTACACTAATGCCAGGAGCCTGGGCAACAAGCAGGAGGAGCTCATCCTCCTGCTCAGTGCAAAGAATTATGACATCACTGGGATAACGGAGACCTGGTGGGACTCCACCCATGACTGGACCACGGGTATAGAGGGCTATACCCTGTACAGGAGGGATCATGTTGACAAAAGGGGTGGGGGTGTAGCTCTCTATGTGAAGGAAAGCTACATGTCCCTGCAAGCTGATGTTGGCGACCAGCATGGACAGCTAGAGACCCTCTGGGTAAAAATTTGTGGTGAATACGGCACAGGGGACACAACGGTGGGAGTCTACTACAGACCTCCCTCTCAAAGTCCTGAGCTTGACTAGGAGTTCGCCAGGGAACTGACTGAGGCCGCTTGCTCCAGGACCTTGGTTGTCATGGGTGACTTCAATTACCCGGACATCTCGTGGGAAGATCACTCAGCAAAATCCGAGCGGTAGCAAAGCTTTCTCTCGTGCGTGGATGACCTCTACCTGACTCAAGAAGTCTATGGGCCGACGAGAGGCAAAGCGCTGCTCAACCTGGTACTGGCTACGGGGGACGACCTAATTGGCGACTTAGTGATCGATGGGAAGCTGGGTGACAGCGACCACGAGCTGATCACCTTCACCATCCGCCATAAAGCTGGCAAGTCAGTCAGCAACACAGAAGGCCTTGACTTCAGAAAAGCCAACTTTGACAAGCTCAAGAGGCTTGTCGGTCAGGCCCTCAGGGACCATGACCCCAGGGAGAGGGGAGTTCGAGAAGAGTGGTTGCTCCTCAAGGAAGTGATCCTCAATGCACAAGCTAAATCTATTCCAACATGTAGGAAAGGCAGCAAGAAGGCACAGCAGCCCTCTTGGCTCTCCAGGGACCTAGCAGACCTCCTGCAGCTAAAAAGGAAAGCCTACAAAGGGTGGAGGACGGGATTCACCTCCAAGGAGGATTATTCTGCGCAGGTCCGGTTCTGCAGGGAGCAAACCAGGAAAGCCAAGGCTGCAACTGAACTCCAACTAGCTTCAAGCATCAAGGACAACAAAAAGTCCTTTTTCAGATATGTGGGGAGCCGGAGGAAAAGCAAGGGCAATGCTGGACCCCTGCTAAACCAGATGGGGCAACTGACCACTGACGGCCAGGAAAAAGCCAGCCTATTATATAGGTACTTTGCGTCAGTCTTTCATCAGTCACACGGGATGCCCATGCCTGCTATGGGACAGGGAAATCTGGGTGAGGGGAATCCCCTACCCTCCATCAATGCTGACCTCGTGAAGGAACACCTTGAGAAGCTGGATACCTTCAAGTCAGCTGGCCCTGACAACCTGCACCCCAGGGTACTCAAGGAGCTGGCGAGCGTCATAGCCCAGCCCCTGGCACGGATCTTTGAAAACTCCTGGCGCTCTGGTGTAGTGCCCGAAGACTGGAAGAAGGCCAATGTGGTGCCGATCTTCAAGAAAGGGAGGAGAGTGGATCTGGCTAACTACAGGCCCATTAGCCTGACTTCTATCCTGGGGAAGATCTTAGAAAAGGTTATTAAGGAGGCCATCCTTGAGGGACTGGCCCAGGCTAACATTCTAAGGGACAGCCAGCATGGGTTTGTTGCGGGTAGGTCTTGTTTGACCAATCTCATTTCCTTCTATTACCGGGTGACCTATCACCTGGATGAGGGAGAAGAGATTGATGTCATATATCTTGACTTCAAAAAAGCCTTTGATCTGGTATCCCAGGATCACCTCTTGGCCAAACTGCCCAGTTGTGGCCTTGGCTCCACCACAATCCACTGGCTGGGAAACTGGCTCCGTGGTCGGACCCAGAGGGTTGTAATTGATGGTAGTCAGTCATCGTGGTGCCCTGTGACCAGTGGGGTCCCACAAGGCTCTGTCCTGGGACCCATACTGTTCAACATCTTCATTAATGATGTGGACATTGGAGTCAGGAGTGGACTGGCCAAGTTCGCCGGTGACACCAAACTTTGGGGCAAAGCATCCACGCCAGAAGATAGGCGGGTGATCCAGGCTGACCTGGATAAGCTCAGCAAATGGGTAGATGAGAACCTGATGGTGTTTAACACTGAAAATGCAAGGTTCTCCACCTTGGGAGGAAAAACCTGCAGCACCCTTATAGGCTCGGCAGTGCTACGTTGGATAGCACTACAGAAGAAAGAGACTTGGGGGCCATCATTGACCACAAGATGAACATGAGCCTCCAATGCGATGCCGCGGCTAATAAAGCGACCAAAACGCTGGCTTGCATCCATAGATGCTTCTCGAGCAAATCCCGGGACGTCATTCTCCCCTTGTACTCACCCTTGATGAGGCCGCAGCTGGAGTACTGCGTCCAGTTTTGGGCTCCACAATTCAAAAAGGATGTGGAGAAGCTTGAGAGAGTCCAGAGGAGAGCCACGTGCATGATCAGAGGTCAGGAAAACAGATCTTACGATGATAGGCTGAGAGACATCGGCTCAGGGGTGATCTGATGGCCACCTATAAATTTATCAAGGGTGAGCACCAGGATCTGGGGGAACGTTTGTTCACCAGAGCGCCCCAAGGGATGACTAGGTCAAACGGTCACAAACTCCTGCAAGACCGTTTCAGGCTGGACATAAGGAAGAATTTCTTTACTGTCCGAGCCCCCAAGGTCTGGAACAGTCTGCCAGTGGAGGTGGTTCAAGCACCTATATTGAACACCTTCAAGAGTAAATTGGATGCTTATCTTGCTGGGATCTTATGACCCCAGCTGACTTCCTGCCCTTTGGGCAGGGGGCTGGACTCGATGATCTCCCGAGGTCCCTTGGAGCCCTGATGTCTATGAAATCTATCAGATCTATGAACTAAAGCAATACCCACAATGTTGATTGGACTCTATATCAGTTGGAAAGACAAACATTTTGACATATCCAGACCTTTAGAGAGACTGCAATCATGCCCAAAGTTTATTTTTTTAGAGGTAATGTTTTATGTAAAATCAACAAAATAAAATCTTCACAATGAATTTTTTATCATTTTCCTCAGAGCTTCTTTAACTTCCTTGTTCCTCAGGATGTATATGATGGGGTTAAACATTGGTGTCACTATAGTGTAGATAAGACTTAGACCTTTCTTAATACCAGGAGACCAGTTGGATGATGGTGCAACATACGTGATAATAAGTGTCCCATAGAATAGGGTGACAACAGTGAGATGAGAGGAACAAGTAGAAAAGGTCTTTTGCCTCCCACTGCTGGAGGGAATCCTCAGGACTGTAGAGAGGGTTGGTATATAAGATGCTGCTGTTAACAAAAATGGGATGAGAGTAACAATGAGGGCTATGAAGAATAAGACGTTGCCAATCCACTCAGTATTAGTGCAGGCCAGTTTCAACAGCACTGTTGAGCCACAGAAAAAATGATCCACTACTTGGGAACCACAGAAAAGTACCTTGGAGACTAGGTATAAAACCATACCAATGCTTATAAAAGTGCCAAGCCATGTACCAATGGCAAGCTGGATACACACTGAGTGGTTCATGAGGATGGTGTAGTGAAGTGGGTAGCATATTGCTAAGTATCTATCATAAGCCATTTCTACTGAAAGGAAACACTCTGTAGCTCCAAGGCAGCCCCAAAAATAAGCCTGGAGTAAGCATCCATTGATGGAAAAGTGTTTCCCTTCCATCAAAAAGCCTGAGATCATAGCAGGGATGATGTTTGTTGTATAGCATGTCTCTAAGCAGGACAGGTTAGCCAAGAAGAAATACACAGGGGTGTGGAGCTGTGGCTCTGCCACAATTATTGTTACAATAAGGATATTCTCAACCACTGTCACAATGTCGATCATGGAAAATGCCATGGACAAAAGCAGGATCTGTGGTGGATGGAGGTTCCTGAATCCAAGCAGAGTGATCTCGAAGATTAGAGTCTTATTGGTTCTGCCTAAAATTTCCAAAAGCAGTGCCTACACAGAAGCAAATCATCCACACATTAAGTGATCACAAGAATGTTAGAGAGGGTCACAACTCTAATGAGCAATTAGTGGATGGCATAGCATGTCTCTGTGAATAGGTCTTTCCGTGCTTTGAGGCTGGAAATGTTTAAGGGGTCTGAGAGACTTAGGTGTTCAACACGCATTGAAAGTCAATGGTGCCTTAAGACATGAATGTAAACTGATTTAGCTAAACTTTTGAAAGCTCTGTGTGCATATTTTTAAGAGTGGCTTCTTTGATCTTACTTTAAGTCAACTAGAGAGGACTTAAAATAAAAATAACATTCTCTTAATCTGAAATAAATGTATACATACACATTTATTAAGGTGGGATTTTCAAAATGACCTAAGTGATTTAGAAGAATAATTTATCTTGACTTTCACTCAAAGTGTAAACCTGAGTAACCTGAAAAGCTCCACAGTAACAATTTCCCTCAGCACCACTTTGCTTCTTTTTTTATACATGCTGAGGTCACCTTATAGAGAGACTTTGAAAACATCTTAAAGCAAATTAAATCAAAGTAAAACAACAACAAACAAACATTGAGGCTTTAAAAAAATGAACAAAGGATGGTTTTAAAAAAATAGGTTTTCATAAAAAATGCCTGTGCTTGTGGAATTTTTCTTAGATATGTTTTCAAGCTAAAATAACCCTTTTCAGTTTCTTGCAATGGGTAAATTAATCCCTCTTGTTTGTAAAAGGGAAAAAATCAGTTTTGATTCTTAATCCTCCATCGCAAGAAGTCATTTGTGGTGGTTTTTACTAAGTGGAACAGATATTTTAAGAAACCCAAAACTTTTGTAGACAAATATGTCTAAATCCAATTTTACTTATTAAGTGTGTCAAAACAGAAAACACAGTTAATACAAACAAGGTGGCTAGTTCTTTATCCTACTAATTTTTTATGACTTAGCCTTAATGCTAAGTTGATAGCATGTTAAAAAATTGGATGCATGAAGGCATTTTCAGGGGCTTGAACAATGGGATGAAATCTGACTTGTGGTCCAAAGCCCATTTAGGCACCATAGAGGTGGAATAGAATCTGGCCCATAAGGTCAGTGTCAGAAGAGATCATTAGACCACATAGTCTGCCCTACTGTATGTCATAAGCCATGCTTTTTCATAAAGTTGTCTCTCTATTGAGCTGAATTGCTGATTTGCATTTGACTTAAGCATATGTTCCAGTAAAACATTAGAAGAATTAGAAAACTTTTCTTTAAAGCAATGCAAAATCATCAAATGAAACTGCCATAAGATATGGCCTAAGCAAAGAATTTATTGGTGTCATTTGCACTAGGAATAGACACTTATAAGAACAGTAAGAATACTCAGAATTATGATGCTCATAATTAAACATTCATATGGAATATTCATTCTTCTGCTTCAGGATTACAGCTGTACAAAAAATCATTGATTAAAGTTGGAAAGAAGGCAACTTTGATAATTCAAAAGCATGATAATTCAAAGGCTTTGATAATTCAAAGTAGGCATGATAATTCACACTGAGGTTTCATGTGCTTTCCTGTTAAGCATCTGGGTGGAATATTCATAGGCACTCCTTGGAAATACTTGGAAGCTCAGCACCTACCTCCTTCAGGCAGTATTACAAAAAAATATATATTTTCTTGTTAATGAGATAGTTAGCCTGAAGTCAGGCAGAAGGCAGAGTAGAGATGCACCCTATAAACTAACTAAATCATCCTCCTTTATAATTGCACTTTGGTTGTGTTAGCTCCATGGTATATATGAAAACACTAGGATGTTGGTTAAGCATCAACATGATGTTGATCTCACCTAATACCAACAAGACTCCCCTAGGCTAATATTTTCAATGCCACCTGAGGAACATGGACACCCTGAACATTATTAGAAATTAATAGGGTTTAGGGATCCAAATCCTCTAGGCAGCTTTCAAAATCTCTCTAGCAATACATCTCCACTGACAATTTGAAAATTATTCTAGTTTTGCCAAACATTATACAAGGGAGACTAAGAGTAAATGGAAACTTTGATATCATGATCAGTTAACTGGTGTGAAATTTCCAAAGGAAAATAAATAACTAGGCACCCAGCTCTCATTGGATTTCAGTGAAGCTGTGGGCCAGACTCCCTCAGGTGCTTTCCACTATGATCATAAAAAGAGAAGGCTAGTTTAAAAATCTCAGTAAGACCCAGTCACTGAAATTATTTTTACTGTTCCCTTTTATGGGTGGGTTTTGGTTTTTTTGGGGGGGGGTTGTAAGTTACAGTCTTAGTTGCCCAAAGTCAAATCTTCAGTAGAGCTGTGAACTGAAATAGAGCTGAAACCTCCCTAACACTCAGGCTGATGTTCAATCATTTGATAATCCTTACCACATCTCTCTGCAGCTCATTTGGAATACAGGAATGGTGTGAGACTACTGCTGCTGCTGCTGCTACCACCACCAGGAAGTGTTGTGATGGCTCCCCTCCTAATGCCCCCAACCTTCACTTCAAGAGATCTTCTCTCAAAAACTTACTCTAAGCTTAATCCCCAAAGGCACTGCCATCCAGATGCCCCCCAGATCAGATCACCTCAGCAACACAACACCAGCTCCTCCAGCCCTGATATACCCAACTAAGCCCTGGACACCTTCACCTAGCTCCCACCCACTACCTACCAAGTCTCCTACCTGGGATATCCCAGGTACAGCATACCAGTTTCCACTCACCCACTCATAACATACTCACTTCTCCAAATACCTTCTTCCCTAGACACATAGGTCTCTTTAATCACCTCACCTTTATCTCCCCTTTCTGGGTGTCTTCAGCTAACTTCCTGCCAACTACTCCAATTTAAGTTGCTGAAAGCCATCTCCATTTTAGGTACCACAACTCATGTCCCATCACCACCAATAACATATCTAGAGATTTTCAGTCACATGGCAGCCAACTCCAGACAGTTTCTCATCAATCATAATGTTGTCCCCAACTTCCCTTGATTTCCCTTTAGCCCTGGTACTTTGGAACAGGGTATGGCAATGAAACAGCAGTGATCTATGTTATCTTGCTGAGGGAGCAGGGTGTGGGGGAGGAGTATAAAATGACCATATGCCTTTTAAACTATTTAAATTCGCCCAAACATGCTAAGGAGTGAAACACATATAGGACTGTTGAATCAACAGTATGTGAGACCAGAACAAAAATATTGGTACCTTTTGCTGGGATTTTCATTTTTCAAAAGTTTGCAGTACAGTAAGGTTGAGCATTTTCCCTCACAAACTATGATGCTACCTTAGATACCAGTGAAACAGCAGTGATCTATGTTATCTTGCTGTGGGAGTGTGGGTGTGGGTGTGTCACTGACAGAACAGACCTCTTGAATTCTTAATATGAAAGACTCTCAGCTTTGTTAAAATCACCACCTTCTGTATTCTACCCTTGACCCGAGGGCAGAGGGGTATAGAAGGGGAAGCCCGGGACAGCGGGTGAGAGGGGGTGGATCCCCAAGAACCGGCTCTGAGATGGGAAGGAACCTCGGCCATGCTCTACTGAGCTGTGAGACTGCAGCTGAAGGGATGCCGCTGAGAGGCATGGTGCAAGTGGCGGGAGAGCTCCACCTGAGATAAGCACGCCACGGGAGAAGCAGCTGCTACTAGAAGGTTCCAGCAGATGCTGGGTTTATTTTTCTTTCTTTCTCTTCAGTTAAATGGTAAGTGAGATAAGTAGGACTATCAGTGGGTCTGCAGAGTGAGGGTGTCAGAGGGGCTACGACTCCACCCAAAACACTTAAAGGGACAGTATTAAGGCCACAGACTGCAGCTGGAGCCCAGCGAAAAGGGTGGTACAAATGGTCAGAGAAGCGACAGGTTGAGACACTGAGAGAAGGGAATAAACCCCAGGATTACAAACCCCAGAAAGGGCTCTTTTGTTTTTTTTAACTATTTAATTTACAATTTTGGGTAGGGCACCTTGAGAGTGGGGCCATCAGGCCCAACCATGACGATATGCAAGACTTACCTGATGCAGGTGGAAGTCAGAGGATCTTTTTTCTTCTGAGTTAGAGAGACATACACAGATAAAGCCTACAATAAAAAAAAAAAAGTTGTCTCGCTTAAGAAAGTCTATGATTTCAATTGGTGATGGAACATCTGGGTGGCAGTAGGACATGGCGTGTGGGGGAGGTTGGAGCCCTGGAAGAAATCCCAGCAGAAGTTGCCAGTGGCAAATTATAGTAGGACACAAAAAACACTTTACAACTAATAACATTAAAGAAATTTAAAGATGTGGCAGGCCAGAGTCAGAACGTACCATAGCAACAGTAAGAAGTGATTAGACAGAGGAATATCCAAGCCACCTTAGATTTATGTTTGACTTGAGGTAATACCCTCACACAGCCCTTTTTTAAAGAAAGGGCTTTCAAAAGCTGTGTCCCACCCAGAGCTTTAAAAAGCTCCCTCAAGATGCCCTGAGTATGCTTTTAACTATCCCACTAAATTTAGGCACCCAAAGACATCACAATGTTATTTTTAGTATATGGAAGGACCTCATTATGTTAAAGATGAATTTAAATGCTTCAGTTTTGTAATCTGGTAGCGATTAGGATTCCACAGATCACACTGACATTTTAGACTCCTGGGCCTCTGGTTCAGAGTGTGTTCCTCTCCATTTTCCATAGAAGATATCACAAATGACAGAAATTAGAAATGAAAAAGTCTTGCTAGATCATTTGTTCATGTCCATCTGTACTTGTTAGTTGGTCCACTACAACTTGCTCTGCATTAGTGGCCAAATACTGTTTAGAGTGCAACACTCATTGGGAAAATACTTGGAAAGTACCCTCCTGAGCATAATGATACTGTGTGGGAACTCCTTAAAGCACAGCTGTCTCTTACAGCTGCCTTCTTCCAAGTCCTAACTGGGAAATGTTGTGATGTGGTATCAAGAAGTGGAAAAAACAGACTGGCCAGCATATTGCTCTCATCTGTTACTAAGTCTGAAGCAGGAACAGAGTATTTCAGAAACTTGACAGACCATTATTTTGTGCCCTGAATACCATTGCACAAAAACTGGGAGCATTACATTTTCCTGCGTCTGGTGCACACTGGTCTTTAGGTTAAACTCTCAGTTGCTAACTAACCAGTGGTCCCTTTCACTGTATTTACCATTACCCTGTGCATAATAGTCCTTTATACTGTATTTGCCTACCTCTCTTGTCAATAACACAGAAAGAGTTTAAAAGTATTATTTATTCATAACTTTTCAAGAAAGATTTTCCCTTGAAGAGTTTTTCTTAGGGCAGATTTAACCTCTTGG